>NC_133328.1:259066546-259666546 GCF_042186555.1 Aquarana catesbeiana | reverse complement strand
CACTGTGTATGGGGTCAGTGTCTTACGCTGCGCACTGTGTATGGGGTCACTGATCTGCTCTGGGCACTGTGTATGGGGTCACTGATCTACTCTGGGCATCGTGTATCAGGTAACCAATCTGCTCTGGGCACCGTGTATGGGGTAACTGATCTGCTCTGGGCACCGTGTATGGGGTAACTGATCTGCTCTGGGCACCATGTTAGGGGTAACTGATCTGCTCTGGGCACTGTGTATGGGGTCACTGATCTGCTCTGGGCACTGTGTATGGGGTCACTGTACTGTCTGGGCACTGTGTATGGGGTCAGTGTCCTGCTCTGGGCACTGTGTCTGGGGTCACTAATCTGCTCTGGGCCCCGTGTATGGGGTCACTGTCCTGCTCTGGGCACTGTGTATGAGGTCAGTGTCCTACTCTGGGCAATGTGTATGGGGTCACTGTCCTGCTCTGGGCAATGTGTATGGGGTCACTGATCTGCTCTGGGCACTGTGTATGGGGTCACTGATCTGCTCTGGGCACTGTGTATGGGGTCAGTGTCCTGCTCTGGGCACTGTGTATGGGGTCACTGTTCTGCTCTGGGCACTGTGTATGGGGTTATTGATCTTCTCTGGGCACTGTGTATGGGGTCAGTGTCTTACGCTGCGCACTGTGTATGGGGTCACTGATCTGCTCTGGGCACTGTGTATGGGGTCACTGATCTACTCTGGGCATCGTGTATCAGGTAACCAATCTGCTCTGGGCACCGTGTATGGGGTAACTGATCTGCTCTGGGCACCGTGTATGGGGTAACTGATCTGCTCTGGGCACCATGTTAGGGGTAACTGATCTGCTCTGGGCACTGTGTATGGGGTCACTGATCTGCTCTGGGCACTGTGTATGGGGTCACTGTACTGTCTGGGCACTGTGTATGGGGTCAGTGTCCTGCTCTGGGCACTGTGTCTGGGGTCACTAATCTGCTCTGGGCCCCGTGTATGGGGTCACTGTCCTGCTCTGGGCACTGTGTATGAGGTCAGTGTCCTACTCTGGGCAATGTGTATGGGGTCACTGTCCTGCTCTGGGCAATGTGTATGGGCTCACTGTTCTGATCTGGGCACTGTGTATGGGGTCACTGATCGGTCACTGATCTACTCTGGGCACTGTGTATGGGGTCACTGTCCTGCTCTGGGCCCTGTGTATGGGGTCACTGTCATGCTCTGGGCACTGTGTAATGGGGTCACTGTCCTGCTCTGGGTACTGTGTATGGGGTCACTGACCTGCTCTGGGCACTGTGTATGGGGTCACTGTCCTGTCTGGGCACTGTGTATGGGGTCACTGATGTGCTCTGGGCACTGTGTATGGGGTCACTGTACTGTCTGGGCACTGTGTATGGGGTCACTGTCCTGCTCTGGGCACTGTGTCTGGGGTCACTAATCTGCTCTGGGCCCTGTGTATGGGGTCGCTGTCCTGCATGGGCACTGTGTATGGGGTCAGTACTCTGCTCTGGGCCCTGTGTATGGGGTCACTGTTGATAAGGTTGGAAATAATGGAGTAGAGTTCTACTTAAGTTGTTTGCCATTTTTCTGTATAATGTGTGCGTGTCAGTCCCTGTGTATGGGGTCACTCACCTGCTCTGGGCACTGTGTATGGGGTCACTGATCTGCTCTGGGCACTGTGTATGGGGTCACTGTCCTGTCTGAGCACTGTTTATGGGGTCACTGATCTGCTCTGGGCACTGTGTATGGGGTCAGTGTCCTGCTCTGGGCACTGTGTATGGGGTCACTGTTCTGCTCTGGGCACTGTGTATGGGGTTATTGATCTTCTCTGGGCACTGTGTATGGGGTCAGTGTCCTACGCTGCGCACTGTGTATGGGGTCACTGATCTGCTCTGGGCACTGTGTATGGGGTCAGTGTCCTACTCTGGGCAATGTGTATGGGGTCACTGTCCTGCTCTGGGCAATGTGTATGGGCTCACTGTTCTGATCTGGGCACTGTGTATGGGGTCACTGATCGGTCACTGATCTACTCTGGGCACTGTGTATGGGGTCACTGTCCTGCTCTGGGCCCTGTGTATGGGGTCACTGTCATGCTCTGGGCACTGTGTAATGGGGTCACTGTCCTGCTCTGGGTACTGTGTATGGGGTCACTGACCTGCTCTGGGCACTGTGTATGGGGTCACTGTCCTGTCTGGGCACTGTGTATGGGGTCACTGATGTGCTCTGGGCACTGTGTATGGGGTCACTGTACTGTCTGGGCACTGTGTATGGGGTCACTGTCCTGCTCTGGGCACTGTGTCTGGGGTCACTAATCTGCTCTGGGCCCTGTGTATGGGGTCACTGTCCTGCATGGGCACTGTGTATGGGGTCAGTACTCTGCTCTGGGCCCTGTGTATGGGGTCACTGTTGATAAGGTTGGAAATAATGGAGTAGAGTTCTACTTAGGTTGTTTGCCATTTTTCTGTATAATGTGTGCGTGTCAGTCCCGGTGTATGGGGTCACTCACCTGCTCTGGGCACTGTGTATGGGGTCACTGATCTGCTCTGGGCACTGTGTATGGGGTCACTGTCCTGTCTGAGCACTGTTTATGGGGTCACTGATCTGCTCTGGGCACTGTGTATGGGGTCAGTGTCCTGCTCTGGGCACTGTGTATGGGGTCACTGTTCTGCTCTGGGCACTGTGTATGGGGTTATTGATCTTCTCTGGGCACTGTGTATGGGGTCAGTGTCCTACGCTGCGCACTGTGTATGGGGTCACTGATCTGCTCTGGGCACTGTGTATGGGGTCACTGATCTACTCTGGGCACCGTGTATCAGGTAACCAATCTGCTCTGGGCACCGTGTATGGGGTTACTGATCTGCTCTGGGCACCGTGTATGGGGTAACTGATCTGCTCTGGGCACCATGTTAGGGGTAACTGATCTGCTCTGGGCACTGTGTATGGGGTCACTGATCTGCTCTGGGCACTGTGTATGGGGTCACTGTACTGTCTGGGCACTGTGTATGGGGTCAGTGTCCTGCTCTGGGCACTGTGTCTGGGGTCACTAATCTGCTCTGGGCCCCGTGTATGGGGTCACTGTCCTGCTCTGGGCACTGTGTATGAGGTCAGTGTCCTACTCTGGGCAATGTGTATGGGGTCACTGTCCTGCTCTGGGCAATGTGTATGGGCTCACTGTTCTGATCTGGGCACTGTGTATGGGGTCACTGATCGGTCACTGATCTACTCTGGGGACTGTGTATGGGGTCACTGTCCTGCTCTGGGCCCTGTGTATGGGGTCACTGTCATGCTCTGGGCACTGTGTAATGGGGTCACTGTCCTGCTCTGGGTACTGTGTATGGGGTCACTGACCTGCTCTGGGCACTGTGTATGGGGTCACTGTCCTGTCTGGGCACTGTGTATGGGGTCACTGATGTGCTCTGGGCACTGTGTATGGGGTCACTGTCCTGTCTGGGCACTGTGTATGAGGTCACTGATGTGCTCTGGTCACTGTGTATGGGGTCACTGTACTGTCTGGGCACTGTGTATGGGGTCACTGTCCTGCTCTGGGCACTGTGTCTGGGGTCACTAATCTGCTCTGGGCCCTGTGTATGGGGTCACTGTCCTGCATGGGCACTGTGTATGGGGTCAGTACTCTGCTCTGGGCCCTGTGTATGGGGTCACTGTTGATAAGGTTGGAAATAATGGAGTAGAGTTCTACTTAAGTTGTTTGCCATTTTTCTGTATAATGTGTGCGTGTCAGTTGTAAGACGTAGCTTAAGTCTTTCCAGATGTGTAAGACCAGCGTCATGTATGTTGAAATTATACTGCTTGTTACCTTATATGGAAATTTGCTCAAATATGCGATCCTGTAACCAGTCTATAAAAAGCCCCAATAAAGAGCCGACAGGTCAGTTAACAGTACGGGACCTTTAAGGCTCGGAGCTGATATACAGATACTCCTGATTCTGTGTCTTACTTCTTTAATAGAGCTAAATTTGGCAAAGCAATATAAACTAGAAGCAGTTAAGTTGAAAAACTGCACCTAACATTTCTGGCGCCCGAAAGTAGGGACACACCGATGATACTTCAAGAGGTGGATGAATTGGACTGACGGAACAAAAGGACAGGCATCCCGGGAACCACAGATTGAAAACCTGGCCAGGTAAGAAAAAGCTTTATTTTTCTTATATTCTGTGCTCCCCTGATTTGTGCCTATCCGTTCTGTCAGTTACGGTTCTCCTGGTTTTAAAACACCAGCCTCTGTAGTGGTGAGTCTAGAATTACTGCATATTTTGGTTTATATTGCTGGAATTATTTGTTGTTTGTTGTCTGTCTGTCTTGTTGAGAAAGTGAATGAGCCTTGCCAAGGTTGGTTGGTATGAATTGAAAGAATATCATCCCAATGAGCAACGGAATGCGCCTTTACCTCACATGATGAGCTTGGGGGTCTGACGCTTAAGTTTGATATTCAATTTAATTCATAAACCATAGACGGGTTGAAAGTATAAGCCCTGTCTGCTCCATAAAGCAGGGATAAGAGTGTATGAGAGTGATCCCAGATACGGGGGGGGAATGAGGTCTCCATAAAGCCCGGAGATCTAGTCGGATACCTGGTCACTTAAAGGAATGCTTGTATATGTTGTAGCTGTCAGTCTGGTCATAATATTTGTCAGTTGGCTAGCATATAAAGTAATTCGATTTCAGAAATCTCATCCTGGAGAGGTTTTTAGTATTCTGGCACCCTAGGAGGAAGGCAACGAGGAACTAGTGTAGCTTTTTTAGTATTTAGTACTGTACACTAAGTGTCCCACACGCTACCTAGGCACGGACTGTCAGAATGGGCCAGCAGAACACGAAACCCCGTCAGGGAATTGTGGCGCATTATACGGTGCCACAGATAATTAAAAACATCTATGGGAAAGATGAAGCACGGGACTTAAAGGATGTCCTTCGTAAATTTAAGGTGAAAGGAGCAGCGGGTTTAGACCCGGATGTATGGAGTGAAATAAAAAGGGACAGACAAGGAGAGGTGTTAGAGAAGCAATGGATGCGTCAGGTTCAATGCTTAATTAAGGTCTCAAATAGAGCGAAAGAAGAGGGGTGGAAATATAATCCAGATTGTGATGGTTGGGATATGAAAGATAGAAGAACAAAAAATGTTGAAATTTTAAATAATCTTAGTTCAACCATCCCACCCCCATACACTGACATAGAGCAAAATTCGCATAAGCCAGGGTTATATCCTGTACTTGAGGGGAGAGGATGGGTTTGTCAGGTTTGTGGAACCCAGAACCCAGAATGGGCAATAGAATGTGTGCATTGTGGGGCACAAAAACCTCATTCAGAAACTGTAGCCCCCGTACGCACTGATACACGCATTGTACAGGTAAATAATCCAGAATTTGGACAAGTAGCCCATCCACACGCCCCACCTACTATTACTCGTAGGATGCAAATAAGGACTTGGAAGCCTTGGTCAGCAGACACCCTTATGGCATTAATACAGAGCGCCCCAGACCCGGTAGCAAAGCCAGCTGCTTTCTGTAGATTTGTGACACAGTTAATGAATACACATGAAGCAACCTGGCAGGATGGGGAGGATTTATGCAGACATAAAATGACTCTGACCCTGTTTAACCAGTTTATGACTGAAATAGGTCCGCACCGACCTGCAGACCGAGCTGACGGGGATGGCAATCTAGAGGCAGGACATGTCAGACACATAGACTCAAGGGCCCCTTTTATTGTTAGATTAGAAGCTTTCTGTCAGGCAAAACAACAGGAGAGGGGGTCAATATCACCCATGAAACAAATGCCAGGACAGACTGTATCGGAATTTTACTTATCTATGGAAAGTATGATGGCAGATGAGGGATTGGATTTGGCTTTGCCAGTCACAATCCAAGCCTTCAATAGACAGTTTATGGAAGGATTAAATCCACAGATAAGTGAAAGACTGAAAGCCTGCACACCAGAGTGGAGGGCAATTAGAGATAGAGGGTCGTTGTTACAGAAGGCACAAGGCATAGAGGCGGACTTAGCAGAAACCAAAGGGAGGAAACATCATGCAATCAATGCGATTGTGGGTCCCCAAGAGCAAGGTAGAGGTTCCTCTCGCAAACCCCTTACCTGTTACTACTGTAACAAGATTGGTCACATCAGACGCCACTGCAGGAAAAGAATAAGGGATGAAGGAGATGAAGGTGTTGATTCTCCAGTTAATCAGAGAAGAAACCAGCCCAGGGGCAATAACAATAATGGTGACATAAGGCGACAGGGAGATGATCCACGGGCATGACTCGCCCCGGTTTTAGAAAGATCCAAAACAAAGATGCTTAAGACCACTATAACGGTTGGTAATAAGAAAATTTCTTGTTTAGTTGACACAGGAGCTTCACGCTCGTTACTTTCTGATTCTGAACTACTCCCTGAGCAAGAATCACCTGACACTATATTGATAACTGGATATGATGGCATTTTAGCCGACGCCCCGCTGACAAAACCTCTAAAAGTTAAAATAGGGAACCACATGTTCCTTTCACGTTTTCTGGTATCTAGAGGAGCCCCCACTAATTTGCTAGCTGACATTTTGCAGAAAATAGGAGCTAACATTACCTATCACCCAGATGGTACTGTCACCTTAGCTATAGGGGATAATCAAGAACACATGGAGATGTGTAACCTGATACAATACCTGGAGGAGGAATCGGAACTGTCCGGTCCATCTTCTCCAGATTTGGATCAGATCTTGTCATCCCTTCCGGAAGAACTATGGGAGAAACATCCAGCTGATGTTGGACTTTTGCCCATACCTCCGGTTACCCTACAGCTGATTCCAGGAGCAGTGCTTCCCCAACAAAAACAGTATCCACTCAGTGCACCCCAAGAGGCGGCTATAGAAATGCAGGTCCAATCCTTGTTAAAAAGTGGAGCTCTAAAATAAAATCACCGGCGAATACTCCTTTGTATCTGGTTAAAAAGAAAACAGTAGCCGGTAGTCCGGTTAAGTACAGAATGGTCCAAGACCTCAGAGCAGTCAACAAAATACTAG
Source organism: Aquarana catesbeiana (assembly GCF_042186555.1). Lineage (NCBI taxonomy): Eukaryota > Metazoa > Chordata > Amphibia > Anura > Ranidae > Aquarana > Aquarana catesbeiana. The sequence continues at coordinate 259,659,549 of NC_133328.1, read as the reverse complement.
CCCCTATGACACCTTTAGTACCCAATCCACATACGTTATTGTCACAAATACCATCAACCAGTATGTACTTTACGGTTATAGATTTGGCCAACGCTTTATTTTCTGTCCCGCTTGCGGAAGAATGCCAACTGTGGTTCGCATTTTCCCTCAAAAATCGACAACTAACCTGGACACGCCTACCTCAAGGTATGGCGCATTCACCTACCTTGTATTCGCAAGCATTGCAAACGGTGTTGGGAGAATGGGTACCACCAGATTCCTGTGTGTTGTTACAATATGTGGATGATTTATTGTTATGCTGCCCGGACAAGGAAACTTGTTTGGCTACCACCCTTAATTTGTTGCGATTTTTTGCAGAAAAAGGTTGCAAGGTTAATAAGAAAAAGTTGCAAGTGTGTCAGAAAAAAGTTATCTTTTTGGGACATTGTATATCACAGGGTACAAGACATCTCACTGAGGAGAGGGTTCAAGTGATAAAGGGAATGTTACCCCCACGGAATTTCAAACAATTGCGTATGTTTTCATATTGTAGACAATGGATACCACATGCTAGCGCTTTGATGCAGCCATTATACGATTGTTTGAAAATTGTACCGTATATGCTTACAGAAGTAGCTTATGAGTCGTTTGTCACTTTGAAAAGGTTATTGATTTCTGCCCCGGCTATTGGTATTCCAGATTACACCAAGACATTTCATTTGTACATTGCTGAAATCACTGGACACGCCACAGGTGTTTTGACACAGGCACATGTAAAACAAAGACCCGTTGCTTACTTTTCAGCAGCATTAGATCCAGTGTCCAGAGGTTCACCGTCCTGTGTACGGGCGGTAGCAGCGGTGTCGATAATCCTAGATAAGTCATCAGAGATTGTTCTAGACAATCCAGTTGTAGTGCACACTACACATGACATACATGCAATCTTGCCTCAAGTACAGCCCAAACACATTTCAATGGCTAGGCAATTGAGGTTACAGTGTACTTTACTCTTACCTCCAAATGTCACTTTTCAGCGCTGTACAACCTTAAATTTGGCCACCTTTTTGCCTCTTCAGTCACCAGATTTGGCAAGGGGGAATAATAGTGCTAATAAGGAAGGCGATGAGAAAACTGACACCCTTCTGTTTAAAGAGATAGATGAGCACGATTGTTTTCAGCTCATGGAACAGGAGACAATGGGATTCCCACATGTTACAGATACACCAATCTTAAACGCTGAGCACACTTTGTACATAGATGGTAGTAGGTTTGCTGATGACAAGGGTAAATATCACACAGGGTATGCTGTAGTGACTGATACACAGGTGATTGAAGCACAGCCCTTACCAGCCCACATGTCAGCACAAGAGGCAGAATTAAAAGCTTTAGAACAAGCCCTAGAATACTTAAGAGGACAAGAAGGGAATATTTATACTGACTCTGCCTATGCTTATGGTGTAGCGCATGATTATGGCCACATATGGAGGGCTAGAGGTTATCTGACAGCAGCAGGTACACCTGTAAAACATGGAGAAGGGATTAAGAGAGTCCTGAACAATCTTCAAAAGGTTAAACGAGTGGCCATTATGAAGATAGCGGCACACACGAGCGCAAAAACAATTGAGGCAAAAGGAAATGCATTTGCAGATTTGACTGCAAAACAGGCAGCTCTAGGGGAAGGAAGCCCTGAGACCTTAGCAGCGGTAGAGGTGAGTATCCCAGAACCAACATGGCAGCAGCTGAGTAAATTACAGGAGCAAGCAGGGGAGAGCGAGAAAGATAAGTGGATCAGGATGGGAGCAGCACCAGACCTTGACAATGTATGGAGGGAAGGAGGCAAAGTATGCCTACCTGCCTTTCTGTACCCAGCAATGGCAGCGGCAGTTCACCTACCCACACACGTCAGTTCCAATTCCATGTATAGGATTGTGAACCAAGGATGGCTCGCCCCTGGATTCAGTAGTACTGCAAGAAACTACTGTGCAGCCTGCCAAATCTGTCTCCTGAATAACCCAGGACAGAGAGTAAAAACCCCACGAAAACACCAGGTTCGGGCCCAATACCCCTTCCAGAGACTGCAAATTGACTACATACAAATGCCTAAGAGCGGCCCCTTTGAATTTGTCCTCGTGTGTATCGATTTATTCTCAGGTTGGCCCGAAAGCTATCCAGTAAAATCAGCCACAGCAAAAGCCACAGCCAAGAAACTGATCACTGAGTTAATACCTAGGTTTGGTCTTCCTGAAACTATAGAATCAGATAGGGGGACACACTTTACAGGAGAAATCATGCAGAATGTGATGACCATGTTAGGGGTTCAACAAAGTTTCCACACCCCTTACCATCCACAGAGTTCAGGATCAGTGGAAAGAGTAAATGGGACAATAAAGTTGAAAATACAAAAAGCTATGCAAGCGTTAAACAAGCCATGGCCAGAATGCCTGCCTTTGGCTTTGTTCTCTATAAGATACACTACAACAGGGAAAACAGGATTGTCCCCATATGAAATACTTTTTGGGAATGCACCTAGATTAGGTCTATACTTTCCACAGAGTATGCAATTGCAATGTGATAGTTTGACTGCATATGTGATACAATTACAACAACGTCTAACTAAGATCCACAAAAGTGTGTATTCTTCTCTTCCAGACCCTAACTCAATAGCAGGTACACATACACTGCTACCAGGAGATTATGTATATGTTAAGAAACACACCAGAAAGACATTGGAACCTAGATTTGAAGGTCCTTATCAAGTGCTTTTGACCACAGCCACTTCAGTGAAATTGGAAGGAAAAGCAGCCTGGATCCACGCATCACACTGCAAAAATAGTCTTGAACCGAGAGAAACAGAATGAAGATCCTTCTAACTATGATAATAGTGCTTGAATGTTTTCAAATGTTTGTTTATACATGGACTCCGGGTATCAATGTAACAGTTCATGAAAATAGTACTGATCTTAGATGGGTAAATCAGGATAAGAGTATAACGCAATATCCTTACTATGAATGGTATACTGTGGGAAATTTCACGGTGTCAGGACAGGAGGGTCCTTTTTATATGATGCAGAATATGGAATCACCAGTAGTGTGGATACAAGCCAAATCACAAGCACAAGTAAACATAACTTTCCATTGGAGGGACAATTTAACATGGCCCTTTAATAACACACCACATAAATGTCACAAGTTAGGTCCATCTGAAACATGTAGAGAAGTAAAAGACAAATTACTACAGTTATTTAGAACTCCGAATTCAAAAGAATACGAGATAGCACAGAAGGGAAAAGGTCCTAGACCAGCAAGGGGAAGTGGGCAATTCAATCTAATAGGTCCTCTTAGTACCAATCAATCTGCAACTTATATTTGTACAGCATGGTATTTTGTACCAGTAAGGAAATGGGAAAACACAACAGGAGGATATATACAATGGCAACATTATGGTTTCAATATAAAAATAGAAGACGCTCTACCCACCATCTTCGAATCCTCTGTATTAACTCCTATTCCTAGATCTTGCATAAATGTTTCGGTATCACAACAGAAAACAAAAATCAAATTTAATGTAACTTTTCCCCAGCTACCAGAATGTAGGTATCGCCGAGAATGGTATGATACAGTTCTGGGAGCTGCAGGAACTGGAATGGGAATAATGAATGGGATACAGATGGAAATGATACAAAATAAGTGGAACCGTGCAGGAAGTCACATAGCTGATAGTTTAATAATCACAAGCAAATGGTTACCTACAACATTTGAAACACAAATTAGCCAGGTACAATTAACTAAATATCTCAATATTATGGTTAATCACACAGCACTAGCCAGTCTGGAGTTGTGGAAAGAAAATCAGGAGTTCATAAACATTACTCAATGTGCTTTTTCTACACTATCTTATCACATTCAAATTAATAGAGCTCGAGATGAGCTACAATTAGGGAATTATCGCACTTGGATGAACTATTTCAAGGGTTTAAATTTAGAAAGTACATGGTTTGAAGTACCAGGAAAAGAAGTTGAATGTGAGGAAAGATGGTGTGCTGGAAGGTTTGATGTATACAAAGTGGAGGAGGTCCAGGTAATGTGTAAGTTAATAGTGATGCCACTCCTGATAGGAAAGGATCTACCTGAATTTTGGTATCCTGAGATTTATGGACACTATGTAGATACACAAAACATGACTCATGATCTAAGTCTATGTGCTAAAACTAACAAGGGAATAGTCTGTGGAAGAAGTTCTCCAGTCTATGAACCTTGCTTATTGAAACATCAATCTAACATATGTAAGTTTCAGAGATTACCAGCAGGTGTAGGAAACAGATTTATGGAGATAGGACCACAACATATTTGTTTAGTCACAAATGATCAGGAAACTATGGAAAGTTTAAATAAAACGGACCCTTTTTCAGGATGCGTAAAGAATGTTAAAATGCTTAAATGGCAAAATGACACTTTCCTTTTTGAACCAGATGCACATAGAATATTTAATCTAGAATGGACGGTAGATAATCTTACTGATACTACTCCTTTTATAATATCATTAGAGCCCTTACGGCAAATCTTAAATGAGTCCGAAATACTTAGAAAACACATAGAGACACAAGAACATACCCTTCAAAATAATCTAATATCTGCGGTTATAGATAAAGGGAAATTAATACATTTATCCTCACAAATAAGAGATGAAACAACACATCATTGGTATGATGTATTTGCTGGATGGTCACCCACTGCTACGGCAATTTTTAATTGGATGCTCAATCCGATACTTATTCTAATTTTAGTTTTTGTACTGCTTACCGTGATAAACTGTTGCTTATATAGGAAGATTAAGGCACGAACAGACAGAATGGAAAGAGAAAGGTATTAGGAACTCTAATGACAAAAAGGGTAACTTGACATCACCCCTTTTCTATTCTCTTTGCTTATAAGATGCAGGTATGGATTTGAGGGATGAGGGTAAATAAAGAAGACTTATCCTCCTCTGACAACCCGCGGTCAGGGATAGCACTCTTTGAAGTATCGGCTGTTCACTTGTTTGCAAGGACCCAGAATCGTGGAGGGGATGATGTCAAAGGGGGAAATTGATAAGGTTGGAAATAATGGAGTAGAGTTCTACTTAAGTTGTTTGCCATTTTTCTGTATAATGTGTGCGTGTCAGTTGTAAGACGTAGCTTAAGTCTTTCCAGATGTGTAAGACCAGCGTCATGTATGTTGAAATTATACTGCTTGTTACCTTATATGGAAATTTGCTGAAATATGCGATCCTGTAACCAGTCTATAAAAAGCCCCAATAAAGAGCCGACAGGTCAGTTGACAGTACGGGACCTTTAAGGCTCGGAGCTGATATACAGATACTCCTGATTCTGTGTCTTACTTCTTTAATAGAGCTAAACTTGGCAAAGCAATATAAACTAGAAGCAGTTAAGTTGAAAAACTGCACCTAACACTGTCCTTCTCTGGGCACCGTGTATGGGGTCACTGATCTGCTCTGGGCCCTGTGTATGGGGTCACTGTCCTGTCTGGGTGCTGTGTATGGGGTCAGTGTCCTACTCTGGGCACTGTGTCTGGGGTCACTAATCTGCTCTGGGCCCTGTGTATGGGGTCACTAATCTGCTCTGGGCCCTGTGTATGGGGTCACTGTCCTGCTCTGGGCACTGTGTATGGGGTCAGTAATCTGCTCTAGGCACTGTGTATGGGGTCACTGTCCTGCTCTAGGCACTGCGTATGGGGTCACTGTACTGCTCTGGGCCCTGTGTATGGGGTCACTGATCTGCTCCGGGCCCTGTGTATGGGGTCACTGATCTGCTCTGGGCACTGTGTATGGGTTTACTGATCTGCTCTGGGCACTGTGTATGGGTTTACTGATCTGCTCTGGGCACTCTGGGCACCGTGTATGGGGTCACTGATCTGCTCTGGGCACCGTGTATGGGGTCACTGATCTGCTCTGTGCACCATGTATGGGGTTACTGATCTGCTCTGGGTACCGTGTATGGGGTCACTGATCTGCTCTGGGCACTGTGAATGGGGTCACTGATCTGCTCTGGGCACTGTGTATGGGGTCACTGTCCTGTCTGGGCACTGTGTATGGGGTCACTGATCTGCTCTGGGCAATGTGTATGGGATTACTGATCTTCTCTGGGCACTGTGTATGGGGTCACTGTCCTGCTGTCGGCACTGTGTATGGGGTCACTGTCCTGCTCTGGGCTCTGTGTATGGGGACACTGTCCTCTCTGGGCGCTGTGTATGGGGTCAGTGTCCTGCTCTGGGCACTGTGTATGAGGTCAGTGTCCTACTCTGGGCAATGTGTATGGGGTCACTGTCCTGCTCTGGGCAATGTGTATGGGCTCACTGTTCTGATCTGGGCACTGTGTATGGGGTCACTGATCGGTCACTGATCTACTCTGGGTACTGTGTATGGGGTCACTGTCCTGCTCTGGGCCCTGTGTATGGGGTCACTGTCATGCTCTGGGCACTGTGTAATGGGGTCACTGTCCTGCTCTGGGTACTGTGTATGGGGTCACTGACCTGCTCTGGGCACTGTGTATGGGCTCACTGTCCTGTCTGGGCACTGTGTATGGGGTCACTGATGTGCTCTGGGCACTGTGTATGGGGTTACTGATCTTCTCTGGGCACTGTGTATGGGGTCACTGTCCTGCTGTCGGCACTGTGTATGGAGTCACTGTCCTGCTGTCGGCAATGTGTATGGAGTCACTGTCCTGCTCTGGGCCCTGTGTATGGGGACACTGTCCTCTCTGGGCGCTGTGTATGGGGTCAGTGTCCTGCTCTGCGCACTGTGTATGAGGTCAGTGTACTACTCTGGGCACTGTGTATGGGGTCACTGTCCTGCTCTGGGCAATGTGTATGGAGTCACTGTTCTGATCTGGGCACTGTGTATGGGGTCACTGATCGATCACTGATCTACTCTGGGCACTGTGTATGGGGTCACTGTCCTGCTCTGGGCCCTGTGTATGGGGTCACTGTCATGCTCTGGGCACTGTGCAATGGGGTCACTGTCCTGCTCTGGGCACTGTGTATGGGGTCACTGTCCTGCTCTCGGCACTGTGTATGGGGTCACTGTCCTACTCTGGGCACTTTGTATGTGGTCGCTGATCTGCTCTGGGCACCGTGAATGGGGTCACTGTCCTGCTCTGGGCACTGTGTATGGGGTCAATAATCTGCTCTGGGCACTGTGTATGGGGTCACTGTCCTGCTCTGGGCACTGTGTATGGGGTCACTGATCTGCTCAGGGCGCTGTGTATGGGGTCACTGTCCTGCCTGGGCGCTGTGTATGGGGTCACTTTCCTGCTCTGGGCACTGGGTATGGGGTCAGTGTCCTGCTCCGGGCACTGTGTATGGAGTTACTGATCTTCTCTGGGCACTGTGTATGGGGTCACTATCCTGCTGTCGGCACTGTGTATGGGGTCACTGTCCTGCTCTGGGCACTGTGTATGGGGTCACTATCCTGCTCTGGGCCCTGTGTATGGGGTCACTGATCTGCTCTGGGCGCCGTGTATGGGGTCACTGATCTGCTCTGGGCACAGTGTATGGGGTCAATGATCTGCTCTGGGCACCGTATTTGGGGTCACTGATCTGCTCTGGGCACCGTGTATGGGTCACTGATCTGCTCTGGGAACCGTGTATGGGGTCACTTATCTACTCTAGGTACCATGAATGGGGTCACTGATCTGCACTGGGCACTGTGTATGGGGTCACTGATCTGCTCTGGGCACTGTCTATTGGGTCACTGTCCTGTCTGGGCACTGTGTATGGGGTCACTGAACTGCTCTGGGCACTGTGTATGGGGTTGCTGATCTTCTCTGGGCACAGTGTATAGGCTCACTGTTATGCTGTCGGCACTGTGTTTGGGGTCACTGTCCTGCTCTGGGCCCTGTGTATGAGGTCACTGTCCTGCTCTGGGCACTGTGTATGGGGTCACTGTCCTGCTCTGAGCACTGTGTATGGGGTCACTGATCTGCTCTGGGCACTGTGTATGGGGTCACTGATCTGCTCTGTACACTCTGTATGGGGTCACTGTCCTGCTCTGGGCACTGTGTATGGGATCACTGTCCTCCTCTGGGCACCATGTGTGGGGTCACTGATCTGCTCTAGACACAGTGTATGGGGTAACTGATCTGCTCTGGGCCCTGTGTATGGGGTCACTGTCCTGCTCTGGGCCCTGTGTATGGGGTCACTGATCGGTCACTGATCTGCTCTGGGCACAGTGCATGGGGTCACTGTCTTGCTCTGGGCACTGTGTATGGGGTTACTGTCTGACTCTGGGCATTTTGTATGGGGTCACTGTCCTGCTCTGGGCACTGTGTATGAGGTCACTGTCCTGCTCTGAGCACTGTGTATGGGGTCACTGATCTGCTCTGGGCCCTGTGTATGGGGTCACTGTCCTGCTCTGGGCCCTGTGTATGGGGTCACTGATCGGTCACTGATCTGCTCTGGGCACTGTGTATGTTGTCACTGTCTTGCTCTGGGCACTGTGTATGGGGTCACTGATCTGCTCTCGGCACTGTGTATGGAGTCACTGATCTGCGCTGGGCATTGTGTATGGGGTCACTGTCCTGTCTGGGCGCTGTGTATGGGGTCAGTGTCCTGCTCTAGACACTGTGTATGGGGTCACTGATCTGCTCTGGGCACTGTGTATGGGCACACTGTCCTGCTATCGGCACTGTGTATGGGGTCACTGTCCTGCTCTGAGCACTGTGTATGGGGTCACTGATCGGTCACTGATCTGCTCTGAGCCCTGTGTATGTGGGGTCACTGTCCTGTTCAAGGCCCTGTGTATGGGGTCACTGTCCTGAACTGGGCATTGTCTATGGAGTCACTGTCCTGCTCTGGGCACTGTGTATGGGGTCACTGATCTGCTCTGGGCACCGTGTATGGGGTCACTGTCCTGCTCTGGGCACTGTGTAAGGGGTCACTGTCCTGCTCTGGGAACTGCGTATGGGGTCACGGATCGGTCACTGATCTGCTCTGGGCAATGTGTATAGGGTCACTGTCCTACTCTGGGCACTGCGTATGGGGTCACGGATCGGTCACTGATCTGCTCTGGGAACTGTGTATGGGGTCACTGTCCTGCTCTGGGCACTGTGTATGAGGTCACTGTCCTGCTCTGGGCACTGTGTATGGAGTCACTGATCTGCTCTGGGCCCTGTGTATGGGGTCACTGTCCTGCTCTGGGCCCTGTGTATGGGGTCACTGATCGGTCACTGTCCTGCTCTGGGCACAGTGTATGGATGGGGTCACTGATCTACTCTGGGAACTGTGTATGGGGTCAATGATCTGCTCTGGGCACTGTGTATGGGGTCACTGATCTGCTCTGGGCACTGTGTATGGGGTCACTTTCCTGCTCTGCACACTGTGTATGGGGACACTGTCCTGCTCTGGGCACTGTGTACTGGGTCACTGATCTGCTATGGGCACTGTGTATGTGGACACTGATCTGCTCTGGGTACTGTGTATAGGGTCAATGTCGTGCTCTGGGCCATATGTATGGGGTCACTGTCCCGCTCTGGGCACTGTGTATGGGGTCACTGTTCTGATCTGGGCACTGTTTATGGGGTCACTGATTGGTCACTGATCTACTCTGGGCACTGTGTATGGGGTCACTGTCCTGTCTGGGCACTGTGTATTGGGTCACTGATCTGCTCTGGGCACTGTGTATGGGGTTACTGATCTTCTCTGGGCACTTTATGTGAGGTCACTGTCCTGCTGTTGGCACTGTGTATGGGGTCACTGACCTGCTCTGAGCCCTGTGTATGGGGACACTTTCCTCTCTGGGCGCTGTGTATGGGGTCAGTGTCCTGCTCTGAGCACTGTGTATGGGATCACTGTCCTACTCTGGGCACTGAGTATGGGGTCACTGTTCTGATCTGGGCACTGTGTATGGGGTCACTGATCAGTCACTGATCTACTCTGGGCACTGTGTATGAGTCACAGTCCTGCTCTGGGCCCTGTGGATGGGGGTCACTGTCATACTCTGGGCACTGTGTAATGGGGTCACTGTCCAGCTCTGGGCACTGTGTATGGGGTCACTGATCTGCTCTGGACACTGTGTAATGGGGTCACTGTCCTGCTCTGGGCACTGTGTATGGGGTCACTGTCCTGTTCAAGGCCATGTGTATGGGGTCACTGTCCTGAACTGGGCACTGTGTATGGAGTCACTGTCCTGCTCTGGGCACTGTGTATGGGGTCACTGTTCTGCTCTGTGCACTGTGTATGGGGTCACTGATCTGCTCTGGGCACCGTGTATGGGGTCACTGTCCTGCTCTGGGCACTGTGTATGGGGTCACTGTCCTGCTCTGGGAACTGCGTATGGGGTCACGGATCGGTCACTGATCTGCTCTGGGCACTGTGTATAGGGTCACTGTCCTACTCTGGGCACTGCGTATAGGGTCACGGATCGGTCACTGATCTGCTCTGGGAACTGTGTATGGGGTCACTGTCCTGCTCTGGGCACTGTGTATGAGGTCACTGTCCTACTCTGGGCACTGTGTATGGGGTCACTGATCTGCTCTGGGCCCTGTGTATGGGGTCACTGTCCTGCTCTGGGCCCTGTGTATGGGGTCACTGATCGGTCACTGTCCTGCTCTGGGCACAGTGTATGGATGGGGTCACTGATCTACTCTGGGCACTGTGTATGGGGTCACTGATCTGCTCTGGGCACTGTGTATGGGGTCACTGATCTGCTCTGGGCACTGTGTATGGGGTCACTTTCCTGCTCTGGACACTGTGTATGGGGACACTGTCCTGCTCTGGGCACTGTGTATTGGGTCACTGATCTGCTATGGGCACTGTGTATGGGGTCACTGATCTGCTCTGGGCACTGTGTATAGGGTCAATGTCGTGCTCTGGGCCATGTGTATGGGGTCACTGTCCCGCTCTGGGCACTGTGTATGGGGTCACTGTTCTGATCTGGGCACTGTTTATGGGGTCACTGATTGGTCACTGATCTACTCTGGGCACTGTGTATGGGGTCACTGTCCTGTCTAGGCACTGTGTATTGGGTCACTGATCTGCTCTGGGCACTGTGTATGGGGTTACTGATCTTCTCTGGGCACTTTGTGTGAGGTCACTGTCCTGCTGTTGGCACTGTGTATGGGGTCACTAACCTGCTCTGAGCCCTGTGTATGGGGACACTTTCCTCTCTGGGCGCTGTGTATGGGGTCAGTGTCCTGCTCTGGGCACTGTGTATGGGGTCAGTGTCCAGCTCTGAGCACTGTGTATGGGATCACTGTCCTGCTCTGGGCACTGAGTATGGGGTCACTGTTCTGATCTGTGCACTGTGTATGGGGTCACTGATCGGTCACTGATCTACTCTGGGCACTGTGTATGAGTCACAGTCCTGCTCTGGGCCCTGTGGATGGGGGTCACTGTCATGCTCTGGGCACTGTGTAATGGGGTCACTGTCCAGCTCTGGGCACTGTGTATGGGGTCACTGATCTGCTCTGGGCACAGTGTAATGGGGTCACTGTCCTACTCTGGGCACTGTGTATGGGGTCACTGATCTGCTCTGGGCACTGTGTATTGGGTCACTGATCAGCTCTGGGCACTGTGTATGGGGTCACTGTCCTGCTCTGGGCACAGTGTATGGATGGGGTCACTGATCTACTCTGGGCCCTGTGTATCGGGTCACTGTCCCGCTCTGGGCACTGTGTATGGGGTCACTGATCTGCTCTGGGCAATGTGTATGGGGTCACTGTCCTGCTCTGGGCACTGTGTATGGGGTCACTCTCCTGCTCTGGACACTGTGTATGGGGTCAATAATCTGCTCTCGGCACTGTGTGTGGGGTCACTGTCCTGCTCTGGGCACTGTTTATGGGGTAAATAATCTGCTCTGGGCACTGTGTATGGGGTCACTGTCCTGCTCTGGGCACTGTGTATGGGGTCACTGATCTGCTCAGGGCGCTGTGTATGGGGTCACTGTCCTGTCTGGGCGCTGTGTATGGGGTCACTTTCCTGCTCTGGGCACTGTGTATGGGGTCAGTGTCCTGCTCCGGGCACTGTGTATGGGATTACTGATCTTCTCTGGGCACTGTGTATGGGGTCACTGTCCTGCTGTCGGCACTGTGTATGGGGTCACTGTCCTGCTCTGGGCACTGTGTATGGGGTCACTATCCTGCTCTGGGCCCTGTGTATGGGGTCACTGATCTGCTCTGGGCGCCGTGTATGGGGTCACTGATCTGCGCTGGGCGTCGTGTATGGGGTCACTGATCTGCTCTGGGCACCGTATTTGGGGTCACTGATCTGCTCTGGGCACCGTGTATGGGTCACTGATCTGCACTGGGCACTGTGTATGGGGTCACTGATCTGCTCTGGGCACTGTCTATTGGGTCACTGTCCTGTCTGGGCACTGTGTATGGGGTCACTGAACTGCTCTGGGCTCTGTGTATGGGGTTGCTGATCTTCTCTGGGCACAGTGTATGGGCTCACTGTCCTGCTGTCGGCACTGTGTTTGGGGTCACTGTCCTGTTCTGGGCCCTGTGTATGGGGTCACTGTCCTGCTCTGGGCACTGTGTATGGGGTCACTGATCTGCTCTGGGCACTGTGTATGGGGTCACTGATCTGCTCTGTACACTCTCTATGGGGTCACTGTCCTCCTCTGGGCACTGTGTATGGGGTCACTGTCCTCCTCTGGACACTTTGTATTGGGTCACTGATCTGCTCTGGGCACCATGCATGGGGTCACTGATCTGCTCTAGACACAGTGTATGGGGCAACTGATCTGCACTGGGCCCTGTGTATGGGGTCACTGTCCTGCTCTGGGCCCTGTGTATGGGGTTACTGTCTGACTCTGGGCATTTTGTATGGGGTCACTGTCCTGCTCTGGGCACTGTGTATGGGGTCACTGTCCTGCTCTGGGAACTGCGTATGGGGTCACTGATCGGTCACTGATCTGCTCTGGGCACAGTGCATGGGGTCACTGTCTTGCTCTGGGCACTGTGTATGGGGTTACTGTCTGACTCTGGGCATTTTGTATGGGGTCACTGTCCTGCTCTGGGCACTGTGTATGGGGTCACTGATCTGCTCTGGGCCCTGTGTATGGGGCCACTGTCCTGCTCTGGGCCCTGTGTATGGGGTCACTGATCGGTCACTGATCTGCTCTGGGCACTGTGTATGGGGTCACTGTCTTGCTCTGGGCACTGTGTATGGGGTCACTGATCTGCTCTTGGCACTGTGTATGGAGTCACTGATCTGCGCTGGGCTTTGTGTATGGGGTCACTGTTCTATCTAGGCGCTGTGTATGGTGTCAGTGTCCTGCTCTGGGCACTGTGTATGGAGTCAGTGTCCTGCTCTAGATACTGTGTATGGGGTCACTGTCCTGCTCTGGGCCCTGTGTATGGGGTCACTGATCGGTCACTGATCTGCTCTGGGCACAGTGCATGGGGTCACTGTCTTGCTCTGGGCACTGTGTATGGGGTTACTGTCTGACTCTGGACATTTTGTATGGGGTCACTGTCCTGCTCTGGGCACTGTGTATGAGGTCACTGTCTTTCTCTGGGCACTGTGTATGGGGTCACTAATCTGCTCTGGGCCCTGTGTATGGGGCCACTGTCCTGCTCTGGGCCCTGTGTATGGGGTCACTGATCGGTCACTGATCTGCTCTGGGCACTGTGTATGGGGTCACTGTCTTGCTCTGGGCATTGTGTATGGGGTCACTGATCTGCTCTCGGCACTGTGTATGGAGTCACTCATCTGCGCTGGGCATTGTGTATGGGTTCACTGTCCTGTCTAGGTGCTGTGTATGGGGTCAGTGTCCTGCTCTGGGCACTGTGTATGGAGTCAGTGTCCTGCTCTAGACACTGTGTATGGGGTCACTGATCTGCTCTGGACCCTGTGTATGGGGTCACTGTCCTGCTATTGGCACTGTGTATGGGGTCACTGTCCTGCTCTGGGCACTGTGTATGGGGTCACTGATCGGTCACTGATCTGCTCTGGGCCCTGTGTATGGGGTCACTGTCCTGTTCAAGGCCCTGTGTATGGGGTCACTGTCCTGCTCTGGGCACTGTGTATGGGGTCACTGTCCTGCTCTGGGCACTGTGTATGGGGTCACTGATCTGCTCTGGGCACTGTGTATGGGGTCACTGATCTGCTCTGGGCACTGTGTATTGGGTCACTTTCCTGCTCTGGACACTGTGTATGGGGACACTGTCCTGCTCTGGGCACTGTGTTTTGGGTCACTGATCTGCTATGAGCACTGTGTATGAGGTCACTGATCGGTCACTGATCTGCTCTAAGCACTGTGTATAGGGTCACTGTCCTACTCTGGGCACTGCGTATGGGGTCACGGATCGGTCACTGATCTGCTCTGGGAACTCTGTATGGGGTCACTGTCCTGCTCTGGGCATTGTGTATGAAGTCACTGTCCTGCTCTGGGCACTGTGTATGGGATCACTGATCTGCTCTGGGCCCTGTGTATGGGGTCACTGTCCTGCTCTGGGCCCTGTGTATGGGGTCACTGATCGGTCACTGTCCTGCTCTGGGCACAGTGTATGGATGGGGTCACTGATCTGCTCTGGGCACTGTGTATGTGGTCACTGATCTGCTCTGGGAACTGTGTATGGGGTCACTGATCTGCTCTGGGCACTGTGTATGGGGTCACTTTCCTGCTCTGGACATTGTGTATGGGGACACTGTCCTGCTCTGGGCACTGTGTATTGGGTCACTGATCTGCTATGGGCACTGTGTATGAGGTCACTGATCTGCTCTGGGCCCTGTGTATGGGGTCACTGTCTTGCTCTGGGGACTGTGTATGGGGTCACTGATCTGCTCTCTGCACTGTGTATGGAGTCACTGATCTGTGCTGGGCATTGTGTATGGGGTCACTGTCCTGTCTAGGCGCTGTGTATGGGGTCAGTGCCCTGCTCTGGGCACTGGGTATGGAGTCAGTTTCCTGCTCTAGACACTGTGTATGGGGTCACTGATCTGCTCTGGGCCCTGTGTATGGGGTCACTGTCCTGCTATCGGCTCTGTGTATGGGGTCACTGTCCTGCTCTGGGCACTGTGTATGGGGTCACTGATCGGTCCCTGATCTGCTCTGGGCCCTGTGTATGGGGTCACTGTCCTGTTCAAGGCCCTGTGTATGGGGTCACTGTCCTGAACTGGGCACTGTGTATGGAGTCACTGTCCTGCTCTGGGAACTGCGTATGGGGTCACGGATCGGTCACTGATCTGCTCTGGGAACTGTGTATGGGGTCACTGTCCTGCTCTGGGCACTGTGTATGAGGTCACTGTCCTGCTCTGGGCACTGTGTATGGGGACACTGTCCTGCTCTGGGCACTGTGTATTGGGTCACTGATCTGCTATGGGCACTGTGTATGAGGTCACTGATCTGCTCTGGGCCCTGTGTATGGGGTCACTGTCTTGCTCTGGGCACTGTGTATGGGGTCACTGATCTGCTCTCTGCACTGTGTATGGAGTCACTGATCTGTGCTGGGCATTGTGTATGGGGTCACTGTCCTGTCTAGGCGCTGTGTATGGGGTCAGTGTCCTGCTCTGGGCACTGTGTATGGAGTCAGTTTCCTGCTCTAGACACTGTGTATGGGGTCACTGATCTGCTCTGGGCCCTGTGTATGGGGTCACTGTCCTGCTATCGGCACTGTGTATGGGGTCCCTGTCCTGCTCTGGGCACTGTGTATGGGGTCACTGATCGGTCCCTGATCTGCTCTGGGCCCTGTGTATGGGGTCACTGTCCTGTTCAAGGCCCTGTGTATGGGGTCACTGTCCTGAACTGGGCACTGTGTATGGAGTCACTGTCCTGCTCTGGGAACTGCGTATGGGGTCACGGATCGGTCACTGATCTGCTCTGGGCCCTGTGTATGGGGTCACTGTCCTGCTCTGGGCCCTGTGTATGGGGTCACTGATCGGTCACTGTCCTGCTCTGGGCACAGTGTATGGATGGGGTCACTGATCTGCTCTGGGTACTGTGTATGGGGTCACTGATCTGCTCTGGGCACTGTGTATGGGGTCACTGATCTGCTCTGGGCACTGTGTATGGGGTCACTTTCCTGCTCTGGACACTGTGTATGGGCACACTGTCCTGCTCTGGGCACTGTGTATTGGGTCACTGATCTGCTATGGGCACTGTGTAATGGGGTCACTGTCCTGCTCTGGGCACTGTGTATGAGGTCACTGTCCTGCTCTGGGCACTGTGTATGGGGTCACTGATCTGCTCTGGGCCCTGTGTATGGGGCCACTGTCCTGCTCTGGGCCCTGTGTATGGGGTCACTGATCGGTCACTGATCTGCTCTGGGCACTGTGTATGGGGTCACTGTCTTGCTCTGGGCACTGTGTATGGGGTCACTGATCTGTGCTCGGCACTGTGTATGGAGTCACTGATCTGCGCTGGGCATTGTGTATGGGGTCACTGTCCTGTCTAGGCACTGTGTATGGGGTCAGTGTCCTGCTCTGGGCACTGTATATGGAGTCAGTGTCCTGCTCTAGACACTGTGTATTGGGTCACTGATCTGCTCTGGCCCCTGTGTATGGGGTAAAATGGAGTCAGCAATATAATGCTTATATGCTTATATGCTTATATGCTTATATGCTTGGATATGCAGTTTTCTGAATGTATCCTGTATTTTTGTGTTGGCTTGGGGAGTTTTCAAGTCAGTATCCTGTAACCATTGTTAGATGAAGATAACAGTCTGTAACAGACACTTCCACCTTTCCTGTTCTGTCCAGAATAAAGTTGAAAATACATGAGACTGGGCATGTTTTAAGACAGGAAAGGGGGGTGTCCAGGGCTTATAAAAAAAGACATGTACCACAGTATTTCCCTTTGAAATGATGATGGCTGCATGAAGATGTAATTCATTTCTCTTGCATATGCAATAAATATTACCTTGATGCCCGAGGACGGTCTGAGATGGTGAATTATTTCCCTAACAATTTGGTCTTTCGAGCCGGGAGTCCAATTTCCCCGAGACGCACTGGCCAACAGTGACCGATGACCGTACGGCAAAACTGTAAGTCCTCCATCTCGAATTAGATGTTAAAAAGAGGACGGTCCGCTGAACTAGTGCCTCCCGGGCAGCGACTTACCGGATCAGCACAAGAGACCACTCTCGGGACAAGGTAAGATTTTTATTTTTATTTTATTATCAACCTTTTGTGTTAGACTTGATTAGGAATTTGATGAATAAGGGATTTGAATATATACATGCAATATAGAGATTGATTGAATGTTTATCTGTTTCTGTCCTATCTGCTTACTCTTGTTGAGGGGAAATAAGTGGTCACGTATTCCCCGTATAGATCCGTCTGTGGCCATCCTGGATGGGCAGACCTAGTGACTAGCCCGCGTTTTGGGAAGACGCGCTCAGAGCGACCTGGCGGCAGTCGAGCACTGCGGGTGTTCTCTCTTGTGTGTTCTTGTTTGTTTCTTCTGGTTAATAGTCATTTGATATAGGGGTATGGTCCCATACTAATATCCGGGTGCAGATAAAGGAAATTTGTCGATTGGATCTTAGATCCAGACAGCCTTGTAAACTGCAGACAATCCCTTGGGGACACATAAATACTCCTAGATCAAAACCTAAAGAACCCCCTGTTGATACAAGGGTGTGGCCTGATAGCTTTCTAGGCATATAAATACCCTTGGATCAAAAATACTTCCAGATAAAGAACCCCCCGTTGATACAAGGGTGTGGCCTGATAAATTTCTAGGCATATAAATACCCTTGGATCAAAAATACTTCCAGATAAAGAACCCCCCCCCCCCCCTCCGTTGATACAAGGGTGTGGCCTGATAGATTTCCAGGTAACAAACAGCGGACATTTGGCGGACCGCAGTGTTCATGCCAGCCTCATATGTTGTATTAATCCTGAGCAGGCACATAAATACCCTTGGATCAATGACTGAAATATTAAATGTTTTAATAGGATGAAAGAACAGTCGGGAGAATTCAGTCTCCTCGTAATTCTGTCCCCTCTCTACAAGTTAGTGAAGTATTAAGTAATGATAAAAGAACAGTCGGGAAAATTCAGTCTCCCTGTAATTCTGTAATTCTCTAAGACACCAGTGTTTTAGCAATACACAAGATCAGTAATCTAGAAGTGATATATCACGACTAGAAAGTCTGTGAGTGACTGCAAGTGATAAGATACTGTGTGCGTGTGTTGTGTCATTGTGAGAAGACATTAACAAAAAAAAGAGAGCTCCATGTGCACGATAAACAAAATGGGTATGATCCATGGAAAATCTGTTGGTATGAATGAGGATGCTAAGTATATGTGTAGTCTAGACAAAGGGAATGTGACATTTCTTTAAATGTGGAAAACAAAGTATGATTTTGATGCGTTTTTAAATAAGGATTATTGTGTAATACTGTGTAGAAAGCTTAAAAATGATGCCGGCATGAAAATAAGAAAACAGAAGAAATTAGGCCTTCCCCAGGCAAAGAAATGGCTTGAGGAGGCTAACCATAGGTTAAATTCAGAAAACCATAAAAAGACTATGTTTTTGAACAAAGAGGAGGACAATAATATGACCGTCCTCTGAAGTTTAGTTCAGCAAGTATTGACTGAACAAAACGTAACAAACCAAATGCAACCTGACTCTCCACTGTTTGTTGTTCCCCCGTGGTCACCTGGGTCACCCGCAGATGCAACCAATTCTCCTATGGCTGCAGCTAAACCCCCTCTCAAGATGACTCTTGCTGTCCAGAGGAGTCCACAAGGAACCCCCTTTACAGCAACTGTTACAAAATTTTTCGGGGACCTGGTGAACCAATTGATATCCCCCTCAGCAGGGGAACAAACAGAATGTGGAGAGGAAGAATTTCCACTAATTGAAGTTCCCAACCCTAGGGCAGGACAAAATGTAGGTAGTATAGTAGTCCCCAACACTATGATGGTATATCGCCCCTGGACCCCCGAGGATGTTAAAAAAAAAACTACTGAAGGGGTAGCACATCCCAAGGTCAACATAGCTCAAATCAGGGATGGTATCATGGGAATGATTGCTAACTATCATCTTATTGGGAGGGAAATAGAGCAGAATATCAGACAGATCCTGGGTCCCGACTGGCATCATGTAGTGGGAGAATTGGAGTGGATTAAACAATCAGGGAGTTGTGTTGCCTCATGATGATGCAGCACTAGAAAACAGGAGAAATGCTCTTATAACAAGGATAGAGAACAGAAGGATGGGAAACACCTGAACAAGGCCCCGCATTCAGGACTATGAAAACAAAAAAAAACAAAAAAAAGAGAAGGGAGTGTTTCCTGTGAGGTAAAAGAGGTCATTTGGTAAAAGAATGTAGGTCAAACAGAGAGGAAGAAGCATGACTAGAAGATGTTAGTATGTCTGCAGAGAGAGATACAGAAGAAAATGATGAGAAAGAATCTGAAATTTTGGATGTGTGCGCTGTTGAAACTTGTTTGCATGCTAAAGTCAAGTCAGAAATAATCTTGGTTTTGAAGGGTAGATGGCTAACATTTCTCTGTGATACTGGGGCTTGTAGGACCCTAATATACCCACTGGATACGAAAAAGGTAAAGAAAAAGGTGTAGTATATGTAGAATCTGCAAAATGGGTTGATGCACCAGGAGGTCATGTCTGAAGGCCTTGCTGTGGAAGATCCACAGACAGGTAAATAGGCTCAGTGTAAAATTGTCATTATGACTAAATGTCCTGTTAATTTGTCTCTACATGTTGCACGCTATTGATATTTCTGTCGTACCAGTGGAGGGAGGTCTCAGAAGCCCATCGGCTGTGTGAAAAACAAATCACAGCCGTGGATAATGAGCCCTGATTCTGGTACAGCCTGGAATTTGCAAACTGAGGGATTAAATATACCCAAAACCCTGGCAGAAATAATTGATGAAGAGTCTGTGAGGAAAAGGTATAAGGTCCAGGCAAACCTCTATTGCACCATGTACTACAGAAAGATCTCTGGGCCTGATAAGTTCTATGAGAAACAGTTAAAGAGTCTCACTAACACTGAAGTTCTATTAAAATGTCTGTACTGTGATAAGGAAGGAAATAGCGTGGCTACTTGTCTCCTACCATAGCCTACTCTGCAAATATACAGGCAGGATACTGTACCTCATGTTTCGGTCATCCGGAACCCCAAGGTATCATGGCATGAGCTAGGAGAACTTATCACGAACTGGGTCCAACTGACAGATGAGAAACTAAAATCCAGAGGGATTCAGAGGTATAGGAGGCATAAGGGAGAGAAAGATGGGTGGAGACTCGTGCAGGATTTACAGGCAGTCAATGGGGCCGTATTACCGAGGGCCCCGGTGGTCCCAGACATGCATGTCCTCCTGAACGAGCTCTACCCAGAGAACGAGGTATTTTCTGTTATTGAAAACAGTAATCCTTCTTTTCCATTCCCTTACACAAAGACAGTCAGTTCTGGGTTGCATTTATGTACATGGAAAAAAAAAAGAGGTACACATACACTAGGTTATCCCAGGGATATTGTGACAGAGAAAATTGAGTACTGTCCGTGATACTTTTTTTATTTGCACTAACATACAATTTTTCAGGACAAGCTTTCGGGGTATGTCCCCTTCTTCAAGGTCCAAGCAGTACTGAAAAATTGTCCTGAAAAATTGTATGTTAGTGCAAATAAAAAAAGTATCACGGACAGTACTCAATTTTCTCTGTCACAATTGCACTAATACGGCTACAACAAATCAACCAGGGATATTGTGAAAGTCCAACTATATTCTCACAAAGAATGTCCAATAATTTGTCTCGGTTTGTACCTCCCAGTGTGAGTTAAATTCTCTTGTATGTGGATGACATTCTGGTAGTAATGTATGTAAAATTACCATGGTTCTGATGCATTTCCTCGCAGACCAAGGTCAAAAGGTCAGCAAAGACTAATTACAACTGTGGAAAGAAAAGGTGAAATGCCTGGGTTACATTTTATCTCAAGAAGGTAGACTTTTGCATGAGATCCGAAAAGAGGCTGTCACGGAACGTCCCACACTCCGCTTGAGTGCTTCCGTCATATACCACTTCCTCCCAGTCTGTATACAGATATCCCAACCTCTCTGAGCACAAACAAGGCGACACTTACTTGTTGCTACCAAGAACTCACTTTATTCAGAACCAGAATACAGTCTTACATACACAGGAGAAGATTACTCTAACAATACAAACGTAACCTAATTAACATGAGCTAATTATCTAATCCTTTATACAGCCTAGGTGACTGAGACATGACCTTTCGCCCAGACTTGTGGTCACCGAGCTTCACACAGTTATATCAACACAATGGCAGTCGTCCCGTCTCCTACATTGTATAGAGGACAATGTCATTAGCTCATTCAATTAACATAAACACAGGTTGATGACACCAGCATCTCCTCACAGGATGTGTCCCAACAGAATGAATCCATTGAAAATCCAGGGCCCATAATCAAAAGGCAACAGGCTTGCATACAGTCCTCTCCAACAGCCTCTGTCCCGGCTAGGTCTGTGACATTTCTCCCCTTTCGGCAGGAGACTAACACAGGAGGAGACCCCAGACGGGTTGACTCCGAAGTTAGTCCATAGTTCCAGTCCTCTACTGCCTGTACCCACACAGTACCCCAAACAAATTGTTCCAAACAGAGTATTACTCACCCAGCCAACCTCTGCCTCTCTCAGAGAACATATCTGCCGCTGGGGAGAGGCCTGGACTGGCTCTTCTCCCTGGAATCCTTTCTGCCGCTGGAGAGAAGACAGGGTGTCTGGGCTCACTCTGTCATGCTGTTGGGGATCGGGGCCCACTGCCCAGCATCCCTGGGGTATACAGGTGGAGACTGAAGTCCCATCCACCTTCACAGGAAATCCATCCTCTGTTAGTTGAGGGCAGAGTCCAGCAGTCCTCGGCCCTGTTGCCAGCCCTTCTGCTGGAAACCCCACACCATCTGTTCCGGCTAACTGTTGGAGAGGGAGGCCGACTGCCCCGCCTCCCTGGAACTCTGTAGTTGTTGCCGGTGCTGGGCAGAGGTTGGTAGCACTCTGCCCTGTTGCCAGCACTTCTGCTGGGGACTCCGCATCCTCTGCTCCGGCTAACTGTTGGGGCAGGAGGCTGGCTTCCTCCACTCCCAAACTGTGTAGCTGCCATTGGAGAGGTGAGCCGGCTGCTTCCTTTTCCATTCCCTCATCTGGCTGCTGGGACGACATGTCGATGGTACTGTCTCCCAGGTACAGGGATCTTTGCTGGGGAGGAAAGCCCACTTCCTCCACCCTGGCCAACTGTTGGGGAGGGACAACACACACCTCCTCTCCCTTCTCCCCCTGTATCTGCTGCTGGGAAGTGATTGCCATCTTCTCAGCCTGAGCCTCCACAATTGCTGCAGGTGTGGGGCAGAGGTCTTGGACCCTCTGTCCGGTTGCCAGCACTTCTGCTGGGGATTTGCCAGGTGGTTCCTCCTCTACAGAAACGTCTATTAAATCCCCAGTCTCTGGAATTGGTAAAAGTGTGGGACAGAGGTCTTGGACCCTCTGTTCAGTTACCAGATCTTCAGCTGGAGAAGTTTGTTTTAACTCCATAGATGCTGCTGGCAGAAAATCACATGTCCCTGTCAGTGTTGTGGGAGAAAGGCCGACTACCTCTTCTCTCAGGAAGGCTGAAGCCACTGTTGGTGCTGGGCAGAACACAGTGAACTTTAGCCCTGATAGCAGCTCTTCTGCTGGAGGCTCATCAGGTTGTTCTTTCTCAGCAGAAAAGTCTATCAAATCCCATGTCTCTGCAACTGATGTCTGGGGATAGAGGTTCACCATCTCCTGTCCATGGAACCCAGAAGATGCTATCATTTCTGGGCAGAGGTTAGCAGAGCTCTGTCCTGTTGTCAGCACTTCAGGTTTGGGGACGGCAATCTCCGGATTTTCCACTGCCGATTCTCTGGCATGCTGCTGAACTTGTTCTAGCAGTTTCCTGTATGCCCTTTCCAGATGCTGTTCCTTCCTTAGCAAATGGTCCAGATCAGGTTTGAGCTCTGAGACCCCTGCAAGACCGAGCATAGACTCTCTATAGTCTCTCAGGTCCTCAAGGTCAGGTTCCCCTTCATCGCCAAACATAAAAAGATCTGTAAGGCTCTCCCACAGCAATCCAGGGCCGCCAAAGTCATATCCCTCCGGAGAGCATTCTGTTGTCTCCCCTAAATATCCCTCCTCTGCGTGCCATTGCAGAGCCCGATAACGATTGTCCAGCTCTATCTCCTGCTGGACCAACCTGTCCAACTCAGTCACCCATTGCTCCTGGGGCTGCTCTCCCAGGAATGCCATCCGCAATGCCCGTTGGTCACTGGCCCGTTGCTCTTGGGTTGGAAAGCACTTGCCCTGTTTTATACCAGCGAGACGGAGGGCTGCAATCCAGAGCTCCACCCGAATTTGCTGCCTAAGCTCCAGGTATTCATCCTCAGACACAGTCCTGGTGTATGTTGAAAGGATGATCCGCAGCAGCCCCGGGAATTCTGATGCCAGGTCCATATCTCCGCTGGGGTGACTGAAGTCTGCTATGCTGATCTTGGATCCAGTTGGAGGTTTGGATGTCCCAGACTTCAGGAAGCTTTCCCGCTGCTTGCCACCAATGTCACGGAATGTCCCACACTCCGCTTGAGTGCTTCCGTCATATACCACTTTCTCCCAGTCTGTATACAGATATCCCAACCTCTCTGAGCACAAACAAGGCGACACTTACTTGTTGCTACCAAGAACTCACTTTATTCAGAACCAGAATACAGTCTTACATACACAGGAGAAGATTACTCTAACAATACAAACGTAACCTAATTAACATGAGCTAATTATGTAATCCTTTATACAGCCTAGGTGACTGAGACATGACCTTTCGCCCAGACTTGTGGTCACCGAGCTTCACACAGTTATATCAACACAATGGCAGTCGTCCCGTCTCCTACATTGTATAGAGGACAATGTCATTAGCTCATTCAATTAACATAAACACAGGTTGATGACACCAGCATCTCCTCACAGGATGTGTCCCAACTGAATGAATCCATTGAAAATCCAGGGCCCATAATCAAAAGGCAACAGGCTTGCATACAGTCCTCTCCAACAGCCTCTGTCCCGGCTAGGTCTGTGACAGAGGCCATCCTTCAAGTCCCCAAATCACATACCAAAAAATAAATTATGTCATTTCTTGGCATGGCAAATGTCTGTAGAGCATGGATAGCAAATTATGCTATGGAGGTGGCGCCTCTTTCTGATCTCATCTATGGTTCACTAATGGCTGCAAAAGATTCCATTCAGTGGAATGTGCAAGCAGAGGATGCATTTACGAAGGTAAAGCACCTCATTGTGGGTTATGCTTAGCCTTCCTAATTAAAGTAAAACCTTTTATCAGACTGTAGATTGTAAGGAAGGATCTCACGGATGTTCCCTTTCTAGATGCTGACATTACCTTTTGTGTTGATGGGTCTTGTAAAAAGGACGATAAAGGGGTACATCAAACGGCATACGCTATAGTAACCAGGTCATTGAAGCCAGACCCCTTCCCAGTTCCTACTCTACACAACAAGCTGAAATTATTGCCCTATCCAGGGCCTGTAGTCTAGGGGAAGGGAAGAAAATAAATATTTATACAGACAGCCAATACGCTTTTTCTACTATACACATATTTGCCCAGCAATGGAAAAATAGGGGTATGATTACGTCCACAGGTAAACCAATCTCACATAGAGATCATATCCTGGCCCTTCTAGAAAATGTACAGAAACCAACACAAGTGGCTATTTGTAAATGTACAGCACACAGAAAGGGAACAGATCCAATTACTCTAGGAAATGCACTAACGGACAAAGATCGCAAGGGAAGCTGCTACAGGACCGCAAAAAAAAAAAAAACACACACATATACCCCAAGAAAATGGTGAGGTACGGAAAGCTATTGATAAAACATGGTTATCAGAAATGCAGAAAACATCACCGGCAGGTGAAAAACAAAAGTGGTTATCTAAAGGGGCAGCGCTGGTCAATGGTATATACACAAGTACAGAAGGTAAACCCATCTCACCTACATCACTATTTAGATATGCTGCGTTATTGAGCCATGGGCAAGCCCATATCTCAAAAGGAGGGATGGTGCAGGTGATCAATAAGGTGTTCACAACATATGGGTTTACGAATGACTCTAGAGATTTTTGCCTTACATGTCCGCTTTGTACCAGATACCATGCTCAAGGTGCCCTAAGACCCTTAAGTGGTCATTTCCCACAACCCTCTTATCCCTTTCACACGATATGCATGGATTTTATGATTATTGTTGTTTATAAAGTGGGCGGAAGCTTTTCCTATGACACACCCAAATGGGCAGTCAGTAGCCAAAGTACTTATTAAAGAGGTGATTCCATTTCATGGGATCCCCTCTGTGATTTACAGTGACAATGGCTCCCATTTTGTAAACCGAACAATACAACAAATTGGTAAATGGTACAATATTGACAAAAAAAAAAAAAAAAAGTGTCTACCACCCACAATCTGTGGGCACAGTGGAGAGACACAATGGTACCGTAAAGAGTAAACTAAGAAAATTGTTGAAGGAAACAGGGAAAAATAAATGGGTTTAGTGTTTGCCAATGGCATTGTTGAGTATAAGAATTACCCCTACTGCTAAAGGACTAACACCGTATGAAATGCTGTATGGTAAACCTTATTATATTCCCTAAAGAGGAAATAGACTTGACTTGTATAATAAGAATGTTTTCATAAAATATAACTGGGTCAGAATGTGTAAATGAGAAAAAGAGCTACCCTAAGACTAAAATGCAAAGTATACCCCCATCAGTACAAGCATTACCAGGAAATTTTACTTGTTTCTCTAACAATGACAGTAATGGTACAAATGTTGGCACCCTATCCCCTGAATACTGTGCAACTACAACCCTTACTACAGACATTAAGTATGAACTAAAATGGTTTCAGGAACAAAAACAGCAATTGGCTGATGTTTGGTGTTTGTGTGGAGATAAGAGACTAAGGCCACCTGCCACCTAGATGGGAGGGTAGTTGTGCCCTTATACGATTGTTGCTTCCCTTTTATATAGTTCCTATGAGTGATGAATCAATGAAACTACCAGGTAAATACTTTTTTTTAAAGGAATTAAGCGAGAAACACCACAAGGATCATTTGACAACCGAGTGTATATAGACAAAATAGGTGTTCCACGAGGAGTTCCACATGAATTTAAAGCGCAGAATCAAATAACAGCAGGACTCACCTCACTCTTCATATGGGTCCAGCCCAACAAGAACGTCGACTGGATAAACTACATCTACTACAACCAGCAGAGGTTTGTGAATTACACTAGAGATGCTATCAAAGGCATAGCAGCACAATTGGACGCCACCTCTTTGACAGCGTGGCAGAACTGTATAGCGTTGGATATGTTGCTGGCAGAAAGGGGCGGGGTATGCAAAATGTTCGGCACCTTCTGCTGCACTTTTATTCCAAATAATACGGCACCTGATGGAAGTATCACCAAAGCCTTACAAGGCCTACAAATGCTATCCGAAGAATTAGCTGAGAACTCTGGTGTAGAGAACCCCCTGACAGGACTCTTTGAAAAATGGTTTGGTAAATGGGGTGATCTTGCAAAAAGTTTGCTTATCTCTATTGTCATGGCAGCCGCAGTTCTTACATTGTGTGGATGTTGCTGCATTCCCTGTATTAGGGGAATTCTTCAAAGACTGATTGACACATCTTTAACAAAAACTATGCTCCTCCAGAGCAACACGGAACTATACTCGGAACCTGATGATGAATTTACAACTCTCGCTAAGGACTTATCTGTCTAAATGATAATACCTGGTAAAATGAAAAACCTGGATATTTGAATTATTGACATTATTAGTATAAAAGGGGGGAGATGTTAGAGAAATTATACTTTAAATGTCAGTTATGAAAGACGCCATTTTGTTTATCATGGCCTAGAAATAAGCTATGAATCTAGGATTGAGCTAAAACTAGTAATAAAATGGAGTCAGCAATATAATATGCTTGGATATGCAGTTTTCTGAATGTATCATGTATTTTTGTGTTGGCTTGGGGAGTTTTCAAGTCAGTATCCTGTAACCATTGTTAGATGAAGATAACAGTCTGTAACAGACACTTCCACCTTTCCTGTTCTGTCCAGAATAAAGTTGAAAATACAAGAGACTGGGCGTGTTTTAAGACAGAAAAGGGGGGTGTCAAGGGCTTATAAAAAAAGACATGTACCACAGTATTTTCCTTAGAAATGATGATGACTGCATGAAGATGTAATTCATTTCTCTTGCATATGCAATAAATATTACCTTGATGCCCGAGGACGGTCTGAGACGGTGAATTATTTCCCTAACAGTATGGGGTCACTGATCGGTCACTGATCTGCTCTGGGCCCTGTGTATGGGGTCACTGTCCTGTTCAACACCCTGTGTATGGGGTCACTGTCCTGAACTGGGCACTCTGTATGGAGTCACTGTCCTGCTCTGGGCACTGTGTATGGGGTCACTGATCTGCTCTGTGCACTGTGTATGGGGTCACTGATCTGCTCTGGGCACCGTGTATGGGGTCACTGTCCTGCTCTGGGCACTGTGTATGGGGTCACTGTCCTGCTCTGGGAACTGCGTATGGGGTCACGGATCGGTCACTGATCTGCTCTGGGAACTGTGTATGGGGTCACTGTCCTGCTCTGGGCACTGTGTATGAGGTCACTGTCCTGCTCTGGGCACTGTGTATGGGGTCACTGATCGGTCACTGTCCTGCTCTGGCCACAGTGTATGGATGGGGTCACTGATCTGCTCTGGGCACTGTGCATGGGGTCACTGATCTGCTCTGGGCACTGTGTATGGGGTCTCTGATCTGCTCTGGGCACTGTGTATGGGGTCACTTTCCTGCTCTGGGCAACTGTGTATGGGGACACTGTCCTGCTCTGGGCACTGTGTATTGGGTCACTGATCTGCTATGGGCACTGTGTATGGGGTCACTGATCTGCTCTGGGCACTGTGTATAGGGTCACTGTCGTGCTCTGGGCACTGTGTATAGGGTCACTGTCCTGCTCTGGGAACTGCGTATGGGGTCACGGATCGGTCACTGATCTGCTCTGGGAACTGTGTATGGGGTCACTGTCCTGCTCTGGGCACTGTGTATGAGGTCACTGTCCTGCTCTGGGCACTGTGTATGGGGTCACTGATCTGCTCTGGGCACTGTGTATGGGGTCACTGATCTGCTCTGGGCCCTGTGTATGGGGTCACTGTCCTGCTCTGGGCCCTGTGTATGGGGTCACTGATCGGTCACTGTCCTGCTCTGGGCACAGTGTATGGATGGGGTCACTGATCTGCTCTGGGCACTGTGTATGGGGTGACTGATCTGCTCTGGGCACTGTGTATGGGGTCACTGATCTGCTCTGGGCACTGTGTATGGGGTCACTTTCCTTCTCTGGACACTGTGTATGGGGACACTGTCCAGCTCTGGGCACTGTGTACGGGGTCACTGTTCTGATCTGGGCACTGTTTATGGGGTCACTGATTGGTCACTGATCTACTCTGGGCACTGTGTATGGGGTCACTGTCCTGTCTGGGCACTGTGTATTGGGTCACTGATCTGCTCTGGGCACTGTGTATGGGGTTACTGATCTTCTCTGGGCACTTTGTGTGAGGTCACTATCTTGCTGTTGGCACTGTGTATGGGGTCACTGACCTGCTCTGAGCCCTGTGTATGGGGACACTTTCCTCTCTGGGCGCTGTGTATAGGGTCATTGTCCTGCTCTGGGCACTGTGTATGGGGTCAGTGTCCTGCTCTGAGCACTGTGTATGGGACCACTGTCCTGCTCTGAGCACTGTGTATGGGGTCACTGTTCTGATCTGGGCAATGTGTATGGGGTCACTGTCCTGCTCTGGGCACTGTGTATAAGGTCACTGACCTGCTCTGTGCACAATGTATGGAGTCACTGATCTACTCTGGGCACCATGTATGGCGTCACTGATCTACTCTGGGCACTGTGTATGAGTCACAGTCCTGCTCTGGGCCCTGTGGATGGGGGTCACTGTCATGCTCTGGGCACTGTGTAATGGGGTCACTGTCCAGCTCTGGGCACTGTGTATGGGGTCACTGTCCTGCTCTGGGCACTGTGTATGGGGTCACTGATCTGCTCTGGGCACTGTGTATGGGGTCACTGTCCTGCTCTGTGCCCTGTGTATGGGGTCACTGATCGCTCACTGATCTGCTCTGGGTACTGTGTATGGGGTCACTGATCAGCTCTGGGCACTGTGTATCGGGTCACTGATCTGCTCTTGGCTCTGTATATGGGGTCACTGATCTGCTCTGTGCACTTTGTATGGAGTCACTGTCCTGCTCCGGGCACTGTGTATGGGGTCACTCTCCTGCTCTGGGCACTGTGCGTGGGGTCACTAATCTGCTCTGGGCACTGTATATGGGTTCACTGCCTTCTCTGGGCACTGTGTATGGAGTCACTAATCTGCTCTGGGCACTGTGTATGGGGTCACTGTCCTGTGTGGGCGCTGTGTATGGGGTCACTGTCCTGCCTTGGGCATTGTGCATGGGGTCACTGCTATGCACTGAGCACTGTGTATGGGGTCACTGATCTGCTCTGGGCAATGTGTATGGGGTCACTGTCCTGCTCTGGGCACTGTGTATGAGGTCACTGACCTGCTCTGTGCACAATGTATGGAGTCACTGATCTACTCTGGGCACCATGTATGGCGTCACTGATCTACTCTGGGCACCGTGTATGGGGTCACTGATCTGCTCTGGGCACTGTGTATGGGGTCATTGATCTGCTCTGGGCACTGTGTATGGGGGTCACTGTCCTGGGTGGGCTCTGTGTATAGGGTCACTGATCTGCTCTGGGCACTGTGTATGGGGCCAGTGTCCTGCTCTGGGCACTGTGTATGGGGTTACTGATCCTCTCTGGGCACTATGTATGGGGTCACTGTCCTGCTGTCGGCACTGTGTATGGGGGAACTTTCCTGCTCTAGGCACTGCGTATAGGGTCACTGTCCTGCTCTGGGCACTGTGTATGGGGTCACTGATCTGCTCTGAGCACCGTGTATGGTGTCACTGATCTGCTCTGGGCACAGTGTATGGGGTCACTGATCTCCTCTGGGCACCGTGTACAGGGTCACTTATCTGCTCTGGGTGCCGTGCATGGGGTCATTGATCTGCTCAGGGCACTGTGTATGGGGTCACTGATCTGCACTGGGCACTGTGTATGAGGTCACTGTCCTACTTTGGTTACTGTGTATGGGGTCACTGTCCTACTCTGGGTACTTTGTATGGGGTCACTGATCTGCTCTGGGCAGCATGCATGGGGTCACTGATCTACTCTGGGCACTGTGTATGGGATAACTGATCAGCTCTGGGCACTGTGTTTGGGGTCCCTGATCTGCTCTGGGCCCTGTGTATGGGGTCACTGTCCTGCTCTGGGCCCTGTGTATGGGGTCACTGATTGGTCACTGATCTGCTCTGGGCACTGTGTATGGGGTCACTGTCCTACTCTGGGCACTTTCTATGGGGTCACTGTCCTGCTCGGGGCACTGTGTATGGGGTCACTGTCCTGCTCTTGGCACTGTGTATGTGGTCATTGTCCTGCTTTGTGCACTGTGTATGGGGTCACTAATCTGCTCAGGGCCCTATGTATTGGGTCATTGTCCTGCTCTGGGCACTGTTTATGGGGTCACTGATCTGTTCTAGGCACTGTGTATGGGGTCACTGATCTGCACTGGGCATTGTGTATGGGGTCACTGTCCTGTCTGGGCACTGTGTATTAGGTCAGTTTCCTGCTCTGGGCACTGGGTATGGGGTCAGTGTCCTGCTCTGGGCACTTTGTATGGGGTCACTGATCGGTCACTGATCTGCTCTGGGCCCTGTGTATGGGGTCACTGTCTTGTTCAAGGCTCTGTGTATGGGGTCACTGTGCTGCACTGGGCACTGTGTACATAGTCACTGTCCTGCTCTGGGCACTGTGTATGGGTTCACTGATCTGCTCTGGGCACTGTGTATGGGGCCAATGATCTGCTCTGACCACTGTGTATGGGGTCACTGTCCTGCTCTGGGCACTGTGTATGGGGTCACTGTCCTGCTCTGGGCACTGCGTATGGGGTCACAGATCGGTCACTGATCTGCTCTGGGTACTGTGTATGGGATCACTGTCCTGCTTTGGGCACTGCGTATGGGGTCACTGATCTTCTCTGGAAACTGTGTATGGGATCACTGTCCTGCTCTGGGCACAGTGTATGGGGTCACTGATCTGCTCTGGGCACTGTGTATGGCGTCACTGATCTGCTCTGGGCACTGTGTATGGGGTCACTGTCCTGCTCTGGGCACTGTGTATGGGGTCACTGTCCTGCTCTGTGCCCTGTGTATGGGGTCACTGTCCCGCTCTGGGCACTGTGTATGGGGTCACTGTTCTGATCTGGGCACTTTTTATGGGGTCACTGATCAGTCACTGATCTACTCTGGTCACTGTGTATGGGGTCACTATCCTGTCTGGGCACTGTGTATGGGGTCACTCATCTGCTCAGGGCACTGTGTATGGGGTCACTGATCTGCTCAGGGCACTGTGTATGGAGTCACTGTCCTGCTGTCGGCACTGTGTATGGGGTCAAAGTCCTGCTCTGCGCCCTGTGTATGGGGACACTGTCCTCTCTGGGCGTTGTGTATGGGGTCACTGTCCTGTTCTGGGCACTGCGTATGGGGTCACTGTTCTGATCTGGGCACTGTATATGGGGTCACTGATCGGTCACTGATCTACTCTGGGCACTGTTTATGGGGTCACTGTCCTGCTCTGGGCCCTGTGTATGGGGTCACTGTCATGCTCTGGGCACTGTGTAATGGGGTCACTGTCCTGCTCTGGGCACTGTGTATAGGGTCACTGATCTGCTCTGGGCACTGTGTATGGAGTCACTGATCTGCTCTGGGCATTGTGTATGGGGTCACTGTCCTGCTCGAGGCCCTGTGCATCAGGTCACTGTCCCGCTCTGGGCACTGTGCATGGGGTCACTGTCCTGCTCTGGGCGCTGTGTATGGGGTCACTGTCATACTCTGGGCAATGTGCAATGGGGCCACTGTCCTGCTCTGGGCACTTTGTATGGGGTCACTGATCTGCTCTGGTAACTGTGCATGGGGTCACTGATCTGCTCTGGGCATTGTGTATGGGGTCACTGTCCTGCTCGGAGCCCTGTGTATGGGGTCACTGTCCTGCTGTCGGCACTGTGTATGGGGTCACTGTCCTGCTCTGGGCACTGTGTATGGGGTCACTGATCGGTGACTGATCTGCTCTGGGCCCTGTGTATGGGGTCACTGTCCTGTTCAAGGCCCTTTGTATGGGGTCACTGTCCTGAACTGGGCACTGTGTATGGAGTCACTGTCCTGCTTTGGGCACTGTGTATGGGGTCACTGATCTGCTCTGAGCACTGTGTAAGGGGTCACTGATCTGCTCTGGGCACTGTGTATGGGGTCACTGTCCTGCTCTGGGCACTGTGTATGGGGTCACTGTCCTTCTCTGAGCACTGCGTATGGGGTCACGGATCGGTCACTGATCTGCTCTGGGCACTGTGTATGGGGTCACTGTCCTACTCTGGGCACGGCGTATGGGGTCATGGATCGGTCACTGATCTGCTCTGGGAACTGTGTATGGGGTCACTGTCCTGCTCTGGGCCCTGTGTATGGGGTCAATGCCCTGCTGTGGGCACTGTGTATGGGGTCACTGTCCTGCTCTTGGCACTGTGTATGTGGTCATTGTCCTGCTCTGTGCACTGTGTATGGGGTCACTAATCTGCTCAGGGCCCTATGTATTTGGTCACTGTCCTGCTGTGGGCACTGTGTATGGGATCACTGATCTGTTCTCAGCACTGTGTATGGGGTCACTGATCTGCGCTGGGTATTGTGTATGGGGTCACTGTCCTGTCTGGGCGCTGTGCATTAGGTCAGTTTCCTGCTCTGGGCACTGTGTATGGGGTCAGTGTCCTGCTCTGGGCACTGTGTATGGGGTCACTGATCTGCTCTGGGCACTGTATATGGGGTCACTGTCCTGCTCTGGGCACTGTGTATGGGGTCACTGATCGGTCACTGATCTGCTCTGGGCCCTGTGTATGGGGTCACTGTCTTGTTCAAGGCCCTGTGTATGGGGTCACTGTGCTGCACTGGGCATTGTGTACATAGTCACTGTCCTGCTCTGGGCACTGTGTATGGGGTCACTGATCTGCTCTGGGTACTGTGTATGGGGCCACTAATCTGCTCTGAGCACTGTGTATGGGGTCACCGTCCTGCTCTGGAAACTGTGTATGGGGTCAATGTCCTGCTCTGGGCACTGCGTATGGGGTCACGGATCGGTCACTGATCTGCTCTGAGTACTGTGTATGGGATCACTGTCCTGCTCTGGGCACTGTGTATGGGGTCACTGATCTTCTCTGGGAACTGTGTATGGGATCACTGTCCTGCTCTGGGCACAGTGTATGGGGTCACTAATCTGCTTTGGGCACTGTGTATGGGGTTACTGATCTGCTCTGGGCACTGTGTATGAGGTCACTGTCCTGCTCTAGGCACTGTGTATGGGGTCACATTCCTGCTCTGGGCACTGTGTATGGGGTCACTGATCTGCTCTGGGCACTGTGTATGGGGTCACTGTCCTGCTCTGGGCCCTATGTATGGGGTCACTGTCCCACTCTGGGCACTGTGTATGGGGTCAGAGTTCTGATCTGGGCACTTTTTATGGGGTCACTGATCAGTCACTGATCTACTCTGGTCACTGTGTATGGGGTCACTGTCCTGTCTTGGCACTGTGTATGGGGTCACTGATCTGCTCCTGGCACTGTGTATGGGATTAATGATATTCTCTGGGCACTGTGTATGGAGTCACTGTCCTGCTGGCGGTACTGTGTATGGGGTCAAAGTCCTGCTCTGGGCCCTGTGTATGGGGACACTGTCCTCTCTGGGCGCTGTGTATGGGGTCACTGTCCTGTTCTGGGCACTGTATATGGGGTCACTGATTGGTTACTGATCTACTCTGGGCACTGTTTATGGGGTCACTGTCCTGCTCTGGGCCCTGTGTATGGGGTCACTCTCATGCTCTGGGCACTGTGTAATGGGGTCACTGTCCTGCTCTGGGCACTGTGTATGGGGTCACTGATCTGCTCTGGGCACTGTGTATAGGGTCACTGATCTGCTCTGGGCCTTGTGTATGGGGTCACTGTCCTGCTCTGGGCCCTGTGCATCGGGTCACTGTCCCGCTCTGGGCACTGTATATGGGATCACTGTCCTGCTCTGGGCCCTGTGTATGGGGTCACTGTCATACTCTGGGCAATTTGTAATGGGGCCACTGTCCTGCTCTGGGCACTTTGTATGGGGTCACTGATCTGTTCTGGTAACTGTGCATGGGGTCACTGATCTGCTCTGGGCATTGTGTATGGGGTCACTGTCCTGCTCGGGGCCCTGTGTATCGGGGCACTGTCCCGCTCTGGGCAATGTGTATGGAGTCAATGATCTGCTCTGGGCACTGCGTATGGAGTCACTGTCCTGCTGTCGGCACTGTATGGGGTCACTGTCCTGCTCTAGGCACTGTGAATGGGGTCACTGATCGGTCACTGATCTGCTCTGGGCCCTGTGAATGGGGTCACTGTCCTGTTCAGGGCCCCGTGCATGGGGTCACTGTCCTTAACTGGGCACTGTGTATGGGGTCACTGTCCTTCTCTGAGCACTGCGTATGGGGTCACGGATCGGTCACTGATCTGCTCTGGGCACTGTTTAAGGGGGTCACTGATCTGCTCTGGGCACTGTGTATGGGGTCACTGTCCTGCTCTGGGCACTGTGTATGGGGTCACTGTCCTTCTCTGAGCACTGCGTATGAGGTCACGGATCGGTCACTGATCTGCTCTGGGCACTGTGTATGGGGTCACTGTCCTACTCTGGGCACGGCGTATGTGGTCACTGATCTGCTCTGGGCATTGTGTATGGGGTCACTGTCCTGCTCGGGGCCCTGTGCATCGGGTCACTGTCCCGCTCTGGGCACTGTGTATGGGGTCACTGTCCTGCTCTGGGCCCTGTGTATGGGGTCACTGTCCTGCTGTCGGCACTGTGTATGGGGTCACTGTCCTGCTCTGGGCACTGTGTATGGGGTCACTGATCTGCTCTGGTAACTGTGAATGGGGTCACTGATCTACTCTGGGCATTGTATATGGGGTCACTGTCCTGCTCGGGGACCTGTGTATCGGGGCACTGTCCCGCTCTGGGCAATGTGTATGGAGTCACTGATCTGCTCTGGGCACTGCGTATGGGGTCACTGTCCTGCTGTCGGCACTGTGTATGGGGTCACTGTCCTGCTCTGGGCACTGTGTATGGGGTCACTGATCGGTCACTGATCTGCTCTGGGCCCTGTGTATGGGGTCACTGTCCTGTTCAAGGCCCCGTGTATGGGGTCACTGTCCTGAACTGGGCACTGTGTATAGAGTCACTGTCCTGCTCTGGGCACTGTGTATGGGGTCACTGATCTGCTCTGGGCACTGTGTAAGGGGTCACTGATCTGCTCTGGGCACTTTGTATGGGGTCACTGTCCTGCTCTGGGCACTGTGTATGGGGTCACTGTCCTTCTCTGAGCACTGCGTATGGGGTCGCGGATCGGTCACTTATCTGCTCTGGGCACTGTGTATTTGGTCACTGTCCTACTCTGGGCACGGCGTATGGGGTCACGGATCGGTCACTGATCTGCTCTGGGAACTGTGTATGGGTTCACTGTCCTGCTCTGGGCCCTGTGTATGGGGTCACTGTCCTGCTCTGGGCCCTGTGTATGGGGTCACTGTCCTTCTCTGGGC
This sequence comes from Aquarana catesbeiana, assembly GCF_042186555.1. Classification (NCBI taxonomy): domain Eukaryota; kingdom Metazoa; phylum Chordata; class Amphibia; order Anura; family Ranidae; genus Aquarana; species Aquarana catesbeiana. The sequence goes on along the minus strand of NC_133328.1, from coordinate 259,623,783 downwards.
ACTGTGTATGGGGTCACTGTCCTGCTCTGGGCACAGTGTATGGGGTCACTGATCTTCTCTCGGCACTGTGTATGGGGTCACTGATCTGCTCTGGGCATTGTGTATGGGGTCACTGTCCTTCTCTGGACACTGTTTATGGGGTCACTGTCCTGCTCTGGGCCCTGTGTATGGGGACACTGATCTGCTCTGGGAACTGTGTATGGGGTCACTGTCTTGCTCTGAGCACTTGAGCACTGTGTATGGGGTTACTGTCCGACTCTGGGCATTTTGTATGGGGTCACTGTCCTGCTCTGGGCACTGTGTATGGGGTTACTGATCTGCTCTGGGCCCTGTGTATGGGGTCACTGTACTGCTCTTGGCCCTCTGTATGGGGTCACTGATCGGTCACTGATCTGCTCTGGGCACTGTGTATGGAGTCACTGTCTTGCTCTGGGCACTGTGTATGGGGTCACTATCCGACTCTAGGCATTTTGCATGAGGTCACTGTCCTGCTCTGGGCACTGTGTATGGGGTCACTGTTCTTCTCTGGGCACTGTGTATAGGGTCACTGTCGTGCTCTGGGCCATGTGTATGGGGTCACTGTCCTGTCTGGGCACTGTGTATGGGGTCACCGATCTGCTCTGGGCACTGTGTATGGGGGTCACTGTCATGCTCTGGGCACTGTGAAATGGGGTCACTGTCATGCTCTGGGCACTGTCTATGGGGTCACTGTCCTGCTGTTTGCACTGTGTATGGGGTCACTGTCCTGCTCAGGGCCCTGTGTATCGGGGCACTGTCCCGCTCTGGGCAATGTGTATGGAGTCACTGATCTGCTCTGGGCACTGCGTATGGGGTCACTGTCCTGCTCTGGGCACTGTGTATGGAGTCACTGATCGGTCACTGATCTGCTCTGGGCCCTGTGTATGGGGTCACTGTCCTGTTCAAGGCCCTGTGTATGGGGTCATTGTCCTGAACTGGGCACTGTGTTTGGAGTCACTGTCCTGCTCTGGGCACTGTGTATGGGGTCACTGATCTGCTCTGGGCACTGTGTAAGGGGTCACTGATCTGCTCTGGGCACTGTGTATTGGGTCACTGATCTGCTATGGGCACTGTGTATGGGGTCACTGATCTGCTCTGGGCACTGTGTATAGGGTCACTGTCGTGCTCTGGGCCATGTGTATGGGGTCACTGTCCCGCTCTGGGCACTGTGTACGGGGTCACTGTTCTGATCTGGGCACTGTTTATGGGGTCACTGATTGGTCACTGATCTACTCTGGGCACTGTGTATGCTGTCACTGTCCTGTCTGGGCACTGTTTATTCGGTCACTGATCTGCTCTGGGCACTGTGTATGGGGTTACTGATCTTCTCTGGGCACTTTGTGTGAGGTCACTATCCTGCTGTTGGCACTGTGTATGGGGTCACTGACCTGCTCTGAGCCCTGTGTATGGGGACACTTTCCTCTCTGGGCGCTGTGTATGGGGTCATTGTCCTGCTCTGGGCACTGTGTATGGGGTCAGTGTCCTGCTCTGAGCACTGTGTATGGGACCACTGTCCTGCTCTGGGCACTTAGTATGGGGTCACTGTTCTGATCTGGGCACTGTGTATGGGGTCACTGATCGGTCACTGTCCTGCTCTGGGCACAGTGTATGGATGGGGTCACTGATCTGCTCTGGGCACTGTGTATGGGGTCACTGATCTGCTCTGGGAACTGTGTATGGGGTCACTGATCTGCTCTGGGCACTGTGTATGGGGTCACTTTCCTTCTCTGGACACTGTGTATGGGGACACTGATCGGTCACTGTCCTGCTCTGGGCACAGTGTATGGATGGGGTCACTGATCTGCTCTGGGCACTGTGTATTGGGTCACTGATCTGCTATGGGCACTGTGTATTGGGTCACTGATCTGCTCTGGGCACTGTGTATAGGGTCACTGTCGTGCTCTGGGCCATGTGTATGGGGTCACTGTCCCGCTCTGTGTACGGGGTCACTGTTCTGATCTGGGCACTGTTTATGGGGTCACTGATTGGTCACTGATCTACTCTGGGCACTGTGTATGGGGTCACTGTCCTGTCTGGGCACTGTGTATTGGGTCACTGATCTGCTCTGGGCACTGTGTATGGGCTTACTGATCTTCTCTGGGCACTGTATATGGGGTCACTGATCGGTCACTGATCTACTCTGGGCACTGTGTATGAGTCACAGTCCTGCTCTGGGCCCTGTGGATGGGGGTCACTGTCATGCTCTGGGCACTGTGTAATGGGGTCACTGTCCAGCTCTGGGCACTGTGTATGGGGTCACTGTCCTGCTCTGGGCACTGTGTATGGGGTCACTGATCTGCTCTGGGCACTGTGTATGGGGTCACTGTCCTGCTCTGTGCCCTGTGTATGGGGTCACTGATCGCTCACTGATCTGCTCTGGGTACTGTGTATGGGGTCACTGATCAGCTCTGGGCACTATGTATCGGGTCACTGATCTGCTCTTGGCTCTGTATATGGGGTCACTGATCTGCTCTGTGCACTTTGTATGGGGTCACTGTCCTTCTCTGGGCACTGTGCGTGGGGTCACTAATCTGCTCTGGGCACTGTATATGGGTTCACTGTCCTTCTCTGGACACTGTGTATGGAGTCACTAATCTGCTCTGGGCACTGTGTATGGGGTCACTGTCCTGCCTTGGGCATTGTGCATGGGGTCACTGCTATGCACTGGGCACTGTGTATGGGGTCACTGATCTGCTCTGGGCAATGTGTATGGGGTCACTGTCCTGCTCTGGGCACTGTGTATGGGGTCACTGTCCTGCTCTGTGCCCTGTGTATGGGGTCACTGATCGCTCACTGATCTGCTCTGGGTACTGTGTATGGGGTCACTGATCAGCTCTGGGCACTATGTATCGGGTCACTGATCTGCTCTTGGCTCTGTATATGGGGTCACTGATCTGCTCTGGGCACTGTGTATGGGGTCACTCTCCTTCTCTGGGCACTGTGCGTGGGGTCACTAATCTGCTCTGGGCACTGTATATGGGTTCACTGTCCTTCTCTGGGCACTGTGTATGGAGTCACTAATCTGCTCTGGGCACTGTGTATGGGGTCACTGTCCTGCCTTGGGCATTGTGCATGGGGTCACTGCTATGCACTGGGCACTGTGTATGGGGTCACTGATCTGCTCTGGGCAATGTGTATGGGGTCACTGTCCTGCTCTGGGCACTGTGTATGGGGTCACTGTCCTGCTCTTGGCACTGTGTATGTGGTCATTGTCCTGCTTTGTGCACTGTGTATGGGGTCACTAATCTGCTCAGGGCCCTATGTATTGGGTCATTGTCCTGCTCTGGGTACTGTTTATGGGGTCACTGATCTGTTCTCGGCACTGTGTATGGGGTCACTGATCTGCACTGGGCATTGTGTATGGGGTCACTGTCCTGTCTGGGCTCTGTGTATTAGGTCAGTTTCCTGCTCTGGGCACTGGGTATGGGGTCAGTGTCCTGCTCTGGGCACTTTGTATGGGGTCACTGATCGGTCACTGATCTGCTCTGGGCCCTGTGTATGGGGTCACTGTCTTGTTCAAGGCCCTGTGTATGGGGTCACTGTGCTGCACTGGGCACTGTGTACATAGTCACTGTCCTGCTCTGGGCACTGTGTATGGGGTCACTGATCTGCTCTGGGCACTGTGTATGGGGCCACTGATCTGCTCTGACCACTGTGTATGGGGTCACTGTCCTGCTCTGGGCACTGTGTATGGAGTCACTGTCCTGCTCTGGGCACTGCGTATGGGGTCACGGATCGGTCACTGATCTGCTCTGGGTACTGTGTATGGGATCACTGTCCTGCTTTGGGCCCTGTGTATGGGGTCACTGTCCTGCTGTCGGCACTGTGTATGGGGTCACTGTCCTGCTCTGGGCACTGTGTATGGGGTCACTGATCTGCTCTGGTAACTGTGAATGGGGTCACTGATCTACTCTGGGCATTGTATATGGGGTCACTGTCCTGCTCGGGGACCTGTGTATCGGGGCACTGTCCCGCTCTGGGCAATGTGTATGGAGTCACTGATCTGCTCTGGGCACTGCGTATGGGGTCACTGTCCTGCTGTCGGCACTGTGTATGGGGTCACTGTCCTGCTCTGGGCACTGTGTATGGGGTCACTGATCGGTCACTGATCTGCTCTGGGCCCTGTGTATGGGGTCACTGTCCTGTTCAAGGCCCCGTGTATGGGGTCACTGTCCTGAACTGGGCACTGTGTATAGAGTCACTGTCCTGCTCTGGGCACTGTGTATGGGGTCACTGATCTGCTCTGGGCACTGTGTAAGGGGTCACTGATCTGCTCTGGGCACTTTGTATGGGGTCACTGTCCTGCTCTGGGCACTGTGTATGGGGTCACTGTCCTTCTCTGAGCACTGCGTATGGGGTCGCGGATCGGTCACTTATCTGCTCTGGGCACTGTGTATGGGGTCACTGTCCTACTCTGGGCACGGCGTATGGGGTCACGGATCGGTCACTGATCTGCTCTGGGAACTGTGTATGGGTTCACTGTCCTGCTCTGGGCCCTGTGTATGGGGTCACTGTCCTGCTCTGGGCACTGTGTATGGGGTTACTGATCCTCTCTGGGCACTATGTATGGGGTCACTGTCCTGCTGTCGGCACTGTGTATGGGGGAACTTTCCTGCTCTAGGCACTGCCTATCGGGTCACTGTCCTGCTCTGGGCCCTGTGTATGGGGTCACTGATCTGCTCTGAGCACCGTGTATGGTGTCACTGATCTGCTCTGGGCACAGTATATGGGGTCACCGATCTCCTCTGGGCACCGTGTATGGGGTCACAGATCTGCTCTGGGCATCGTTTATGGGGTCACTGATCTGCTCTGGGCACCATGTACGGGGTCACTTATCTGCTCTGGGTGCCGTGCATGGGGTCACTGATCTGCTCAGGGCACTGTGTATGGGGTCACTGATCTGCCCTGGACACTGTGTATGAGGTCACTGTCCTACTCTGGGTACTGTGTATGGGGTCACTGTCCTACTCTGGGTACTTTGTATGGGGTCACTGATCTGCTCTGGGCAGCATGCATGGGGTCACTGATCTACTCTGGGCACCGTGTATGGGATAACTGATCAGCTCTGGGCACTGTGTTTGGGGTCCCTGATCTGCTCTGGGCCCTGTGTATGGGGTCCCTGTCCTGCTCTGGGCCCTGTGTATGGGGTCACTGATTGGTTACTGATCTGCTCTGGGCACTGTGTATGGGGTCACTGTCCTACTCTGGGCACTTTGTATGGGGTCACTGTCCTGCTCGGGGCACTGTGTATGGGGTCACTGTCCTGCTCTTGGCACTGTGTATGTGGTCATTGTCCTGCTTTGTGCACTGTGTATGGGGTCACTAATCTGCTCAGGGCCCTATGTATTGGGTCATTGTCCTGCTCTGGGTACTGTTTATGGGGTCACTGATCTGTTCTCGGCACTGTGTATGGGGTCACTGATCTGCACTGGGCATTGTGTATGGGGTCACTGTCCTGTCTGGGCTCTGTGTATTAGGTCAGTTTCCTGCTCTGGGCACTGGGTATGGGGTCAGTGTCCTGCTCTGGGCACTTTGTATGGGGTCACTGATCGGTCACTGATCTGCTCTGGGCCCTGTGTATGGGGTCACTGTCTTGTTCAAGGCCCTGTGTATGGGGTCACTGTGCTGCACTGGGCACTGTGTACATAGTCACTGTCCTGCTCTGGGCACTGTGTATGGGGTCACTGATCTGCTCTGGGCACTGTGTATGGGGCCACTGATCTGCTCTGACCACTGTGTATGGGGTCACTGTCCTGCTCTGGGCACTGTGTATGGAGTCACTGTCCTGCTCTGGGCACTGCGTATGGGGTCACGGATCGGTCACTGATCTGCTCTGGGTACTGTGTATGGGATCACTGTCCTGCTTTGGGCCCTGTGTATGGGGTCACTGTCCTGCTGTCGGCACTGTGTATGGGGTCACTGTCCTGCTCTGGGCACTGTGTATGGGGTCACTGATCTGCTCTGGTAACTGTGAATGGGGTCACTGATCTACTCTGGGCATTGTATATGGGGTCACTGTCCTGCTCGGGGACCTGTGTATCGGGGCACTGTCCCGCTCTGGGCAATGTGTATGGAGTCACTGATCTGCTCTGGGCACTGCGTATGGGGTCACTGTCCTGCTGTCGGCACTGTGTATGGGGTCACTGTCCTGCTCTGGGCACTGTGTATGGGGTCACTGATCGGTCACTGATCTGCTCTGGGCCCTGTGTATGGGGTCACTGTCCTGTTCAAGGCCCCGTGTATGGGGTCACTGTCCTGAACTGGGCACTGTGTATAGAGTCACTGTCCTGCTCTGGGCACTGTGTATGGGGTCACTGATCTGCTCTGGGCACTGTGTAAGGGGTCACTGATCTGCTCTGGGCACTTTGTATGGGGTCACTGTCCTGCTCTGGGCACTGTGTATGGGGTCACTGTCCTTCTCTGAGCACTGCGTATGGGGTCGCGGATCGGTCACTTATCTGCTCTGGGCACTGTGTATGGGGTCACTGTCCTACTCTGGGCACGGCGTATGGGGTCACGGATCGGTCACTGATCTGCTCTGGGAACTGTGTATGGGTTCACTGTCCTGCTCTGGGCCCTGTGTATGGGGTCACTGTCCTGCTCTGGGCCCTGTGTATGGGGTCACTGTCCTTCTCTGGGCACTGTGTATGGGGTCACTGTCCTGCTCTGGGCACAGTGTATGGGGTCACTGATCTTCTCTCGGCACTGTGTATGGGGTCACTGATCTGCTCTGGGCATTGTGTATGGGGTCACTGTCCTTCTCTGGACACTGTTTATGGGGTCACTGTCCTGCTCTGGGCCCTGTGTATGGGGACACTGATCTGCTCTGGGAACTGTGTATGGGGTCACTGTCTTGCTCTGAGCACTTGAGCACTGTGTATGGGGTTACTGTCCGACTCTGGGCATTTTGTATGGGGTCACTGTCCTGCTCTGGGCACTGTGTATGGGGTTACTGATCTGCTCTGGGCCCTGTGTATGGGGTCACTGTACTGCTCTTGGCCCTCTGTATGGGGTCACTGATCGGTCACTGATCTGCTCTGGGCACTGTGTATGGAGTCACTGTCTTGCTCTGGGCACTGTGTATGGGGTCACTATCCGACTCTAGGCATTTTGCATGAGGTCACTGTCCTGCTCTGGGCACTGTGTATGGGGTCACTGTCCTTCTCTGGGTACTGTGTATGGGGTCACTGATCCGCTCAGGGCCCTGTGTATGGCGTCACTGTCCTGCTCTGGGCCCTGTGTATGGGGTCACTGATCTGCTCTCGGCACTGTGTATGGAGTCACTGATCTGCGCTGGGCCCTGTGTATGGGGTCACTGTCCTGATCAAGGCCCTGTGTATGGAGTCACTGTCCTGCTCTGGACACTGTGTATGGGGTCACTGTCCTGCTCTGGGCACTGTGAATGGGGTCACTGTCCTACTCTGGGCACTGCGTATGGGGTCACGGATCGGTCACTGATCTGCTCTGGGAACTGTATATGGCGTCACTGTCCTGCTCTGGGCCCTGTGTATAGAGTCACTGTCCTGCTCTGGGCACTGTGTATGGGGTCACTGTCCTGCTCTGGGCACAGTGTATGGGGTCACTGATCTTCTCGGGGCACTGTGTATGGGGTCACTGATCTTCTCTGGGCACTGTGTATAGGATCACTGTCGTGCTCTGGGCCATGTGTATAGGATCACTGTCCCACTCTGGGCACTGTTTACGGGATCACTGTTCTGATCTGGGCACTGTTTATGGAGTCACTGATCAGTCACTGATCTACTCTGGGCAGTGTGTATGGGGTCACTGTCCTGTCTGGGCACTGTGTATGGGGTCACCGATCTGCTCTGGGCACTGTGTATGGGGGTCACTGTCATGCTCTGGGCACTGTGAAATGGGGTCACTGTCATGCTCTGGGCACTGTCTATGGGGTCACTGTCCTGCTGTTTGCACTGTGTATGGGGTCACTGTCCTGCTCAGGGCCCTGTGTATCGGGGCACTGTCCCGCTCTGGGCAATGTGTATGGAGTCACTGATCTGCTCTGGGCACTGCGTATGGGGTCACTGTCCTGCTCTAGGCACTGTGTATGGAGTCACTGATCGGTCACTGATCTGCTCTGGGCCCTGTGTATGGGGTCACTGTCCTGTTCAAGGCCCTGTGTATGGGGTCATTGTCCTGAACTGGGCACTGTGTTTGGAGTCACTGTCCTGCTCTGGGCACTGTGTATGGGGTCACTGATCTGCTCTGGGCACTGTGTAAGGGGTCACTGATCTGCTCTGGGCACTGTGTATTGGGTCACTGATCTGCTATGGGCACTGTGTATGGGGTCACTGATCTGCTCTTGGCACTGTGTATAGGGTCACTGTCGTGCTCTGGGCCATGTGTATGGGGTCACTGTCCCGCTCTGGGCACTGTGTACGGGGTCACTATTCTGATCTGGGCACTGTTTATGGGGTCACTGATTGGTCACTGATCTACTCTGGGCACTGTGTATGGGGTCACTGTCCTGTCTGGGCACTGTTTATTCGGTCACTGATCTGCTCTGGGCACTGTGTATGGGGTTACTGATCTTCTCTGGGCACTTTGTGTGAGGTCACTATCCTGCTGTTGGCACTGTGTATGGGGTCACTGACCTGCTCTGAGCCCTGTGTATGGGGACACTTTCCTCTCTGGGCGCTGTGTATGGGGTCATTGTCCTGCTCTGGGCACTGTGTATGGGGTCAGTGTCCTGCTCTGAGCACTGTGTATGGGACCACTGTCCTGCTCTGGGCACTTAGTATGGGGTCACTGTTCTGATCTGGGCACTGTGTATGGGGTCACTGATCGGTCACTGTCCTGCTCTGGGCACAGTGTATGGATGGGGTCACTGATCTGCTCTGGGCACTGTGTATGGGGTCACTGATCTGCTCTGGGCACTGTGTATGGGGTCACTTTCCTTCTCTGGACACTGTGTATGGGGACACTGTCCTGCTCTGGGCACTGTGTATTGGGTCACTGATCTGCTATGGGCACTGTGTATTGGGTCACTGATCTGCTCTGGGCACTGTGTATAGGGTCACTGTCGTGCTCTGGGCCATGTGTATGGGGTCACTGTCCCGCTCTGTGTACGGGGTCACTGTTCTGATCTGGGCACTGTTTATGGGGTCACTGATTGGTCACTGATCTACTCTGGGCACTGTGTATGGGGTCACTGTCCTGTCTGGGCACTGTGTATTGGGTCACTGATCTGCTCTGGGCACTGTGTATGGGCTTACTGATCTTCTCTGGGCACTGTATATGGGGTCACTGTCCTGCTCTGTGCCCTGTGTATGGGGTCACTGATCGCTCACTGATCTGCTCTGGGTACTGTGTATGGGGTCACTGATCAGCTCTGGGCACTATGTATCGGGTCACTGATCTGCTCTTGGCTCTGTATATGGGGTCACTGATCTGCTCTGTGCACTTTGTATGGGGTCACTGTCCTGCTCCGGGCACTGTGTATGGGGTCACTCTCCTTCTCTGGGCACTGTGCGTGGGGTCACTAATCTGCTCTGGGCACTGTATTTGGGTTCACTGTCCTTCTCTGGGCACTGTGTATGGAGTCACTAATCTGCTCTGGGCACTGTTTATGGGGTCACTGTCCTGTGTGGGCGCTGTGTATGGGGTCACTGTCCTGCCTTGGGCATTGTGCATGGGGTCACTGCTATGCACTGGGCACTGTGTATGGGGTCACTGATCTGCTCTGGGCAATGTGTATGGGGTCACTGTCCTGCTCTGGGCACTGTGTATGAGGTCACTGACCTGCTCTGTGCACAATGTATGGAGTCACTGATCTACTCTGGGCACCATGTATGGCGTCACTGATCTACTCTGGGCACCGTGTATGGGGTCACTGATCTGCTCTGGGCACTGTGTATGGGGTCATTGATCTGCTCTGGGCACTTTGTATGGGGGTCACTGTCCTGGGTGGGCTCTGTGTATAGGGTCACTGATTTGCTCTGGGCACTGTGTATGGGGCCAGTGTCCTGCTCTGGGCACTGTGTATGGGGTTACTGATCCTCTCTGGGCACTATGTATGGGGTCACTGTCCTGCTGTCGGCACTGTGTATGGGGGAACTTTCCTGCTCTAGGCACTGCCTATCGGGTCACTGTCCTGCTCTGGGCCCTGTGTATGGGGTCACTGATCTGCTCTGAGCACCGTGTATGGTGTCACTGATCTGCTCTGGGCACAGTATATGGGGTCACCGATCTCCTCTGGGCACCGTGTATGGGGTCACAGATCTGCTCTGGGCATCGTTTATGGGGTCACTGATCTGCTCTGGGCACCATGTACGGGGTCACTTATCTGCTCTGGGTGCCGTGCATGGGGTCACTGATCTGCTCAGGGCACTGTGTATGGGGTCACTGATCTGCCCTGGACACTGTGTATGAGGTCACTGTCCTACTCTGGGTACTGTGTATGGGGTCACTGTCCTACTCTGGGTACTTTGTATGGGGTCACTGATCTGCTCTGGGCAGCATGCATGGGGTCACTGATCTACTCTGGGCACCGTGTATGGGATAACTGATCAGCTCTGGGCACTGTGTTTGGGGTCCCTGATCTGCTCTGGGCCCTGTGTATGGGGTCCCTGTCCTGCTCTGGGCCCTGTGTATGGGGTCACTGATTGGTTACTGATCTGCTCTGGGCACTGTGTATGGGGTCACTGTCCTACTCTGGGCACTTTGTATGGGGTCACTGTCCTGCTCGGGGCACTGTGTATGGGGTCACTGTCCTGCTCTTGGCACTGTGTATGTGGTCATTGTCCTGCTTTGTGCACTGTGTATGGGGTCACTAATCTGCTCAGGGCCCTATGTATTGGGTCATTGTCCTGCTCTGGGTACTGTTTATGGGGTCACTGATCTGTTCTCGGCACTGTGTATGGGGTCACTGATCTGCACTGGGCATTGTGTATGGGGTCACTGTCCTGTCTGGGCTCTGTGTATTAGGTCAGTTTCCTGCTCTGGGCACTGGGTATGGGGTCAGTGTCCTGCTCTGGGCACTTTGTATGGGGTCACTGATCGGTCACTGATCTGCTCTGGGCCCTGTGTATGGGGTCACTGTCTTGTTCAAGGCCCTGTGTATGGGGTCACTGTGCTGCACTGGGCACTGTGTACATAGTCACTGTCCTGCTCTGGGCACTGTGTATGGGGTCACTGATCTGCTCTGGGCACTGTGTATGGGGCCACTGATCTGCTCTGACCACTGTGTATGGGGTCACTGTCCTGCTCTGGGCACTGTGTATGGAGTCACTGTCCTGCTCTGGGCACTGCGTATGGGGTCACGGATCGGTCACTGATCTGCTCTGGGTACTGTGTATGGGATCACTGTCCTGCTTTGGGCCCTGTGTATGGGGTCACTGTCCTGCTGTCGGCACTGTGTATGGGGTCACTGTCCTGCTCTGGGCACTGTGTATGGGGTCACTGATCTGCTCTGGTAACTGTGAATGGGGTCACTGATCTACTCTGGGCATTGTATATGGGGTCACTGTCCTGCTCGGGGACCTGTGTATCGGGGCACTGTCCCGCTCTGGGCAATGTGTATGGAGTCACTGATCTGCTCTGGGCACTGCGTATGGGGTCACTGTCCTGCTGTCGGCACTGTGTATGGGGTCACTGTCCTGCTCTGGGCACTGTGTATGGGGTCACTGATCGGTCACTGATCTGCTCTGGGCCCTGTGTATGGGGTCACTGTCCTGTTCAAGGCCCCGTGTATGGGGTCACTGTCCTGAACTGGGCACTGTGTATAGAGTCACTGTCCTGCTCTGGGCACTGTGTATGGGGTCACTGATCTGCTCTGGGCACTGTGTAAGGGGTCACTGATCTGCTCTGGGCACTTTGTATGGGGTCACTGTCCTGCTCTGGGCACTGTGTATGGGGTCACTGTCCTTCTCTGAGCACTGCGTATGGGGTCGCGGATCGGTCACTTATCTGCTCTGGGCACTGTGTATGGGGTCACTGTCCTACTCTGGGCACGGCGTATGGGGTCACGGATCGGTCACTGATCTGCTCTGGGAACTGTGTATGGGTTCACTGTCCTGCTCTGGGCCCTGTGTATGGGGTCACTGTCCTGCTCTGGGCCCTGTGTATGGGGTCACTGTCCTTCTCTGGGCACTGTGTATGGGGTCACTGTCCTGCTCTGGGCACAGTGTATGGGGTCACTGATCTTCTCTCGGCACTGTGTATGGGGTCACTGATCTGCTCTGGGCATTGTGTATGGGGTCACTGTCCTTCTCTGGACACTGTTTATGGGGTCACTGTCCTGCTCTGGGCCCTGTGTATGGGGACACTGATCTGCTCTGGGAACTGTGTATGGGGTCACTGTCTTGCTCTGAGCACTTGAGCACTGTGTATGGGGTTACTGTCCGACTCTGGGCATTTTGTATGGGGTCACTGTCCTGCTCTGGGCACTGTGTATGGGGTTACTGATCTGCTCTGGGCCCTGTGTATGGGGTCACTGTACTGCTCTTGGCCCTCTGTATGGGGTCACTGATCGGTCACTGATCTGCTCTGGGCACTGTGTATGGAGTCACTGTCTTGCTCTGGGCACTGTGTATGGGGTCACTATCCGACTCTAGGCATTTTGCATGAGGTCACTGTCCTGCTCTGGGCACTGTGTATGGGGTCACTGTCCTTCTCTGGGTACTGTGTATGGGGTCACTGATCCGCTCAGGGCCCTGTGTATGGCGTCACTGTCCTGCTCTGGGCCCTGTGTATGGGGTCACTGATCTGCTCTCGGCACTGTGTATGGAGTCACTGATCTGCGCTGGGCCCTGTGTATGGGGTCACTGTCCTGATCAAGGCCCTGTGTATGGAGTCACTGTCCTGCTCTGGACACTGTGTATGGGGTCACTGTCCTGCTCTGGGCACTGTGAATGGGGTCACTGTCCTACTCTGGGCACTGCGTATGGGGTCACGGATCGGTCACTGATCTGCTCTGGGAACTGTATATGGCGTCACTGTCCTGCTCTGGGCCCTGTGTATAGAGTCACTGTCCTGCTCTGGGCACTGTGTATGGGGTCACTGTCCTGCTCTGGGCACAGTGTATGGGGTCACTGATCTTCTCGGGGCACTGTGTATGGGGTCACTGATCTTCTCTGGGCACTGTGTATAGGATCACTGTCGTGCTCTGGGCCATGTGTATAGGATCACTGTCCCACTCTGGGCACTGTTTACGGGATCACTGTTCTGATCTGGGCACTGTTTATGGAGTCACTGATCAGTCACTGATCTACTCTGGGCAGTGTGTATGGGGTCACTGTCCTGTCTGGGCACTGTGTATGGGGTCACCGATCTGCTCTGGGCACTGTGTATGGGGGTCACTGTCATGCTCTGGGCACTGTGAAATGGGGTCACTGTCATGCTCTGGGCACTGTCTATGGGGTCACTGTCCTGCTGTTTGCACTGTGTATGGGGTCACTGTCCTGCTCAGGGCCCTGTGTATCGGGGCACTGTCCCGCTCTGGGCAATGTGTATGGAGTCACTGATCTGCTCTGGGCACTGCGTATGGGGTCACTGTCCTGCTCTAGGCACTGTGTATGGAGTCACTGATCGGTCACTGATCTGCTCTGGGCCCTGTGTATGGGGTCACTGTCCTGTTCAAGGCCCTGTGTATGGGGTCATTGTCCTGAACTGGGCACTGTGTTTGGAGTCACTGTCCTGCTCTGGGCACTGTGTATGGGGTCACTGATCTGCTCTGGGCACTGTGTAAGGGGTCACTGATCTGCTCTGGGCACTGTGTATTGGGTCACTGATCTGCTATGGGCACTGTGTATGGGGTCACTGATCTGCTCTTGGCACTGTGTATAGGGTCACTGTCGTGCTCTGGGCCATGTGTATGGGGTCACTGTCCCGCTCTGGGCACTGTGTACGGGGTCACTGTTCTGATCTGGGCACTGTTTATGGGGTCACTGATTGGTCACTGATCTACTCTGGGCACTGTGTATGGGGTCACTGTCCTGTCTGGGCACTGTTTATTCGGTCACTGATCTGCTCTGGGCACTGTGTATGGGGTTACTGATCTTCTCTGGGCACTTTGTGTGAGGTCACTATCCTGCTGTTGGCACTGTGTATGGGGTCACTGACCTGCTCTGAGCCCTGTGTATGGGGACACTTTCCTCTCTGGGCGCTGTGTATGGGGTCATTGTCCTGCTCTGGGCACTGTGTATGGGGTCAGTGTCCTGCTCTGAGCACTGTGTATGGGACCACTGTCCTGCTCTGGGCACTTAGTATGGGGTCACTGTTCTGATCTGGGCACTGTGTATGGGGTCACTGATCGGTCACTGTCCTGCTCTGGGCACAGTGTATGGATGGGGTCACTGATCTGCTCTGGGCACTGTGTATGGGGTCACTGATCTGCTCTGGGCACTGTGTATGGGGTCACTTTCCTTCTCTGGACACTGTGTATGGGGACACTGTCCTGCTCTGGGCACTGTGTATTGGGTCACTGATCTGCTATGGGCACTGTGTATTGGGTCACTGATCTGCTCTGGGCACTGTGTATAGGGTCACTGTCGTGCTCTGGGCCATGTGTATGGGGTCACTGTCCCGCTCTGTGTACGGGGTCACTGTTCTGATCTGGGCACTGTTTATGGGGTCACTGATTGGTCACTGATCTACTCTGGGCACTGTGTATGGGGTCACTGTCCTGTCTGGGCACTGTGTATTGGGTCACTGATCTGCTCTGGGCACTGTGTATGGGCTTACTGATCTTCTCTGGGCACTGTATATGGGGTCACTGTCCTGCTCTGTGCCCTGTGTATGGGGTCACTGATCGCTCACTGATCTGCTCTGGGTACTGTGTATGGGGTCACTGATCAGCTCTGGGCACTATGTATCGGGTCACTGATCTGCTCTTGGCTCTGTATATGGGGTCACTGATCTGCTCTGTGCACTTTGTATGGGGTCACTGTCCTGCTCCGGGCACTGTGTATGGGGTCACTCTCCTTCTCTGGGCACTGTGCGTGGGGTCACTAATCTGCTCTGGGCACTGTATTTGGGTTCACTGTCCTTCTCTGGGCACTGTGTATGGAGTCACTAATCTGCTCTGGGCACTGTTTATGGGGTCACTGTCCTGTGTGGGCGCTGTGTATGGGGTCACTGTCCTGCCTTGGGCATTGTGCATGGGGTCACTGCTATGCACTGGGCACTGTGTATGGGGTCACTGATCTGCTCTGGGCAATGTGTATGGGGTCACTGTCCTGCTCTGGGCACTGTGTATGAGGTCACTGACCTGCTCTGTGCACAATGTATGGAGTCACTGATCTACTCTGGGCACCATGTATGGCGTCACTGATCTACTCTGGGCACCGTGTATGGGGTCACTGATCTGCTCTGGGCACTGTGTATGGGGTCATTGATCTGCTCTGGGCACTTTGTATGGGGGTCACTGTCCTGGGTGGGCTCTGTGTATAGGGTCACTGATTTGCTCTGGGCACTGTGTATGGGGCCAGTGTCCTGCTCTGGGCACTGTGTATGGGGTTACTGATCCTCTCTGGGCACTATGTATGGGGTCACTGTCCTGCTGTCGGCACTGTGTATGGGGGAACTTTCCTGCTCTAGGCACTGCCTATCGGGTCACTGTCCTGCTCTGGGCCCTGTGTATGGGGTCACTGATCTGCTCTGAGCACCGTGTATGGTGTCACTGATCTGCTCTGGGCACAGTATATGGGGTCACCGATCTCCTCTGGGCACCGTGTATGGGGTCACAGATCTGCTCTGGGCATCGTTTATGGGGTCACTGATCTGCTCTGGGCACCATGTACGGGGTCACTTATCTGCTCTGGGTGCCGTGCATGGGGTCACTGATCTGCTCAGGGCACTGTGTATGGGGTCACTGATCTGCCCTGGACACTGTGTATGAGGTCACTGTCCTACTCTGGGTACTGTGTATGGGGTCACTGTCCTACTCTGGGTACTTTGTATGGGGTCACTGATCTGCTCTGGGCAGCATGCATTGGGTCACTGATCTACTCTGGGCACCGTGTATGGGATAACTGATCAGCTCTGGGCACTGTGTTTGGGGTCCCTGATCTGCTCTGGGCCCTGTGTATGGGGTCCCTGTCCTGCTCTGGGCCCTGTGTATGGGGTCACTGATTGGTTACTGATCTGCTCTGGGCACTGTGTATGGGGTCACTGTCCTACTCTGGGCACTTTGTATGGGGTCACTGTCCTGCTCGGGGCACTGTGTATGGGGTCACTGTCCTGCTCTTGGCACTGTGTATGTGGTCATTGTCCTGCTTTGTGCACTGTGTATGGGGTCACTAATCTGCTCAGGGCCCTATGTATTGGGTCATTGTCCTGCTCTGGGTACTGTTTATGGGGTCACTGATCTGTTCTCGGCACTGTGTATGGGGTCACTGATCTGCACTGGGCATTGTGTATGGGGTCACTGTCCTGTCTGGGCTCTGTGTATTAGGTCAGTTTCCTGCTCTGGGCACTGGGTATGGGGTCAGTGTCCTGCTCTGGGCACTTTGTATGGGGTCACTGATCGGTCACTGATCTGCTCTGGGCCCTGTGTATGGGGTCACTGTCTTGTTCAAGGCCCTGTGTATGGGGTCACTGTGCTGCACTGGGCACTGTGTACATAGTCACTGTCCTGCTCTGGGCACTGTGTATGGGGTCACTGATCTGCTCTGGGCACTGTGTATGGGGCCACTGATCTGCTCTGACCACTGTGTATGGGGTCACTGTCCTGCTCTGGGCACTGTGTATGGAGTCACTGTCCTGCTCTGGGCACTGCGTATGGGGTCACGGATCGGTCACTGATCTGCTCTGGGTACTGTGTATGGGATCACTGTCCTGCTTTGGGCACTGCATATGGGGTCACTGATCTTCTCTGGGAACTGTGTATGGGATCACTGTCCTGCTCTGGGCACAGTGTATGGGGTCACTGATCTGCTCTGGGCATTATGTATGTAGTCACTGTCCTGCTCGGGGCCCTGTGTATCGGGTCACTGTCCCACTCTGGGCACTGTGTATGGCGTCACTGATCTGCTCTGGGCACTGTGTATGGGGTCACTGTCCTGCTCTGGGCACTGCGTATGGGGTCACTGTCCTGCTCTGGCCCTGTGTATGGGGTCACTGTCCCGCTCTGGGCACTGTGTATGGGGTCACTGTTCTGATCTGGACACTTTTTATGGGGTCACTGATCAGTCACTGATCTACTCTGGTCACTGTGTATGGGGTCACTGTCCTGTCTGGGCACTGTGTATGGGGTCACTCATCTGCTCAGGGCACTGTGTATGGGGTCACTGATCTGCTCTGGGCACAGTATATGGGGTCACCGATCTCCTCTGGGCACCGTGTATGGGGTCACTGATCTGCTCTGGGCATCGTTTATGGGGTCACTGATCTGCTCTGGGCACCATGTACGGGGTCACTTATCTGCTCTGGGTGCCGTGCATGGGGTCACTGATCTGCTCAGGGCACTGTGTATGGGGTCACTGATCTGCCCTGGACACTGTGTATGAGGTCACTGTCCTACTCTGGGTACTGTGTATGGGGTCACTGTCCTACTCTGGGTACTTTGTATGGGGTCACTGATCTGCTCTGGGCAGCATGCATGGGGTCACTGATCTACTCTGGGCACCGTGTATGGGATAACTGATCAGCTCTGGGCACTGTGTTTGGGGTCCCTGATCTGCTCTGGGCCCTGTGTATGGGGTCCCTGTCCTGCTCTGGGCCCTGTGTATGGGGTCACTGATTGGTTACTGATCTGCTCTGGGCACTGTGTATGGGGTCACTGTCCTACTCTGGGCACTTTGTATGGGGTCACTGTCCTGCTCGGGGCACTGTGTATGGGGTCACTGTCCTGCTCTTGGCACTGTGTATGTGGTCATTGTCCTGCTTTGTGCACTGTGTATGGGGTCACTAATCTGCTCAGGGCCCTATGTATTGGGTCATTGTCCTGCTCTGGGTACTGTTTATGGGGTCACTGATCTGTTCTCGGCACTGTGTATGGGGTCACTGATCTGCACTGGGCATTGTGTATGGGGTCACTGTCCTGTCTGGGCTCTGTGTATTAGGTCAGTTTCCTGCTCTGGGCACTGGGTATGGGGTCACTGTCCTGCTCTGGGCACTGTGTGTGGGGTCACTGATCGGTCACTGATCTGCTCTGGGCCCTGTGTATGGGTTCACTGTCTTGTTCAAGGCCCTGTGTATGGGATCACTGTGCTGCACTGGGCATTGTGTACATAGTCACTGTCCTGCTCTGGGCACTGTGTATGGGTTCACTGATCTGCTCTGGGTACTGTGTATGGGGCCACTGATCTGCTCTGACCACTGTGTATGGGGTCACTGTCCTGCTCTGGGAACTGTGTATGGGGTCAATGTCCTGCTCTGGGCACTGCGTATGGGGTCACGGATCGGTCACTGGTCTGCTCTGAGTACTGTGTATGGGATCACTGTCCTGCTCTGGGCACTGTGTATGGGGTCACTGATCTTCTCTGGGAACTGTGTATGGGATCACTGTCCTGCTCTGGGCACAGTGTATGCGGTCACTAATCTGCTTTGGGCACTGTGTATGGGGTTACTGATCTGCTCTGGGCACTGTGTATGAGGTCACTGTCCTGCTCTAGGCACTGTGTATGGGGTCACTGTCATGCTCTGGGCACTGTGTATGGGGTCACTGATCTGCTCTGGGCACTGTGTATGGGGTCACTGTCCTGCTCTGGGCCCTATGTATGGGGTCACTGTCCCACTCTGGGCACTGTGTATGGGGTCAGAGTTCTGATCTGGGCACTTTTTATGGGGTCACTGATCAGTCACTGATCTACTCTGGTCACTGTGTATGGGGTCACTGTCCTGTCTTGGCACTGTGTATGGGGTCACTGATCTGCTCCTGGCACTGTGTATGGGGTTAATGATATTCTCTGGGCACTGTGTATGGAGTCACTGTCCTGCTGTCGGTACTGTGTATGGGGTCAAAGTCCTGCTCTGGGCCCTTTGTATGGGGACACTGTCTTCTCTGGGCACTGTGTATGGGGTCACTGTCCTGTTCTGGGCACTGTGTATGGGGTCACTGTTCTGATCTGGGCACTGTATATGGGGTCACTGATTGGTCACTGATCTACTCTGGGCACTGTTTATGGGGTCACTGTCCTGCTCTGGGCCCTGTGTATGGGGTCACTCTCATGCTCTGGGCACTGTGTAATGGGGTCACTGTCCTGCTCTGGGCACTGTGTATGGGGTCACTGATCTGCTCTGGGCACTGTGTATAGGGTCACTGATCTGCTCTGGTCATTGTGTATGGGGTCACGGTCCTACTCTGGGCCCTGTGCATCGGGTCACTGTCCCGCTCTGGGCACTGTATATGGGATCACTGTCCTGCTCTGGGCCCTGTGTATGGGGTCACTGTCATACTCTGGGCAATGTGTAATGGGGCCACTGTCCTGCTCTGGGCACTTTGTATGGGGTCACTGATCTGTTCTGGTAACTGTGCATGGGGTCACTGATCTGCTCTGGGCATTGTGTATGGGGTCACTGTCCTGCTCAGGGCCCTGTGTATCGGGGCACTGTCCCGCTCTGGGCAATGTGTATGGAGTCAATGATCTGCTCTTGGCACTGCGTATGGAGTCACTGTCCTGCTGTCGGCACTGTATGGGGTCACTGTCCTGCTCTGGGCACTGTGAATGGGGTCACTGATCGGTCGCTGATCTGCTCTGGGCCCTGTGTATGGGGTCACTGATCTGCTCCTGGCACTGTGTATGGGGTTAATGATATTCTCTGGGCACTGTGTATGGAGTCACTGTCCTGCTGTCGGTACTGTGTATGGGGTCAAAGTCCTGCTCTGGGCCCTGTGTATGGGGACACTGTCCTCTCTGGGCGCTGTGTATGGGGTCACTGTCCTGTTCTGGGCACTGTGTATGGGGTCACTGTTCTGATCTGGGCACTGTATATGGGGTCACTGATTGGTCACTGATCTACTCTGGGCACTGTTTATGGGGTCACTGTCCTGCTCTGGGCCCTGTGCATGGGGTCACTCTCATGCTCTGGGCACTGTGTAATGGGGTCACTGTCCTGCTCTGGGCACTGTGTATGGGGTCACTGATCTGCTCTGGGCACTGTGTATAGGGTCACTGATCTGCTCTGGGCATTGTGTATGGGGTCAATGTCCTGCTCTGCGCCCTGTGCATCGGGTCACTGTCCCGCTCTGGGCACTGTATATGGGATCACTGTCCTGCTCTGGGCCCTGTGTATGGGGTCACTGTCATACTCTGGGCAATGTGTAATGGGGCCACTGTCCTGCTCTGGGCATTGTGTATGGGGTCACTGATCTGCTCTGGTAACTGTGAATGGGGTCACTGATCTACTCTGGGCATTGTATATGGGGGCACTGTCCTGCTCGGGGCCCTGTGTATCGGGGCACTGTCCCGCTCTGGGCAATGTGTATGGAGTCACTGATCTGCTCTGGGCACTGCGTATGGGGTCACTGTCCTGCTCTGGGCACTGTGTATGGGGTCACTGATCGGTCACTGATCTGCTCTGGGCCCTGTGTATGGGGTCACTGTCTTGTTCAAGGCCCTGTGTATGGGGTCACTGTCCTGAACTGGGCACTGTGTATAGAGTCACTGTTCTGCTCTGGGCACTGTGTATGGGGTCACTGATCTGCTCTGGGCACTGTGTAAGGGGTCACTGATCTGCTCTGGGCACTTTGTATGGGGTCACAGTCCTGCTCTGGGCACTGTGTATGGGGTCACTGTCCTTCTCTGAGCACTGCGTATGGGGTCACGGATTGGTCACTTATCTGCTCTGGGAACTGTGTATGGGGTCACTGTCCTACTCTGGGCACGGCGTATGGGGTCACGGATCGGTCACCGATCTGCTCTGGGAACTGTGTATGGGTTCACTGTCCTGCTCTGGGCCCTGTGTATGGGGTCACTGTCCTGCTCTGGGCCCTGTGTATGGGGTCACTGTCCTGCTCTGGGCACAGTGTATGGGGTCACTGATCTTCTCTGGGCACTGTGTATGGAGTCACTGATCTACTCTGGGCATCGTGTATGGGGTCACTGTCCTTCTCTGGACACTGTTTATGGGGTCACTGTCCTGCTCTGGGCCCTGTGTATGGGGACACTGATCTGCTCTAGGCACTGTGTATGGGGTCACTGTCTTGCTCTGAGCACTTGAGCACTGTGTATGGGGTTACTGTCCGACTCTGGGCATTTTGTATGGGGTCACTGTCCTGCTCTGGGCACTGTGTATGGGGTTACTGATCTGCTCTGGGCCCTGTGTATGGGGTCACTGTACTGCTCTTGGCCCTCTGTATGGGGTCACTGATCGGTCACTGATCTGCTCTGGGCACTGTGTATGGAGTCACTGTCTTGCTCTGGGCACTGTGTATGGGGTCACTATCCGACTCTAGGCATTTTGCATGAGGTCACTGTCCTGCTCTGGGCACTGTGTATGAGGTCACTGTCCTTCTCTGGGCACTGTGTATGGGGTCACTAATCCGCTCAGGGCCCTGTGTATGGTGTCACTATCCTGCTGTGGGCCCTGTGTATGGGGTCACTGATCTGCTCTCGGCACTGTGTATGGAGTCACTGATCTGCGCTGGGCCCTGTGTATGGGGTCACTGTCCTGATCAAGGCCCTGGGTATGGAGTCACTGTCCTTCTCTGGGCACTGTGTATTGGGTCACTGTCCTGCTCTGGGCACTGTGAATAGGGTCACTGTCCTACTCTGGGCACTGCGTATGGGGTCACGGATCGGTCACTGATCTGCTCTGGGAACTGTGTATGGGGTCACTGTCCTGCTCTGGGCCCTGTGTATTGGGTCACTGTCCTGCTCTGGGCACTGTGTATGGGGTCACTGTCCTGCTCTGGGCACAGTGTATGGGGTCACTGATCTTCTCTGGGCACTGTGTATGGGGTCACTGATCTTCTCTGGGCACTGTGTATAGGATCACTGTCGTGCTCTGGGCCATGTGTATAGGATCACTGTCCCACTCTGGGCACTGTGTACGGGATCACTGTTCTGATCTGGGCACTGTTTATGGAGTCACTGATCAGTCACTGATCTACTCTGGGCAGTGTGTATGGGGTCACTGTCCTGTCTGGGCACTGTGTATGGGGTCACTGATCTGCTCTGGGCACTGTGTATGGGGGTCACTGTCATGCTCTGGGCACTGTGAAATGGGGTCACTGTCATGCTCTGGGCACTGTCTATGGGGTCACTGTCCTGCTGTTTGCACTGTGTATGGGGTCACTGTCCTGCTCAGGGCCCTGTGTATCGGGGCACTGTCCCGCTCTGGGCAATGTGTATGGAGTCACTGATCTGCTCTGGGCACTGCGTATGGGGTCACTGTCCTGCTGTCGGCACTGTGTATGGAGTCACTGATCTGCTCTGGGCACTTAGTATGGGGTCACTGTTCTGATCTGGGCACTGTGTATGGGGTCACTGATCGGTCACTGTCCTGCTCTGGGCACAGTGTATGGATGGGGTCACTGATCTGCTCTGGGCACTGTGTATGGGGTCACTGATCTGCTCTGGGCACTGTGTATGGGGTCACTGATCTGCTCTGGGCACTGTGTATGGGGTCACTTTCCTTCTCTGGACACTGTGTATGGGGACACTGTCCTGCTCTGGGCACTGTGTATTGGGTCACTGATCTGCTATGGGCACCGTGTATGGGGTCACTGATCTGCTCTGGGCACTGTGTATAGGGTCACTGTCGTGCTCTGGGCCATGTGTATGAGGTCACTGTCCCGCTCTGTGTACGGGGTCACTGTTCTGATCTGGGCACTGTTTATGGGGTCACTGATTGGTCACTGATCTACTCTGGGCACTGTGTATGGGGTCAATGTCCTGTCTGGGCACTGTGTATTGGGTCACTGATCTGCTCTGGGCACTGTGTATGGGGTTACTGATCTTCTCTGGGCACTTTGTGTGAGGTCACTATCCTGCTGTTGGCACTGTGTATGGGGTCACTGACCTGCTCTAAGCCCTGTGTATGGGGACACTTTCCTCTCTGGGCGCTGTGTATGGGGTCATTGTCCTGCTCTGGGCACTGTGTATGGGGTCACTGTCCTGCTGTCGGCACTGTGTATGGGGTTACTGGCCTGCTCTGGGCACTGTGTATGGGGTCACTGATCGGTCACTGATCTGCTCTGGGCCCTGTGTATGGGGTCACTGTCCTGTTCAGGGCCCCGTGTATGGGGTCACTGTCCTGAACTGGGCACTGTGCATGGAGTCATTGTTCTGCTCTGGGCACTGTGTATGGGGTCACTGATCTGCTCTGGGCACTGTGTAAGGGGTCACTGATCTGCTCTGGGCACTGTGTATGGGGTCACTGTCCTTCTCTGAGCACTGCGTATGGGGTCACGGATCGGTCACTAATCTGCTCTGGGCACTGTGTATGGGGTCACTGTCCTACTCTGGGCACGGCGTATTGGGTCACGGATCGGTCACTGATCTGCTCTGGGAACTGTGTATGGGTTCACTGTCCTGCTCTGGGCCCTGTGTATGGGGTCACTGTCCTGTTCTGGGCATTGTGTATGGGGTCACTGTCCTGCTCTGGGCATCGTGTATGGGGTCACTGATCTTCTCTGGGCACTGTGTATGGGGTCACTGATCTGCTCTGGGCACTGTGTATGGGGTCACTGTCCTGCTCTGGACACTGTTTATGGGGTCACTGTCCTACTCTTGGCCCTGTGTATGGGGTCACTGATCGGTCACTGATCTGCTCTGGGCACTGTGTATGGAGTCACTGTCTTGCTCTGGGCACTGTGAATGGGGTCACTATCCGACTGTAGGCATTTTGCATGAGGTCACTGTCCTACTCTGGGCACTGTGTATGGGGTCACTGTCCTGCTCTGGGCACTGTGTATGGGGTCACTAATCCGCTCAGGGCCCTGTGTATGGCGTCACTGTCCTGCTCATGGCCCTGTTTATGGGATCACTGATCTGCTCTCGGCACTGTGTATGGAGTCACTGATCTGCACTGGGCCCTGTGTATGGGGTCACTGTCCTGTTCAAGGCCCTGTGTATGGGGTCACTGTCCTGAACTGGGCACTGTGTATGGAGTTACTGTCCTGCTCTGGCACTGTGTATCGGGTCACTGTCCTGCTCTGGGCACTGTGAATGGGGTCACTGTCCTACTCTGGGCACTGCATATGGGGTCACGGATCGGTCACTGATCTGCTCTTGGAACTGTGTATGGGGTCACTGTCCTGCTCTGGGCCCTGTGTTATAGGGTCACTGTCCTGCTCTGGGCACTGTTTATGGGGTCACTGTCCTGCTCTGGGCACAGTGTAAGGGGTCATTGATCTTCTCTGGGCACTGTGTATGGGGTCACTGATCTCCTCTGGGAACTATGTAGAGGGTCACTGTCGTGCTGTGGGCCATGTGTATGGGGTCACTGTCCCACTCTGGGCACTGTGTATGGGGTCACTGTTCTGATCTGGGCACTGTGTATGAGGTCACTGTCCTACTGTGGGCACTGTGTATGGGGTCACTGTCCTACTCTGGGCACTTTGTATGGGGTCACTGATCTGCTCTGGGCAGCATGCATGGGGTCCCTGATCTGCTCTGGGCACCGTGTATGGGGTAACTTATCTGCTCTGGGCACCGTGTTTGGGGTCACTGATCTGCTCTGGGCCCTGTGTATGGGGTCACTGTCCTGCTCTGGGCCCTGTGTATGAGGTCACTGATCGGTCACTGATCTGCTCTGAGCACTGTGTATGGGGTTACTGTCCTACTCTGGGCACTTTGTATGAGGTCACTGTCCTGCTCTGGGCACTGTGTATGGGGTCACTGATCTGCTCTGGCCACTGTGTATGGGGTCACTGATCTGCTCTGGGCATTGTGTATGGGGTCACTGTCCTGCTCGGGGCCCTGTGTATCGGGTCACTGTCCCACTCTGGGCACTGTGTATGGGGTCACTGATCTGCTCTGGCCACTGTGTATGGGGTCACTGATCTGCTCTGGGCATTGTGTATGGGGTCACTGTTCTGCTCGGGGCCCTGTGTATCGGGTCACTGTCCCACTCTGGGCACTGTGTATGGGGTCACTGATCTGCTAAGGGCGCTGTGTATGGGGTCACTGTCCTGTCTGGGCGCTGTGTATGGGGTCACTTTCCTGCTCTGAGCACTGTGTATGGGGTCAGTGTCCTGCTCTTGGCACTGTGTATGGGGTTACTGATCTTCTCTGGGCACTGTGTATGGGGTCTCTGTCCTGCTCTGGGCACTGCGTATGGGGTCACTATCCTGCTCTGGGCCCTGTGTATGGGGTCACTGATCTGCTCTGGGCACCGTGTATGGGGTCACTGATCTGCTCTGGGCACAGTGTATGGGGTCACTGATCTGCTCTGGGCACCATGTATGGGGTCACTGATCTGCTCTGGGCACCGTGTATGGGGTCACTGATCTGCTCTGGGAACCGTGTATGGGGTCACTTATCTGCTCTGGGTACCGTGTATGGGGTCACTGATCTGCTCTGGGCACTGTGTATGGGGTCACTGATCTGCTCTGGGCACTGTATATGGGGTCACTGTCCTGTCTGGGCACTGTGCATGAGGTCACTGAACTGCTCTGGGCACTGTGTATGGGGTTACTGATCTTCTCTGGGCACAGTGTATAGGCTCACTGTCATGCTGTCGGCTCTGTGTTTGGGGTCACTGTCCTGCTCTGGGCCCTGTGTATGGGGTCACTGATCTGCTCTGGGCACCATGTATGGGGTCACTGATCTGCTCTGGGCACAGTGTATGGGGTCACTGATCTCCTCTGGGCACCATGTATGGGGTCACTGATCTGCTCTGGGCATCGTGTATGGGGTCACTGATCTGCTCTGGGCACCGTGTACGGGGTCTTTATCTGCTCTGGGTACCGTGTATGGGGTCACTGATTTGCTCTGGGCACTGTGTATGAGGTCACTGTCCTACTGTGGGCACTGTGTATGGGGTCACTGTCCTACTCTGGGCACTTTGTATGGGGTCACTGTCCTGCTCTGAGCACTATGTATGGGGTCACTGATCTGATCTGGGCACCGTGTTTGGGGTCACTGATCTGCTCTGGGCCCTGTGTATGGGGTCACTGTCCTGCTCTGGGCCCTGTGTGTGGGGTCACTGATCTGCTCTGGGCACTGTGTATGGGGTCACTGTCCTACTCTGGGCACTTTGTATGGGGTCACTGTCCTGCTCTGGGCACTGTGTATGGGGTCACTGTCCTGCTCTGGGCACTGTGTATGGGGTCACTAATCTGCTCAGGGCCCTATGTATGGGGTCACTGTCCTGCTCTGGGCACTGTGTATGGGGTCACTGATCTGCTCTGGGCACTGTGTATGGGGTCACTGTCCTGCTCTGGGCACTGTGTATGGGGTCACTGTCCTTCTCTGAGCACTGCGTATGGGGTCACGGATCGGTCACTAATCTGCTCTGGGCACTGTGTATGGGGTCACTGTCCTACTCTGGGTACGGCGTATGGGGTCACGGATCGGTCACTGATCTGCTCTGGGAACTGTGTATGGGTTCACTGTCCCTCTCTGGGCCCTGTGTATGGGGTCACTTTCCTGTTCTGGGCACTGTGTATGGGGTCACTGTCCTGCTCTGGACACTGTGTATGGGGTCACTGATCTGCTCTGGGCACTGTGTATGGGGCACTGTCCTGCTCTGGACACTGTTTATGGGGTCACTGTCCTGCTCTGGGCCCTGTGTATGGGGACACTGATCGGTCACTGATCTGCTCTGGGCACTGTGTATGGGGTCACTGTCTTGCTCTGGGCACTGTGTATGGGGTTACTGTCCGACTCTGGGCATTTTGTATGGGGTCACTGTCCTGCTCTGGGCACTGTGTATGGGGTTACTGATCTGCTCTGGGTCCTGTGTATAGGTTCACTGTACTGCTCTTGGCCCTGTGTATGGGGTCACTGATCGGTCACTGATCTGCTCTGGGCACTGTGTATGCAGTCACTGTCTTGCTCTGGGCACTGTGTATGGGGTCACTATCCGACTCTAGGCATTTTGCATGAGGTCACTGTCCTACTCTGGGCACTGTGTATGGGGTCACTGTCCTGCCCTGGGCACTGTGTATGGGGTCACTAATCCGCTCAGGGCCCTGTGTATGGCGTCACTGTCCTGCTCTGGGCCCTGTGTATGGGATCACTGATCTGCTCTTGGCACTGTGTATGGAGTCACTGATCTGCGCTGGGCCCTGTGTATGGGGTCACTGTCCTGTTCAAGGCCCTGTGTATGGGGTCACTGTCCTGAACTGGGCACTGTGTATGGAGTCACTGTCCTGCTCTGGCCACTGTGTATCGGGTCACTGTCCTGCTCTGGGCACTGTGAATGGGGTCACTGTCCTACTCTGAGCACTGCGTATGGGGTCACGGATCGGTCACTGATCTGCTCTGGGAACTTTGTATGGGGTCACTGTCCTGCTCTGGGCCCTGTGTATAGGGTCACTGTCCTGCTCTGGGCACTGTGTATGGGGTCACTGTCCTGCTCTGGGCACAGTGTATGGGGTCACTGATCTTCTCTGGGCACTGTGTATGGGGTCACTGATCTGCTCTGGGAACTATGTATAGGGTCACTGTCGTGCTCTGGGCCATGTGTATGGGGTCACTGTCCCACTCTGGGCACTGTGTATGGGGTCACTGTTCTGATCTGGGCACTGTTTATGGAGTCACTGATCAGTCACTGATCTACTCTGGGCACTGTGTATGGGGTCACTGTCCTGTCTGGGCACTGTGTATGGGGTCACTGATCTGCTCTGGGCACTGTGTATGGGGGTCACTGTGATGCTCTGGGCACTGTGAAATTGGGTCACTGTCATGCTCTGGGCACTGTGTATGGGGTCACTGTCCTGCTGTTTGCACTGTGTATGGGGTCACTGTCCTGCTCTGGGCCCTATGTATGGGGACACTGTCCTCTCTGGGCGCTGTGTATGGGGTCAGGGTCCTGCTCTGGGCACTGAGTATGGGATCACTGTTCTGATCTGGGCACTGTGTATGAGGTCACTGTCCTACTGTGGGCACTGTGTATGGGGTCACTGTCCTACTCTAGGCACTTTGTATGGGGTCACTGATCTGCTCTGGGCAGCATGTATGGGGTCACTGATCTGCTCTGGGCACCGTGTATGGGGTAACTGATCTGCTCTGGGCACCGTGTTTGGGGTCAATGATCTGCTCTGGGCCCTGTGTATGGGGTCACTGTCCTGCTCTGGGCCCTGTGTATGGGGTCACTGATCGGTCACTGATCTGCTCTGAGCACTGTGTATGAGGTTACTGTCCTACTCTGGGCACTTTGTATGGGGTCACTGTCCTGCTCTGGGCACTGTCTATGGGGTCACTGTCCTGCTCTGGGCAATGTGTATGGGGTCACTGATCTGCTCTGCGCACTGTGTATGGGATCACTGATCTGCTCTGGGCATTGTGTATGGGGACACTGTCCTGCTCGGGGCCTTGTGTATCGGGTCACTGTCCCACTCTGGGCACTTTGTATGGGGTCACTGATCTGCTCTGGACACTGTGTATGAGGTCACTGTCCTACTCTGGGCACTGTGTATGGGGTCACTCTCCTGCTCTGGGCACTGTGTATGGGGTCACTGATCTGCTAAGGGCGCTGTGTATGGGGTCACTGTCCTGTCTGGGCGCTGTGTATGGGGTCATTTTCATGCTCTGGGCACTGTGTATGGGGTTACTGATCTTCTCTGGGCACTGTGTATAGGATCACTGTCCTGCTGTCTGCACTATGTATGGGGTCTCTGTCCTGCTCTGGGCACTGCGTATGGGGTCACTATCCTGCTCTGGGCCCTGTGTATGGGGTCACTGACCTGCTCTGGGCACCGTGTATGGGGTCACTGATCTGCTCTGGGCACAGTGTATGGGGTCACTGATCTGCTCTGGGCACCGTGAATGGGGTCACTGATCTGCTTTGGGCACCATGTATGGGGTCACTGATCTGCACTGGGAACCGTGTATGGGGTCACTTATCTGCTCTGGGTACCGTGTATGGGGTCACTGATCTGCTCTGGGCACTGTGTATGGGGTCACTGATCTGCTCTGGGCACTGTGTATGGGGTCACTGTTCTGCTCTGGACACTGTGTATGAGGTCACTGAACTGCTCTAGGCACTGTGTATGGGGTTACTGATCTTCTCTGGGCACAGTGTATGGGCTCACTGTCATGCTGTCGGCTCTGTGTTTGGGGTCATTGTACTCCTCTGGGACCTGTGTATGGGGTCTCTGATCTGCTCTGGGCACCATGTATGGGGTCACTGATCTGCTCTGGGCACAGTGTATGGGGTCTCTGATCTCCTCTGGGCACCATGTATGGGGTCACTGATCTGCTCTGGGCATCATGTATGGGGTCACTGATCTGCTCTGGGCACCGTGTACGTGGTCTTTATCTGCTCTGCGTACCGTGTATGGGGTCACTGTCCTGCTCTGGGCACTGTGTATGGGGTCACTGTCCTCCTCTGCGCAATGTGTATGGGGTCACTGATTTGCTCTGGGCACTGTGTATGAGGTCACTGTCCTACTGTGGGCACTGTGTATGGGGTCACTGTCCTACTCTGGGCACTTTGTATGGGGTCACTGATCTGTTCTCGGCACTTTGTATGGGGTCACTAATCTGCGCTGGGCATTGTGTATGGGGTCACTGTCCTGTCTGGGCACCGTGTTTGGGGTCACTGATCTGCTCTGGGCCCTATGTATGGGGTCACCGTCCTGCTCTGGGCCCTGTGTGTGGGGTCACTGATTTGCTCTGGGCACTCTGTTTGGGGTCACTGTCCTACTCTGGGCACTTTGTATGGGGTCACTGTCCTGCTCTAGGCACTGTGTATGGGGTCACTGTCCTGCTCTGGGCCCTGTGTATGGGGTCACTAATCTGCTCAGGGCCCTATGTATGGGGTCACTGTCCTGCTCTGGGCACTGTGTATGGGGTGACTAATCTGCTCAGGGCCCTATGTATGGGGTCACTGTCCTGCTCTGGGCACTGTGTATGGGGTCACTGATCTGTTCTCGGCACTGTGTATGGGGTCACTGATCTGCGCTGGGCATTGTGTATGGGGTCACTGTCCTTTCTGGGCTCTGTGTATGGGGTCAGTATCCTGCTATGGGCACTGTGTATGGGGTCACTGTCCTGCTCTGGGCACAGTTTATGGGGTCACTGATCTGCTCTGGGCACTGTGTATGGGGTCACTGATCTGCTCGGGGCACTGTGTATAGGGTCACTGTCCTGCTCTGGGCCCTGTGTATGGGGTCACTGTCCCGCTCTGGGCACTGTGTATGGGGTCACTGTCCCGCTCTGGGCACTGTGTATGGGGTCACTGTTCTGATCTGGGCACTGTGTATGGGGTCATTGATCTACTCTGGGCACTGTGTATGGGGTCACTGTCCTGTCTGGGCACTGTGTATGAGGTCACTGTCCTCCTCTGCGCACTGTGTATGGGGTCACTGATCTTCTCTGGGCACTGTTTATGGGGTCACTCTCCTGCTATCGGCACTGTGTATGGGGTCAAAGTCCTGCTCTGGACCCTGTGTATGGGGACACTGTCCTCTCTGGGCTCTGTGTATGGGGTCACTGTCCTTCTCTGGGCACTGTGTATGGGGTCACTCTTCTGACCTGGGCACTGTATATGGGGTCACTGATCGGTCACTGATCTACTCTGGTCACTGTTTATGGGGTCACTGTCCTGCTCTGGGCACTGTGTATGGGGTCACTGATCTGCTCTGGGCACTGTGTATGGGGTCACTGATCTGCTCTGGGCATTGTGTATGGGATCACTGTCCTACTCTGGGCACCTTGTATGTGGTCACTGATCTGCTCTGGGCATCGTGCATGTGGTCACTGATCTGTTCTGGGCACCGTGCATGTGGTCACTGATCTGCTCTGGGCACTGTGTATGGGGTAACTGATCTGCTATGGGCCCTGTGTATGGGGTCACTGATTTGCTCTGGGCACTGTGTATGGGGTCACTGTTCTGCTCTGGGCATTGTGTATGGGGTCACTGATCTGCTCTGGGCCCTGTGTATGGGGTCACTGTCCTGCTCTGGGCCCTGTGTATGGGGTCACTGATCGGTCACTGATCTGCTCTAGGCACTGTGTATTGGGTCACTGTCTTTCTCTGGGCACTGTGTATGGGGTTACTGTCCGACTCTGGGCTTTTTGTATGGGGTCACTGTCCTACTCTGGGCATTGTGTATGGGGTCACTGTCCTGTCTGGGCGCTGTGTGTGGTGTCAGTGTCTTGCTCTGGGCACTGTGTATGGGGTCACTGATCGGTCACTGATCTGCTCTGGGCCCTGTGTATGGGGTCACTTTCCTGTTCAAGGCCCTGTGTATGGGGTCACTGTCCTGAACTGGACACTGTGTATGGAGTCACTGTCCTGCTCTGGGCACTGTGTATGGGGTCACTGATCTGCTCTGGGCACTGTGTATGGGGTCACTGATCTGCTCTGGGCAATGTGTATGGGGTCACTGTCCTGCTCTGGGCACTGTGTATGGGGTCACTGTCTTTCTCTGGGCACTGCGTATGGGGTCATGGATCTGTCACTGATCTGCTCTGGGCACTGTGTTTGGCGTCACTGATCTGCTCTGGGCACTGTGTATGGGGTCACTGCCCTGCTCTGGGCACTGTGTATGGGGTCACTGTCCTGCTCAGGGCACTGTGTATGGGGTCTCTGATCTGCTCGGGGCACTGTGTATGGGGTTACTGTCCTGCTCTGGGCACTGTGTATAGGGTCACTGTCCTGCTCTGGGCACTGTGTATGGGGTCACTGTTCTGATCTGGGCACTGTGTATGGGGTCACTGATCTACTCTGGGCACTGTGTATGGGGTCACTGTCCTGTCTAGGCACTGTGTATGGGGTCACTGATCTGCTCAGGGCACTGTGTATGGGGTTACTGATCTTCTCTGGGCACTGTGTATGGGGTCACTGTCTTGCTGTCGGCACTGTGTATGGGGTCAAAGTCCTGCTCTGGGCCCTGTGTATGAGGACACTGTCCTCTCTGGGCACTGTGTATGGGGTCACTGTCCTTCTCTGGGCACTCTGTATGGGGTCACTGTTCTGATCTGGGCACTGTATATGGGTCACTGATCGGTCACTGATCTACTCTGGTCACTGTTTATGGGGTCACTGTCCTGCTCTGGGCACTGTGTATGGGGTCACTGATCTGCTCTGGGCACTGTGTATGGGGTCACTGATCTGCTCTGGGCATTATGTATGTAGTCACTGTCCTGCTCGGGGCCCTGTGTATCGGGTCACTGTCCCACTCTGGGCACTGTGTATAGGGTCACTGATCTGCTCTGGGCACTGTGTATGGGGTCAGTGTCCTGCTCTGGGCACTGTGTATGGGGTCACTGTCCTACTCTGGGCACCTTGTATGTGGTCAGTGATCTGCTCTGGGCACCATGCATGTGGTCACTGATCTGTTCTGGGCACCGTGCATGTGGTCACTGATCTGCTCTGGGCACTGTGTATGGGGTAACTGATCTGCTATGGGCCCTGTGTATGGGGTCACTGATTTGCTCTGGGCACTGTGTATGGGGTCACTGTCCTGCTCTGGGCACTGTGTAT
This sequence comes from Aquarana catesbeiana, assembly GCF_042186555.1. NCBI lineage: Eukaryota > Metazoa > Chordata > Amphibia > Anura > Ranidae > Aquarana > Aquarana catesbeiana. Next base: position 259,591,263 of record NC_133328.1, on the reverse strand, counting down.
GGGGTCACTGATCTGCTCTGGCCCCTGTGTATGGGGTCACTGTCCTGCTCTGGGCCCTGTGTATGGGGTCACTGATCGGTCACTGATCTGCTCTGGGCACTGTGTATTGGGTCACTGTCTTTCTCTGGGCACTGTGTATGGAGTTACTGTCCGACTCTGGGCATTTTGTATGGGGTCACTGTCCTGCTCTGGGCATTGTGTATGGGGTCACTGTCCTGTCTGGGTGCTGTGTATGGGGTCAGTGTCCTGCTCTGGGCACTGTGTATGGGATCACTGTCCTGCTCTGGGCACTGTGTATGGGGTCACTGATCTGCTCTCGGCACTGTGTATGGGGTCACTGTCCTGAGTCGGTACTGTGTATGGGGTCACTGTCCTGCTCTGGGCACTGTGTATGGGGTCACTGATCGGTCACTGATCTGCTCTGGGCCCTGTGTATGGGGTCACTTTCCTGTTCAAGGCCCTGTGTATGGGGTCACTGTCCTGAACTGGACACTGTGTATGGAGTCACTGTCCTGCTCTGGGCACTGTGTATGGGGTCACTGATCTGCTCTGGGCACTGTGTATGGGGTCACTGATCTGCTCTGGGCAATGTGTATGGGGTCACTGTCCTGCTCTGGGCACTGTGTATGGGGTCACTGCCCTTCTCTGGGCACTGCGTATGGGGTCATGGATCGGTCACTGATCTGCTCTGGGCACTGTGTATGGGGTCAACTGTCCTGCTCTGGGCACTGCATATGGGGTCACGGATCAGTCACTGATCTTCTCTGGGCACTGTGTATGGGGTCACTGTCCAGCTCTGGGCACAGTGTATGGGGTCACTGTCCCGCTCTGGGCACTGTGTATGGGGTCACTGTTCTGATCTGGGCACTGTGTATGGGGTCACTGATCTACTCTGGGCACTGTGTATGGGGTCACTGTCCTGTCTGGGCACTGTGTATGGGGTCACTGATCTGCTCAGGGCACTGGTTATGGGGTTACTGATCTTCTCTGGGCACTGTGTATGGGGTCACTGTCCTGCTGTCAGCACTGTGTATGGGGTCAAAGTCCTGCTCTGGGCTCTGTGTATGGGGACACTGTCCTCTCTGGGCGCTGTGTATGGGGTCACTGTCCTGCTGTTGGCACTGTGTATGGGGTCACTGTTCTGATCTGGGCACTGTATATGGGGTCACTGATCGGTCACTGATTTACTCTGGGCACTGTTTATGGGGTCACTGTCCTGCTCTGGGCATTGTGTATGGGGTCACTGTCCTGCTCTGGACACTGTGTAATGGGGTCACTGTCCTGCTCTGGGCACTGTGTATGGGGTCACTGAACTGTTCTGGGCACTGTGTTTGGGGTCACTGTCCTGCTATGGGCACTGTGTATGGGGTCACTGTCCTGCTCTGGGCACTGTATATGGGGTCACTGTTCTGCTCTGGGCACTGTGTGTGGGGTCACTGTCCTGCTCTGGGCACTGTGTATGGGGTCACTAATCTGCTGAGGGCCCTATGTATGGGGTCACTGTCCTGCTCTGGGCACTGTGTATGGGGTCACTGATCAGTTCTCGGCACTGTGTATGGGGTCACTGATCTGCGCTTGGCATTGTGTATGGGGTCACTGTCTGTCTGGGCGCTGTGTATGGGGTCAGTGTCCTGCTCTGGGCACTGTGTATGGGGTCACTGATCTGCTCTGGGCACTGTGTATGGGGTCACTGTAATGCTGTCGGCACTGTGTATGGGGTCACTGTCCTGCTCTGGGCACAGTGTATGGGGTCACTGATCTGCTCTGAGCCCTGTGTATGGGGTCACTGTGCTGCACTGGGCACTGTGTACTTAGTCAATGTCCTGCTCATGGCACTGTGTATGGGGTCACTGATCTGTACTGGGCACTGTGTAACCTCTGCCGGGTTAGCCCCCCATATCAAAATTTTTGAAAAAATCTTATGCGGTTTGTTAGATCTTTGTTAGATCAGGTTAGATCAACCATTGTTTGCGTTAGATCTCACACAGAAGAAGCAATATTAACAGTTATTTGCTGGGGGGGCTAACCCGTCATCAGCCCCCCCTTATCAAAAAATTGACCAAACAGTTAGCTATTTTGGAAGCAATTTGTCCGGTAAGATCAAGTGGTTTTAACGTTAGATCTCACGTAATTAGAGACTTGTTAAGTGATTAATGATAGGGGGCTGGCCACCCTTATCAAATTTTCAGGCCAAAAATCATTCAGGCTAATAGATATTCGTTAGATCCGGTAAGATCAAGTGGTTTTAACGTTAGATCTCACATCATTTCAGAGATATTCCACATCAAAATAGAGATATTAGGTGGTACATATGAACGGGTTAGCCCCCCTTATCAAATTTTCTGGCCAAAAATCATTCAGGCTAATAGATATTCATTAGATCCGGGAAGATCAAGTGGTTTTAACGTTAGATCTCACATCATTTCAGAGATATTCCACATCAAAAGAGAGATATTAGGTCGTACATATGGACGGGCTGGCCCCCCCCCTTATCAGATTTTCTGGCCAAAAATCATTCAGGCTAATAGATATTCGTTAGATCCGGTAAGATCAAGTGTTTTTAACGTTAGATCTCACATAATTAGAGGTTTATTAAGTGATTAATGAGGGGGGCTGGCCCCCCTTATCAAATTTTCGGGCCAAAAATCATTCAGGCTAATAGACATTCGTTAGATCCGGTAAGATCAAGTGTTTTTAACATTAGATCTCACATCATTTCAGAGATATTCCACATCAAAATAGAGATATTAGGTGGTACATATGGACGGGCTGGCCCCCCCTTATCAAATTTTCGGGCCAAAAATCATTCAGGTTAATAGATTTCCGTTAGATCCGGTAAGATCAAGTGTTTTTAATGTTAGATCTCACATAATTTCAGAGATATTCCACATAATAATAGAGATATTAGGTGATATTAGGTGATACATAAGGATGGGTTGGCCCCCCCACATGCCATTTTCTGACCAAAAATCATTCAGGCTAATAGATATTCGTTAGATCCGGTAAGATCAAGTGGTTTTAACTTTAGATCTCACATAATTTCAGAGATATTCCATAAAAAATAGAGATATTAGGTGGTACAGAAGGTACATCCATCTTCAACCGTCTCTGGATGGTCTCTGGAACCTTCTTTGCATGGTTCTTCAGCGGGTGCCTGTAGTCTCTCCTCACACCTCCGTTCACCTCACCTCATGGTGATCTCTTCTCAGACCAACAAGCTTAAGTCTTTAGCTAGCCCCCCCTTCTTGCAAAGCAGGCTGGGCTTGGTAGTTCCACCCCCTGTAGAATCAATGGGGCTATATTGTGGGCCATGGTCCTCTGCTGCTGCTTGATTGGCTCCCTCTCCCTGCCAATAGGGACACAGGAAGAGGAGAGGGAGGGAGAGAAATCCCCCACAGGGACTGACAGGCGTGCTCTCCCTCAGTGAGTGCCTGTGTCAAGTGTCTATTCAGTCCGGCGGTCACTGGCAGGAATGGCAGGGGGTGCGGGACCATGGGTGATAGAGTAGCCCCCGCTACACACTGCCCCCACCAAAGAACCTTTGGTCCGCCAAAGGAGGTAAAGAGTCTATAACCTATTACATGCTTTTGATATACACACGGAAAAAAAAAACAGGTTAGTGTGCACAGGAAACCATACAATTTACATCTGCATAAAACCCTGGCAGAGGAACATCCCACCAATTAGCATAGGAGGGGAGGTTAACTGGAATGGCCCAGCTAGATGTGCCAGGGGCTGAGTGTCAGAAACCAAGAAATCAGGTCGAGACAGAAGTACAGTTAAATCACACTTGTTTAATAATAAAAGTAAAAAGAACAAACATAGTCAAAACATAGCCAAAGTTCAATAACCGGAACGGATAGTCAGCCAAGCCAGAAGTCAGGGATCAATGTAGTGGAACAGCAAGCAGGATCTGGAGCCAGAAGGGATGTCAGCAAAGCAAGTCTTGTACAGGATCGCAGGAGATTGTTTCTGTGATGTTGACCAAGGCGAAGGCAGAGATCCTCTGGACTGGACGGCTTAAGTAGGCAGAACTGACGAGCAGGATATCATCAACAGCTGAGTAACTGTGGAGAGATAGGAGCTGGCAATTATCCGACAGCTAAGTGGCCAGCTCAGAGAAGGAAGGGCTGAGCCCAGCCCTGACAGTGAGTTGGGATTGTCCACCACCAAATCTGCGGTGGAAGGGTCAGTTTCTTCAAGAGTCATTTTTGCAATGAGAACGACCTCCTCAGAGCTTTCACCCAAAGTATCATATGTTAGTCTTTTGGGCGGGTGAATAACCCTTCGCTCTCGCTGTTCTTTAGGTTCTGGGGTTACAGGCACACTGGTCTCTTCTTCTTCCTGCATATCAGCTTCAGCTTCCTCAATGAAGGATGGAAAGTCTTAGGGGTCTCTTGTCAGCAGGGAAGATTGAGGGTCTTCCAAGTCTTCAAAAGGCGGACTTTGAGGTACAAACTCAGGAGCCTCTGGCCTGAGAGTCACCTCAGTCACCTTGGGAGGAGAAGAAAGGGGGTGGGGGTGGGTGGCAGGCCCTGGCATTTGAGATGGCCACAGACAATCTTTCTCTTCATCCTCGCTGTTTTCATCTTCAGCAAGGGGTACAGAGTGAGATCTAGTCACTGGCTGGGATCTTTCAGAGGCCGTGGGTGTGGACTGTAAATCTGGCTGTGGTGGCACATGAACTGCTTCTGACAGAGGCAACAGATGATTGTGATGCTAAGTCTTCAGCAGGCCTGTGCATCCCTCTGGCCGGATTTGATATACTGGGTGTCTGGGCAGATGCTTGCAAACGACATAGGTTAGCCAACTTGTGCTTTCCAGGGACACCCAGGTTTCTCAGCAGTACCTTGTCATCTGGCTGTAGGTCCTGCACTCATACCCTAAGGTCAAAGTTTATTTTGTTTCTCTGTCCTCAGGCATATGAGGCAGCTTGAACCTTATCAAAGGTGGTTTTCAGACGTCTCTGCAGGCGATCCACATACCCTCTGTGGAAAGTTGCTAAGGTATGGTCGAGGGATGTGACGAAGGCCAAGTCTACTGGCAGCCAGGCCTACGGTCTGAACATCAAACTATAGGGAGAGTAACCTATGGCATCATTGGCAGTGCTGTTATAAGCATGCACAATAGCCACTATATGCTTGCTCCAGTGCTGCTTTTGTTCTGAACTTAGAGTTCCAAGTATATCCAGGAGGGTTCAGTTGCATCTCTCTGGTTGAGGACCCCCTTGAGGATGATAAGGGGTGGTTTTAGACTTCCTGATGCCCAACAGGTCTGAAAGTCTCTTGATGAGACTACTCTTGAAATCTCTCCCTTGATCAGAGTGGATGCGTTGGGACAGACCATAGTGCACAAAGAATTTCTCAGCGAAGATCTTGGCCACCATGGATGCTTGTTGGTCCCTCGTGGAAATACCGAGTGAAATGGTCAGTCACTACCAGGATATTTCCCTGCCCGCTCAGATCAGGCTCCAAGCACAGAATGTCAATGCACACCAGCTCCATGGGTCCTTGACTCTGAAGATGGTCCATTGGGGCAGCTCGTGAGGCAAAGTCTTCCTTTGGATACATCTGTGGATACATCTGATGCAGGAATGGCAATAGTCCTCAACTTCAGCCTGCATGCATGGCCAGTAGAACCAGTCCCTCACCAGGAGAAAAGACCTTTTGGTCCCTAGGTGGCCATGGTTGTCATGTAGGTGTCAAGGCTGGGCTCAGCCCTTCCTTCTCTGAGCTGGCCGCTCAGCTGAAATTGCCAGTTCCCATTTCTCTCCACAGTTACCCAGCAAGTCGTCCAGCTCACTTGATCTCTGCCTTCACCGTTGTCAACATCACAGAGTCTTTCTCCTGCGTTCCTGTTGAAGACTTGCTAGGCTGACGTTCCTTCTGGCTCCTGATCCTGCTTGCTGTATTACTACGTTTATCTCTGGCTCTCTGACATTTGCTTGGCTGACTACTCGATCTGGCTACTGAACTCTGGCTTGTTTTGACTATGCTTACTCTGTTTACCTTATTATTATTATTATTATTATGATTATTATTATTATTAAACAAGTGTTATATATATGCACTATATTTCTGTCTCAGTCTGATTCATGGTTCCTGACAGTAGGGCAGTTAATACCGTATGTTTTTAAGGTAGAAATAGCTGCCATTTTTATTCAGAATCGTCAGAGGGGCCCCTTCGGTAGACCAACTCTCTGTTCACCTGAAACCGATCCCACTCTCGGTGCAGCAGATGGGTTTCCTTCGGGGAGTCAGTGAGGAGCAAGTCAGGGCATTGGCTCTCCACAAGGCCTTCAATGCCAAGCTACAGGGAGGGTCCTCCAACTGGTCCCTCCACAGGTCTTTGACAGCTTGGGCAGACCTTCATCCATGACTTGGGCGACATTGCAATAACATCTGGGGACACCAACGGCTGACACTACAACCTCTTCGGTCCTGGATCCTACTCCAGGTTGATGTTCTGCTCCTTGACATAAGGCTCGTACCCTTCAGGTGTCAGTTGGGCCTATTCTTCTGGAGGGTCTCTGGAACAATGGGGCATCAGCGTCTTGTTTCCTGACCCCAGTTGATACTTCAGGCTGAAAATAAACCCTGATAGAGCAGCCAACCATCTGTGACCCGTGGCGTCCAACTTGGTGGAAGTGAGGATGTAGGTGAGAGCATTGTTGTCGGTCTTGATCACGAACTCCGCTCCATACAGTTAATTCCTCAGCTTATCCACCCACTTCAAGGCCAGGAACTCAAGTTTGTGCATGGGATAGTTCTTCTCGGCGGGGGCCAAGTTCCAACTCATGTAGGCAACAGGCCGTAGATGGCAGTCATGCTCTTGATATAGCACCCCACTAACCCATCTCGACTGGCGTCAAAGTGTAGCTCGTATGGCTTGGTTGGATCTTCATAGGCCACGACTGGAGCGGTTGTTAGGCTTCACTTCAGCTGCCTAAAACCTCTTCACACTTCAGAGTCAATTGTTCCTGAATTAACTCTCTGGGTTTTCTGGGCCCTCCAGCTGGTCTGACAGGCTTCGCCAGATCAGGGTCAGCGTCTTAGCGAATCCCTTGACAAATCTTCTGTAATAAGAGCAGAATCCCAGAAATTACCTAAGCTCAGTCACGTTGGTAGGCCTCGGCCAGGAGGTCAGTGGCTACTTCATCAGCAGACACAATGTGACCAAGGTAGTTGACCGAGGGTTGATAAAACTGGCACTTTTCCAGAGACAGCTTCAACCCCCTCACCATGGAGTCTCTTAAGGACCTTCTGCAGAAACTCTACGTGCTCTTCCAGGGTCTTGCTGAAAACGATGATGTCGTCTAAGTATACCAACACCTCGATCAGTTTCATGTCACCCACGGTCTTCTCCATTAGCCTTTGGAAGGTGGCTGGGGCACCAGACAGGCCTTGATGCATACAATCAAATCCAAACATCCCCTGCGGGGTAATGAAAATGGTCTTCTCCCGATCCTCAGGGTGCATGGGGATTTGGTAATACCCACTCTTCAAATCCAGCATGCTGAACCACTTTGCTCCTGACAGGCTCTGCAAGTCATCTTATATCCTTGGGGTGGCATATTGGTCAGGAATGGTCCTTCAGTTCAGCGTCCGGTAGTCAATACCCAGCCTCAGTGACCCATTCTTCTTCCGTACCACCACTATTGGGGAAGCGTATAGACTCTGGGACTCTCGGATGATACCTGCCCTCTTCAACTCTGCCAGTTGTTCATGCAGATCCTCCAAGTCCCCTAAAGTAATCCATCAAATGCTTTCCCAGAAGGGCTTATGCACTCGAAGAGATGGATCTGGTATTGGGCACTTTTTGTACACCCCACATCAAATTCCCTCTTGGAGAATGCAGCCTGCCATCTCAGGAGCTGAGTCTTGGCCCTTTCCTTCCATTCAGGCAAAAGGGGAGTATTTTTCGGATAGAGCTCCTCCACAGAGATCCCATCCTTTGCTCCCCCCACCAAATCAGACGGTCGGGACTGGGGTGGCCAGATTCACTTGTCCCAGTAACATCTGAGCCGGCATCTTCACTGGCGAGGCTGTTATGTTGCGGACACTAACCAAGATCTTCCCGTGACTTCTTTGCAACCCTTTTTTTGAAACCACCTCGGGAATTATCTCCACTCCCATGCCTTCTCTCTGTCCATCTGATTGAAGGACAATGAAAGGGCCTGCTTGCTTCCAATTTAGCTTGACAGATGCTCGTAAATAGGCCACTTTACCAGGCTGTAACGCCTTCTCACACTTGTCCAAGTGCCAGATCTTTCCCTTCTGTTTTTGTACCAGGTGCTGATAGGCTTGTCTCAGCATGGGGTGCAAACTTGTAGTTGAAGTGCCCGACTCCAGAACAAGATTTGTCAACAGCGTTCTGACAAGATCAGTATTGGTCCCTATGATGAGAAAACTCTTACTGGCCCCTGGTGGGCGAGGACAGACCACTGCCTGAGTTTCAAAAGTCTCGGCTTTCCCAGCCATGGAGGGATCGAATGTCAGCTTGACCGGTAGATAGCCATCATAGGGGAAGTTCTGAGTCACAATGCCCCATATCTGCAACTCTTCCAACTTCTGCAAAGGCAGGTGCTTGAGGTGCCTGTCATAGAAGTCTCTGTAGAGAAGGGTCGCTTAAGCTCCAGTATCCAGAAGGGCCTTGGTTTAGACTCCCTTTACTTGGATGGGAACAACAGGAGAAGGTCCCACCAGCTTGTCAGGGAGCATGGAGGAAGTGGTGGTTTGTATCCGCGCTCCTCTCTGCGAGGTTCTGATTGGGCTTAAGTCTGCGCTAAGTTCTGGGAGTCTGGTGTGCATTGACTCTCCGACACCAGGCAGCATTTGTCAAAAGAAACAGGACACTGGGTTGCTTAGAGGCAACAACGGGGGCCCTCTGCAAGGGTTTGGACTTTCGCTGCTGTCATTGGTTTTGAGCCAGCTACCGTAAATGGGCACCCAGTTGGCTCCTTCACCAGAGCCCTCCGAAGTTTCCCTCTGGCTTCTGGCACTGTCCTTCAGGCTTCACTGGGCTTGGACACACCTGTTGATTAATGTCCCACATAATTTCAGCATACCTCGGTATGCTCAATGGCACTTCTCACTGGTAAACATGAAAATGCTCATCACCGCCTCCAATATAGACACTAGTATGGATATGCGTGCATCGCTACCAAATATCCATAATATCCCTGTAATTATGGATAATCAAACATTAAAATCACTTGATCTTACCGGATCTAATGAATATCAATTAGCTGGGGTGATTTTTTGGCCAGAAAATTTGATAAGAGGGGGCCAGCCCCCCTCATTAATCACTTAATAAGTCTCTAATTATGTGAGATCTAACGTTAAAACCACTTGATCTTACCGGATCTAACGAATATCTATTAGCCTGAATGATTTTTGGCCAGAAAATTTGATAAGGGGGGGCCAGACCGTCCATATGTACCACCTAATATCTCTATTTTGATGTGGAATATCTCTGAAATGATGTGAGACCTAATGTTAAAAACACTTGATCTTACCGGATCTAACGAATATCTAATAGCCTGCATGATTTTTGACCAGAAAATTTGATAAGGGGGGGCTAACCCGTCCATATGTACCACCTAATATCTCTATTTTGATGTGGAATATCTCTGAAATGATGTGAGATCTAAGGTTAAAACCACTTGATCTTACTGGATCTAACGAATATCTATTAGCCTGAATGATTTTTGGCCAGAAAATTTGAAAAGGGGGGGCTAGCCCTCCCCTCATTAATCACTTAATAAGTCTCTAATTATGTGAGATCTAACGTTAAAAACACTTGATCTTACCGGATCTAACGAATATCTATTAGCCTGAATTATTTTTGGCCAGAAAATTTGATAAGGGGGGGCCAGACCGTCCATATGTACCACCTAATATCTCTATTTTGATGTGGAATATCTCTGAAATGATGTGAGATCTAATGTTAAAACCACTTGATCTTACCAGATCTAACGAATATCTATTAGCCTGAATGATTTTTGGCCTGAAAATTTGATAAGGGGGGGCCAGCCCCCCTCATTAATCACTTAATAAGTCTCTAATTATGTGAGATCTGTAGAAATTCGAGTAGTTACTGTATTAATAACTATATTTCAGTAATTCATATTGATGAGAAAAGATCCAAGAAAAATCTGTTAAGTTCTGGTGTAAAAACTCCAAAATTGATTTAATGATCAATTAGCAAAATGTTACAAAAACAATGTCAAAATGTAGAATACAAAATAGATTATTCTTAAAATGAAGTTTAAATCAGATATGTCTGGGTGTATGTCTTGAGATGTGTGTCTGTGTGTCTTCATGGAGAACTGCAGTGCATGTGTGCCTTTCCCCACAGCCTGTCTGTACTCCTTCAATTAACCCCCACCTTTTCCAAAGAGCCTGGCCCAAAAAGGTTCATTATACTTATAGTCCCACAGAAAAGACTGGGAAATTCAATCCCTCCAACATTCCTAAGGGTGGGACTATGTGAAAATAGCTATCATTTAAGATAACTTACAATATATACATTTCCTTTAAACATATAAAATCCTACATATTAGTATACATATATTTAAAATGCAGTGTTCTTATTAATATCCTAATCAAGAAATATAATAATGTAAAGAAACAGCTTATTCTTAACATACTGGAACTTTGTGTCTTTGGAAAAGATTGTAACTTTATCTCTTACGATGAGGGAGGTGAATTGGTCGACACTAAATTGTATCCATATGTGAGATGAATCTCTCCCAAGAAATGCATACTAAGCCTAAACCAGCATAAACTTTCATGAGTATAAAAACCTATATAACTTCACCTTTTCCATACATAGAAGATATATATATATTTATATATATAATTCAATTATCACAAGAACTCAACCATTCATAAATTCTGATATTCTAACATTTCCCTCTCAAAATGATTGAGTTAAACAATCTTATCATTTTAAATCTAAATAAATCTGAATCTAACTCTAAATCCATTTAAACCTCAAACGCATCACATCTGTATTCATTCATCCTCAAAGATCTTAAGATAATTGACGTAAGTATATATTTTCAAATTTTGATTCTATATAAGGAAAAGTGAATTCATAACCCTTCATCTTCATATACCATAAAAAATATTTTCACCCTTATTATTTTCTTTTTCTTTTACCAAATAAATCAATCCCCTTAATTTCATGATTCATAAATGTAACATTGTTGTACAATACTTTGAAATATAGATATCACTTCAGAAATTTGTTTCATATTTTCCCTCCAAATTGTGTTTAACATAAATCTATAATCCATAAAACCTTTCTAATAACCTTGTCAAAATTAAACATAAAATATGTTCTTAACTTCAATTTGTTCATATAAGTGAGATGATTTCAAAACTGAATACATATTACAATGTAAAGTTAATCCTATCTTGTTTATGTACCTTTAAGAAAAATGTACTCTGTCTTAATTAACACCAGATGTTCCCTCTAACTAGAATGACTCTATTGTAAGGATGTTTAACCCTTTCAACTCTGAAAATACACTATATATGAGTGTAAAAAATAATGTGTAAAAAATATCTCATCTTGATATGATAAACATGTCCTGACACATAAAAATGATATATAAAAACTGTAATATATATCTGATGGATAAATTATTTCATCAGTAGTCAAAAAAAATCAAAAGTCCATTGTTTTTAGAATGTCCTCTCTTATCAGAGGTTCTCGAGAATTTTTTCTTCTTCTTCTTCCTGCACTCTGTAAAGTTGGAAAAACTTTATTGAACATTAAAATGACAACAATAATTATAACGAATGAATCTCTTCTGTCAATTCTTCTCCCAGAACTGATATTCTTAAACTTCAAGATTTTGTTCCCATCTGGAAGGTCTAGAAATATTAAATTTCTTTATTTTGGTGACTTACAAGTCAGATCCTAAAAAAGAATGCAGTATCATTATTGAGAATTTAAATACATGCAAAATATACCTTCATTTACTTATTCATTTTACATACCAAAATTCTAATATTTTATTATGACATACAAACCATATTTAAATAATAACATTTCTAATTACTTTGCTCTATTTTTCTTAAACTGACCTATACTCTTTAATTTATTATTCTGTGTATTTAAACGACAGGACGCAATTTCTCTTTTTTTAGTCATAATATAAAATCTTGTTTTCATAAACCAAATAAAAGATTTTAAATTACCCCAGAAGATAAAAGCAAATTGTATCCATTCACTTCTCCTCTATAATATTTCAGAGTAATGCGTGCTGTACTGTACTTCTAACATTTTCAATTCAGCATTTTCTGTAGAATTTTTGCTGAATAGTATAACCATTCTTTGGGTAACACCTAGAAAGACCTGTTGAACAATTCTTAATATTATTGACAAATCCTGTCTCAAAGCATCTCTCAGCACTTGTTCTAACAATCCCATTTATAGGCTTTCTGAATAAATTTAGCTGAGAATGTTCTGTTATCACATCTACCTCTATGGGTTTAGATTTTAAAGTTTTAAAAAATGGGCAATATTTGTCATATCATTCTCCTGAATGAATTCTCTTAAAAAGAATTTTCAATGACAGATCAGGTGTCCGTAATATGATCATCCTAGATCTCACAATCTTTTCTGTTACTTTGACTGCAAAATAAACACTTAACAATTGCTTCATATTGGTGTCAAAAGTCTTTTCCATATTTGTCAAACCTCTGGAGAAAAAACCTATTATTTTCGGTTCACCATCTTTTACCTGAAATAAAATTACTGAGATGGAATTCTCAGATACCTTAGTAGACAATAAAACAGGCATAGATATTCCAATTTCGATTGTATGCAATGAAACAGCATTCTGCAAATCTTTTTTCAACATTTCAAAAACATGTGTATGGGTTTGAGACCATTCATCAAACACAACATCTTTTTGTTTCAGGAAATCAAATAATGGTTTAACTTTATCATCATATTCCTGTAAAAACTCTTTGCAAGAATTTACCTCGCTCAAAAATTGATATAATGCCTTGTAAGATGTTGGAACTGGAATAGCAGAAATGTTTCTAACTTTTTCCTGTGATAACTTTCTCTGTCCATGACTAATTTGCATATGAAGAAATGTAAATTTTGACTTTTGTATTTTCATATTAGCCTGTAAGCATTCATTGAACATGTAACACCATAATTCATCATCTTTAACAAACTTTGACAGATTTTTAAATTCTAATTCACTCTCACTGGATAATTCATTAATTAAATCCATAACTTACCAATGTAAGACGGCTTCCTTCATGTAACACGCGTTCCCTCTCTTGGCGGGAAATTACGTCATCAAGAAACAGATTTTTCTTGCACGTGCGCAAACGTCTCACCAATTCTGATGTTTCTTTTCCTTCCAAGTTCAATTCAATGATGCCGAAAATTAGCTTTTTTGATTTCTCCTGAATGCTTGTCTGAATAATCACTCTTTTTGCAGATATTCCCTCTCGACAAGCGGAAGGAGAAATTATTGAAAAAAATTTGATATTCGGACAAAAAGAATCTGGCAAAGGCTCGCCACTGTAGAAATTTAAGTAGTTACTGTATTAATAACTATATTTCAATAATTCCTATTGATGAGAAAAGATCCAAGAAAAATCTGTTAAGTTCTCGTGTAAAAACTCCAAAATTGATTTAATGATCAATTAGCAAAATGTTACAAAAACAATGTCAAAATGTAGAATACAAAAATAGATTATTATTAAAATGAAGTTTAAATCAGATATGTCTGGGTGTATGTCTTGAGATGTGTGTCTGTGTGTCTTCATGGAGAACTGCAGTGCATGTGTGCCTTTTCCCACAGTCTGTCTGTACTCCTTCAATTAATCCCCACCTTTTCCAAAGAGCCTGGCCCAAAAAGGTTCATTATACTTATAGTCCCACAGAAAAGACCAGGAAATTCAATCCCTCCAACATTCCTAAGGGTGGGGCTATGAACTATGTGAAAATAGCTATCATTTAAGAATCATTTAACTTACAATATATACATTTCCTTTAAACATATAAAAACCTACATATTAGTATACATATATTTAAAATGCAGTGTTCTTATTAATATCCTAATCAAAAAATATAATAATGTAAAGAAACAGCTTATTCTTAACATACTGGAACTTTGTGTCTTTGGAAAAGATTGTAACTTTATCTCTTACGATGGGGGTGGTGAATTGGTCGACACTAAATTGTATCCATATGTGAGATGAATCTCTCCCAAGAAATGCATACTAAGCCTAAACCAGCATAAACTTTCATGAGTATAAAAACCTATATAACTTCACCTTTTCCATACATAGAAGATATATATATATTTATATATATAATTCAATTATCACAAGAACTCAACCATTCATAAATTCTTATATTCTAACAAGATCTAACGTTAAAAACACTTGATCTTACCGGATCTAACGAATATCTATTAGCCTGAATGATTTTTGGCCAGAAAATCTGATAAGGGGGGCGAGCCCATCCATATGTACCACCTAATATCTCTATTTCGATGTGGAATATCTCTGAAATGATGTGAGATCTAACGTTAAAACCACTTGATCTTACCGGATCTAATGAATATCTATTAGCCTGAATGATTTTTGGCCACAAAATTTGATAAGGGGGGCCAGTCCGTCCATATGTACCACCTAATATCTCTATTTTGATGTGCAATATCTCTGAAATGATGTGAGATCTAACGTTAAAACCACTTGATCTTACCGGATCTAATGAATATCTATTAGCCTGAATGATTTTTGGCCCGAATATTTGATAAGGGGGGGCCAGCCCCCCTCATTAATCACTTAATAAGTCTCTAATTATGTGAGATCTAACGTTAAAAACACTTGATCTTACCGGATCTAACGAATATCTATTAGCCTGAATGATTTTGGGCCAGAAAATCTGATAAGGGGGGCCAGCCTGTCCATATGTACCACCTAATATCTCTATTTTGATGTGGAATATCTCTGAAATAATGTGAGATCTAACGTTAAAACCACTTGATCTTACCGGATCTAACGAAAATCTATTAGCCTGAATGATTGTTGGCCAGAAAATTTGATAAGGGGGGGGGCTAACCCGTCCATATGTACCACCTAATATCTCTATTTTGATGTGGAATATCTCTGAAATGATGTGAGATCTAACGTTAAAAACACCTGCTCTTACCGGATCCAACGAATATCTATTAGCCTGAATGATTTTTGGCCAGAAAATTTGATAAGGGGGGCCAGCCCCTCTCATTAATCACTTAATAAGTCTCTAATTATGTGAGATCTAACGTTAAAACCACTTGATCTTACCGGATCTAACAAATTGCTTCCAAAATAGCTAACTGTTTGGTCAATTTTTTGATAAGGGGGGCTGATGACGGGTTAGCCCCCCCAGCAAATAACTGTTAATATTGCTTCTTCTGTGCAAGATCTAACGCAAACAACGGTTGATCTAACCTGATCTAACAAAGATCTAACAAACTGCATAAGATTTTTTCAAAAATTTTGATATGGGGGGCTAACCCGGCAGAGGTCACTGTGTATGGGGTCACTGATCTGCTCTGAGCACTGTTTATGGAGTCACTGTCTTGCTCTGGGCACTGCGTATGGGGTCACGGATCGGTCACTGATCTGCTCTGGGAACTGTGTATGGGGTCACTGATCTGCTCTGGGCACTGTGTATTGGGGTCACTGTCCTGCTCTGGGCACAGTGTATGGGGTCACTGATCTGCTCTGGGCACTGTGTATGGGGTCACTGATCTGCTCTGGGCACTGTGTATGGAGTCACTGTCCTGCTCTGGACACTGTGTATGGGGTCACTGTCCTGCTCTTGGCACTGTGTATTGGGTCACTGATCTGCTCTGGGCACTGTGTATGGGGTCACTGATCTGCTCTGGGCACTGTGTATAGGGTCACTGTCGTGCTCTGAGCCCTGTGCATGGGGTCACTGTCCTGCTCTGGGCCCTGTGTATGGGGTCACTGATCAGTCACTGATCTGCTCTGGGCACTGTGTATGGGGTCAGTGTCCTGCTCTGAGCATTGTGTATGGGGTCACTGTCCTGCTCTGGGCACTGAGTATGGGGTCACTGTTCTGATCTGGGCACTATGTATGGGGTCACTGTTCTGATCTGGGCACTGTGTATGGGGTCACTGATCTACTCTGGGCACTGTGTATGGGGTCACTGTCCTGTCTGGGCACTGTGTATGGGGTCACTGAACTGCTCTGGGCCCTGTGTATGGGGTCACTGTCCTGCTCTTGGCCCTGTGTATGGGGTCATTGATCGGTCACTGATCTGCTCTGGGCACTGTGTATGGGGTCACTGTCCTGCTCTGGGCACTGTGTATGGGGTCACTAATCTGCTCAGGGCCCTATGTATGGGGTCACTGTCCTGCTCTGGGCAATGTGTATGGGGTCACTGATCTGTTCTCGGCACTGTGTATGGGGTCACTGATCTGCGCTGGGCATTGTGTATGGGGTCACTGTCCTGTCTGGCGCTGTGTATGGGGTCAGTGTCCTGCTCTGGGCACTGTGTATGGGGTCAATATCCTGCTCTGGGCACTGTGTATGGGGTCACAGATCTGCTCTGGGCACTGTGTATGGGGTCACTGTCCTGCTCTGGGCACTGTGTATGGGGTCACTGATCTGCTCTGGGCCCTGTGTATGGGGTCACTGTCCTGTTCAAGGCCCTCTGTATGGGGTCACTGTGCTGCACTGGGCACTGTGTACTTAGTCACTGTCCTGCTCTGGGAACTGTGTATGGAGTCACTGATCTGTTCTGGGCACTGTGTATGGGGTCACTGTCCTGCTCTGGGCACTGTGTATGGGGTCACTGTCCTGCTCTGGGCCCTGCCTATGAGGTCACGGATCGGTCACTGATCTGCTCTGCGCACTGTGTATGGGGTCAATGTCCTGCTCTTAGGAACTGCGTATGTGGTCACGGATCGGTCACTGATCTGCTCTGGGCACTGTGTATGGGATCACTGTCCTGCTCTGGGCACTGTGTAAGGGGTCACTGATCTGCTCTGGGCACTGTGTAAGGTGTCACTGATCTTCTCTGGGCACTGTGTATGGGGTCACTGTCCTGCTCTGGGCACAGTGTATGGGCTCACTGCTCTGCTCTGGGCACTGTGTATGGCATCACTGATCTGCTCTGGGCACTGTGTATGGGGTCACTGTCCTGCTCTGGGCACTGTGTATGGGGTCACTGTCCAGCTCTGGGCACTGTGTATGGGGTCACTGATCTGCTCGGGGCACTGTGTATGGGGTCACTGTCCTGCTCTGGGCACTGTGTATAGGGTCACTGTCCTGCTCTGGGCACTGTGTATAGGGTCACTGTCCTGCTCTGGGCCCTGTGTATGGGGTCACTGTCCTACTCTGGGCACTGTGTATGGGGTCACTGTTCTGATCTGGGCACTGTGTATGGGGTCACTGATTTACTCTGGGCACTGTGTATGGGGTCACAGTCCTGTCTGGGCACTGTGTATGGGGTCACTGATCTGCTCAGGGCACTGTGTATGGGGTTACTGATCTTCTCTGGGCACTGTGTATGGGGTCACTGTCCTGCTGTCGGCACTGTGTGTCCTGCTCTGGGCCCTGTGTATGGGGACACTGTCCTTCTCTGGGCACTGTGTATGGTGTCACTGTTCTCATCTGGGCACTGTATATGGGATCACTGATCCTCTCTGACCACAGTGTATGGGCTCACTGTCCTGCTGTCGGCACTGTGTATGGGGTCACTGTCCTGCTCTGGGCCCTGTGTATGGGGTCACTGATCTGCTCTTGGCACCATGCATGGGGTCACTGATCTGCTCTGCGCACCGTGCATGGGGTAACTGATCTGCTCTGAGCACAGTGTTTGGGGTCACTGATCTGCTCTGGACCCTGTGTATGGGGTCACTGATCGGTCACTGATCTGCTCTGGGCACTGTGTATGGGGTCACTGTCTTGCTCTGGGTACTGTGTATGGGGTCACTGTCTTACTCTGAGCACTTTGTATTCGGTCACTGTCCTGCTCTGGGCACTGTGTATGGGGTCACTGTCCTGCTCTGGGCACTGTGTATGGGGTCATTAATCTGCTCAGAGCCCTGTGTATGGGGTTGCTGTCCAACTCTGGGCACTGTGTATGGGGTCACTGATCTGCTCTCGGCACTGTGTATGGGGTTACTAATCTGTGCTGGGCATTGTGTATGGGGTCACTGTCCTGTCTGGGCGCTGTGTATGGGGTCAGTCTCCTGCTCTGGGCACTGTGTATTGGGTCAGTGTCCTGCTCTGGGCACTGTGTATGGGGTCACTGATCTGCTGTGAGCACTGTGTATGGGGTCATTGTCCTGCTGTCGACATTGTGTATGGGGTCACTGTTATGCTCTAGGCACTGTGTATGGGGTCACTGATCAGTCACTGATCTGCTCTGGGCACTGTGTATGGGGTCACTGTCCTGTTCAAGGCCCTGTGTATGGGGTCACTGTCCTGAACTGGGCACTGTGTATGGAGTCACTGTCCTGCTCTGGGCACTGTGTATGGGGTCACTGATCTGCTCTGGGCACTGTGTATGGGGTCACTGATCTGCTCTGGGCACTGTGTATGGGGTCACTGATATGCTCTGGGGACTGTGTTTGGGGTCACGGATCGGTCACTGATCTGCTCTGGGCACTGTGTATGGGGTCACTATCCTGCTCTAGGCACTGTGTATGGGGTCACTGTCCTGCTCTGGGCACTGCGTATGGGGTCACTGTCCTGCTCTGGGCACAGTGTATGGGGTGATTGAGCTGCTCTGGGCACCGTGTATGGGGTCACTGATCTGCTCTGGGCACAGTGTATGGGGTCATTGATCTGCTCTGGGCACCGTGTATGGGGTCACTGATCTGCTCTGGGCGCCGTCTATGGGGTCACTGATCTGCTCTGGGCACCATGTATGGGGTCACTTATCTGCTCTGTGTACCGTGTATGGGGTCACTAATCTGCTATGGGCACTGTGTATGTGGTCGCTGATCTGCTCTGGGCACTGTGTATGGGGTCACTGTCCTGCTCTGGGCCCTGTGTATGGGGTCACTGATCTGCTCTTGGCACCATGCATGGGGTCACTGATCTGCTCTGCGCACCGTGCATGGGGTAACTGATCTGCTCTGAGCACAGTGTTTGGGGTCACTGATCTGCTCTGGGCCCTGTGTATGGGGTCACTGATCGGTCACTGATCTGCTCTGGGCACTGTGTATGGGGTCACTGTCTTGCTCTGGGTACTGTGTATGGGGTCACTGTCTTACTCTGAGCACTTTGTATTCGGTCACTGTCCTGCTCTGGGCACTGTGTATGGGGTCACTGTCCTGCTCTGGGCACTGTGTATGGGGTCATTAATCTGCTCAGAGCCCTGTGTATGGGGTTGCTGTCCAACTCTGGGCACTGTGTATGGGGTCACTGATCTGCTCTCGGCACTGTGTATGGGGTTACTAATCTGTGCTGGGCATTGTGTATGGGGTCACTGTCCTGTCTGGGCGCTGTGTATGGGGTCAGTCTCCTGCTCTGGGCACTGTGTATTGGGTCAGTGTCCTGCTCTGGGCACTGTGTATGGGGTCACTGATCTGCTGTGAGCACTGTGTATGGGGTCATTGTCCTGCTGTCGACATTGTGTATGGGGTCACTGTTATGCTCTAGGCACTGTGTATGGGGTCACTGATCGGTCACTGATCTGCTTTGGGCACTGTGTATGGGGTCACTGTCCTGTTCAAGGCCCTGTGTATGGGGTCACTGTCCTGAACTGGGCACTGTGTATGGAGTCACTGTCCTGCTCTGGGCACTGTGTATGGGGTCACTGATCTGCTCTGGGCACTGTGTATGGGGTCACTGATCTGCTCTGGGCACTGTGTATGGGGTCACTGATATGCTCTGGGGACTGTGTTTGGGGTCACGGATCGGTCACTGATCTGCTCTGGGCACTGTGTATGGGGTCACTATCCTGCTCTAGGCACTGTGTATGGGGTCAGTGTCCTGCTTTGGGTACTGTGTATGGGGTTACTGATCTTCTCTGGGCACTGTGTATGGGGTCACTGTCCTGCTGTCGGCATTGTGTATGGGGTCACTGTCCTGCTCTGGGCACTGCGTATGGGGTCACTGTCCTGCTCTGGGCACAGTGTATGGGGTGATTGAGCTGCTCTGGGCACCGTGTATGGGGTCACTGATCTGCTCTGGGCACAGTGTATGGGGTCATTGATCTGCTCTGGGCACCGTGTATGGGGTCACTGATCTGCTCTGGGCGCCGTCTATGGGGTCACTGATCTGCTCTGGGCACCATGTATGGGGTCACTTATCTGCTCTGTGTACCGTGTATGGGGTCACTAATCTGCTATGGGCACTGTGTATGTGGTCGCTGATCTGCTCTGGGCACTGTGTATGGGGTCACTGTCCTGTCTGGGCACTGTATATGGGGTCACTGATCTGCTCTTGGCACTGTGTATGGGGTTACTGATCTTCTCTGAGCACAGTGTATGGGCTCACTGTCCTGCTGTCGGCACTGTGTATGGGGTCACTGTCCTTCTCTGGGCCCTGTGTATGGGGTCACTGTCCTGCTATGGGCACTGTGTATGTTGTCACTGTCCTGCTCTGCGCACTGTGTATGGGGTCACTGATCTGCTCTGGGCACTGTGTATGGGGTCGCTGATCTGCTCTGGACACTGTGTATGGGGTCACTTTCCTACTCTGGGCACTTTGTATGGGGTCACTGATCTGCTCTTGGCACCATGCATGGGGTCACTCATCTGCTCTGCGCACCTTGCATGGGGTAACTGATCTGCTCTGGGCACAGTGTTTGGGGTCACTGATCTGCTCTGGGCACTGTGTATGGGGTCACTGTCTTACTCTGAGCACTTTGTATTCGGTCACTGTCCTGCTCTGGGCACTGTGTGTGGGGTCACTGTCCTGCTCTAGGCACTGTGTATGGTTTCACTAATCTGCTCAGGGCCCTGTGTATGGGGTCACTGATCTGCTCTGGACACTGTGTATGGGGTCACTGTCTTGCTCTGGGCACTGTGTATGGGGTCACTGTCTTACTCTGAGCACTTTGTATTCGGTCACTGTCCTGCTCTGGGCACTGTGTGTGGGGTCACTGTCCTGCTCTAGGCACTGTGTATGGGGTCACTGTCTTGCTCTGGGCACTGTGTATGGGGTCACTAATCTGCTCAGGGCCCTGTGTATGGGGTTGTTGTCCTGCTCTGGGCACTGTGTATGGGGTCACTGATCTGCTCTCGGCACTGTGTATGAGGTCACTAATCTGTGCATTGTTTATGGGGTCACTGTCCTGTCTGGGCCCTGTGTATGGGGTCAGTCTCCTGCTCTGGGCACTGTGTATGGGGTCAGTGTCCTTCTCTGGGCACTGTGTATGGGGTCACTGATCTGCTGTGGGCACTGTGTATGGGGTCATTGTCCTGCTGTCGACATTGTGTATGGGGTCACTGTTATGCTCTAGGCACTGTGTATGGGGTCACTGATCGGTCACTGATCTGCTCTGGGCACTGTGTATGTGGTCACTGTCCTGTTCAAGGCCCTGTGTATGGGGTCACTGTCCTGAACTGGGCACTGTGTATGGAGTCACTGTCCTGCTCTGGGCACTGTGTATGGGGTCACTGATCTGCTCTGGGCACTGTGCATGGGGTCACTGATCTGCTCTGGGCACTGCGTATGGGGTCACGGATCGGTCACTGATCTGCTCTGGGCACTGTGTATGGGGTCACTATCCTGCTCTGGGCACTGCGTATGGGGTCACGGATCTGTCACTGATCTGCTCTGGGCACTTTGTATGGGGTCACTGTCCTGCTCTGGGCACTGTGTATGGGGTCACTGATCTGCTCTGGGCACTTTGTATGGGGTCACTTGTCTTGCTCTGGGCACTGTGTATGGAGTCACTATCCTTCCCTGGGCCCTGTGTATGGGGTCACTGATCTCCTCTGGGCACTGTGTAAGGGGTCACTGATCTGCTCTGGGCACTGTGGATGGGGTCACTGTCCTGCTCCTGGCACTTTGTATTGGGTCACTGTCCTACTCTGGGCACTTTGTATGGGGTCACTGATCTGCTCTGGGCACCATGTATGGGGTCACTGTTCTGCTCTGGGCACTGTGTATGGGGTCACTGTTCTACTCTGGGCACTGTGTATGGGGTCATTTATTGGTCACTGATCTGCTCTGGGCACTGTGTTCATTGTCCTGCTCTGGGCCCTATGAATGGGGTCACTGTCCTGCTCTGGCCACTGTGTATGGGGTTACTGTCCTTCTCTGGGCACTGTGTATGGGGTCATTTATCGGTCACTGATCTGCTCTGGGCACTGTGTATGGGGTCACTGATTTGCTCTGGGCACTGTGTATGGGGTCACTGTCCTGCTCTGGGCACTGTGTATGGGTTCACTGTCCTGCTCTGGGCACGGTGTATGGGGCCACTGATCTGCTCTGGGCACTGTGTATGGGGTTACTGATCTGCCCTGGGCACCATGTAAGGGGTCACTGATCTGCTCCAGGCACCGTGTATGGGGTCATTGATCTGCTCTGGGCACCATATATGGGGTCACTGATCTGCTGTGGGCACCGTGTATGGGGTCACTGATCTGCTCTGGGCACTGTGTATTGGGTCACTAATCTGCTCTGGGCCCTGTGTATGTGGTCACTGTCCTGCTCTGGGCACTGTGTATGAGGTCACTGATCTGCTCTGGACACTGTGTATGAGGTCACTGTCCTGCTCTGGGCACTGTGTCTGGGGTCACTACTCTGCTCTGGGCCCTGTCTATTGGTTCACTGTCCTGCTCTGGGACAATATTCCACCCATAATCCCCATGTAGAAAAATAATTTTATGCATATTCATATCAGAAATAGGTTTAATATATTCCTATGTATGTTTAACTACAATATTCCACCCATAATCCTAATGTAGAAAAAGAATTATATGCATATTCTTATCAGAAATGGGTTAAATCGGTTCCTATGTATATTTATGAACAATATTCCACCCATAATCCTCATGTAGAAAAATAATTTTAAGCATATTGATATCAGAAATAGGTTTAATATATTCCTATGTATGCTTAACTACAATATTCCACCCATAATCCTAATGTAGAAAAAGAATTATATGCATATTCATATTAGAAATAGGTTTAATATGTTGCTATGTATATTTCTTAACAATATTCCACCCATAATCCCGATGTAGAAAAATAATTATATGCATATTCTTATCAGAAATGGGTTAAATAGGTTTCTATGTATATTTATAAACACTATTCCACCCATAATCCACATGTAGAAAAATAATGATATGCCTATTCTTATCAGAAATAGTTTTAATATGTTGCTATGTATGTTTATCTACAATATTCCACCCATCATCCACATGTAGAAAAATAATTAAATGCATATTCATATCAGAAAAGGGTTAAATATGTTTCTATGTATATTTATGAACAATATTCCACCCATAATCCACATGTAGAAAAATAATTATATGCATATTCTTATCAGAAATGGGTTAAATAGGTTGCTATGTATATTTATTAACAATATTCCACCGAAAATCCCCATATAGAAAAATAATTATATGCATATTCATTTCGGAAATAGTTTTAATATGTTGCTATGTATATTTATAACAATATTCCACCCATAATCCACATGTAGAAAAATAATTTTATGCATATTCATATCAGAAATAGGTTTGATATATATGTATATTTATGTATTCCTATGTATATGTATGTATTCCTAAGTATATTTATAAACAATATTCCACTCTTAATCCCAATGTAGAAAAATAATTATATGCATATTCTTATCAGAAATGGGGTAAATAGGTTCCTATGTATATTTATTAACAATATTCCACCCATAATCCCAATGTAGAAAAATAATTTTATACATATTGATATCAGAAATAAGTTTAAAATATTCCTATGTATGTTTAACAAACAATATTCCACCTATAATCCCCATATAGAAATATAATTATATGCATATTCTTTTCAGAAATGGGTTAAATAGGTTACTATGTATATTTACAAATAATATTCCTCCTATAATCCCCATGTAGAAAAACAATTATATGCATATTCTTATCAGAAATGGTTTAAATAGGTTCCCATGTATATTTATAAACAATTTTTCACTCATAATCCCCATGTAGATAAATAATTATATGCATTTTCTTATCAGAAATGGGTTGAATAGGTTCCTATGTATATTTATAAACAATATTCCACCCATAATCCCCATGTAGAAAAATAATTATATTCATATTCTTATCAGAAATGGGTTAAATAGGTTCCTATGTGGGCGTGGCCACGGCATGCAGGAGTGAAGACGTGCTCTTCCTGAGCTCCGTGCGGCCCACTCTTTATACAGCCTGATCAGCAGCATTAACGGGGGTTCTAACGCCCACGACGGTGCCCCCTAAACGCAAGACGTCTCCGCAACCACAGCGGACCCCTCGAGGCCGGTCGGAATCGCTGGAAAACTACTTTTCTGGGACTCGCATAGGAACGGCAAGTACAGCCAAGATGGCGCCCTGAGGCCACGCTTCCAGAGCTACCTCTCCTATCAGCTCCCCGCGCATACCGCTACCTTCCCTGCCTCCCCCCTCCTCTCCCTCCGGTTCAGACAGATCAGAAAGGCTCCCTGACAGAGGTGATGTCTGGGGGATAGAGATATTCGCTCCCATATTCTCTCCTTACCCACAAAATTTTGTGCACAGGGTGGAGAAGGCCATGAGGCAAGACATAGAGGATTTACAAGCTGATACAGCACACCTAGGGAGAAGAGTGGAAACGCTGGAGACACAATGGGAAGAGACAGCCCCTACATTACAAGCCCTTACAGACTGCTGCAAATTGCAAGATTGCAGGATTGAAGCCCTGCTAGACCAAATGGATGATGCTGAGAATAGGAGCCGCAGGGTCAATATACGCATCAAAGGCCTACCTGAGGCCACAGGCCAGAGAGACATTGTACCTACCCTGCAGGGGGTCTTTAAACAAATATTAGGCCGCCAGGCACCAGATCATATTGAGACAGACCGGGCTCATAGAGCCCTGAGACCTCCATCTGAAGATCCCGACAAGCCCAGGGACATCATCTGCAAACTGCACAAATACTCTCTTAAGGAACAGATCATGACTCAAGTCCGCGGAATCAGACATGTGGATTTTGATGGAGCCAAATTGTCTTTTTTTCCAGACCTCTCCAGACGCACGCTGATGCAGCGCCGCGCTCTCAAACCGTTGCTGGCGGCCTTACAGGATGCTCAACTACCCTATAGGTGGGATTTCCCTTTAGCCTATCTGCAACTAAGGACGGTAAGCAGTCTACCCTGCGGAGCAAGGCCGATTTACCCCATTTTTTGGAGTCTCTTGGACTGCCGCAAGTGGACATTCCGGATTGGAGGGCCTCGCCGGAGATACCCCTCCCAACTCGCCCTGAACAATGGCAAGCAAGTCGCCGCAGACGCCGTCGGGGATCCAGGAGAGGTCCCCCTACTCCAGCACCTCACCCTCATTCTCCTCAAGGAGAAACCTAAGAAGCGGACCTTTTTTTTTTTTTTTTTTTTTTATATAATGGGTATCCCAAATGTCCCCCGGACGTTTTTTTCATTTTTGTCACTTTATGACATCCCCCCGGCTGCTGATTCATCATTTGCACTTAGAATTGAGGTGCAATATTTGTACCCAACACTATGAGCGTGTTCCAACACGGTCTCACCCCCCGTGCTGTACCACTTACCTCCGATAGGTCAACTCCTCGGAGTTTTGTTCCCTTTTTGGGAATTTGCGCTGCTTGCTGATCCTCACCGCTCCCTCTTCCTGGGGGAGGGGTGGGAATCCCCGATCGGCTGCAAGGTTGCACTTTGCCCTACTTTTAGGGCTTTTGGTTTTTCTATGTTTTTTTCTATGACTGTTTTTTCTCATATGTTTTATGTTATTTACACCTGCAATAACCATGGTTTGTCTCTTAGGCATATATTTGCGCTTAATGTGTTCCTCGAGCTACATCCTGATGATATGATTACGCTTTGGACCATTCCCCCTCTTGCTGGCTGAATGGTGGCTCTTCTCCATGCTCTTCTACTATGGCTGATCTGAAAATCGGGTCCTACAATGTGCGAGGCCTGGGATCACCCTCGAAAAGGGGTAAGTTGTGGCTTGAGATGAAATGTTCAGGGGCACATGTCCTTTTTTTGCAGGAAACTCACTTCAATACTGACTCGGTCCCCAGACTCCCCACACACCTATATAAGTCTTGGTTTCCCAGCAATTCCCCACGACCTAAATCCGGGGGTGTTGGCATTGCGATTCATAAAAATTGCCCCTTTATCCTAACAGATCAACTAACTGACCCCCATGGCAGATTTGTATTTATCAAGGGCTCCATTTATACCCCAAGGTTCACGTTTGCAGCTGTGTATGCCCCAAATAACAAACAACTTACTTTCATAGACTCTGTCGTAGACACCCTGTCCTCCTTTAAAGAAGGCCAACTTATAGTGGGAGGGGATTTTAATGTCAGTCCTGACCCGCAGTTAGACACATCTACCAGCCACTCAACCCACTCGTTTGCCTTTCTGAAACATTTTCGGAAATCACTACAAACACACCATCTGGTGGACTGCTGGAGACTACTAAACCCAGCAGATAGGGACTATAGCTACTTCTCAGCCACACACAATGTCTATACTCGTATAGACTTACTGCTGATGGATCAATACTCCCTGGACTCCCGGTCCGGTGCCTCAATTGGCTCCATCACACTGTCGGACCATGCCCCGGTCTTCATTTCCCTGCGGCCCTTGTTCGTGGAGGCACAGACATGGAGCTGGCGCCTAAACTAGGGCATTTTAGATGATGCGGTAGCACACAAACAGGTACTAGATGCCATCTCCCTATACTTTGCTGAGAATAAGACAGGTGAGGTGGGCATGGGCTCGGTATGGGAGGGACACAAAGCGGTTAACCGAGGAGAGCTAATATCCCAGGGGTCAAGACTAAAGAAGGCTAGGGAGGGGGAGTTGCAGGATTTATTAGGGAAAATTCAGAAAGCAGAACTGATACACAAGCGACACGTAACCCCTATGGTAGCTGCGGAATTGCAGTCCCTCAGGCAGGATTTATCCAGATTGCTGGATACTAGGATTAGGGCACAAATGCGTCATGTAGCACACAAATTCTACGAATTTGGTAATAAGTGCGGGCGGCTATTGGCGAGAGCTCTTAAACCCCAACGGGATTCAGGACATGTACACAAACTGACTTCGACAACAGGTGCACCGGTGGTGCATTCTTCAAAAATAGCCCAAGCTTTCAAGGAATACTATGCTCAGTTATATCACCTCCCGGACACAGTATCTGGTCTAGCGGATTCCCAACGGATTGACCGCATTGCACAATACCTCACAGAGGCCCAATGTCCGCAGCTGGCAATGTAAGCAGCAGGATATACCTATCTCCCTTTTGGAAATTAAGACTGTGATTAAGGATCTTCCCAATGGGAAAAGCCCGGGTCCTGACGGATATACAAACGCATACTATAAGAAGTACTCAGAAGTGCTCTCGGAACCCATGTGTGCATATTTCACAGCTTTGGCTTCCGGTACAGTGATGCCTAAGGAGGCTCTGATGGCGCATATCACAGTCCTTCCAAAAGAGGGGAAAGATCATACCATGCCAGGGAGCTATAGGCCGATATCCCTTTTAAACACCGATGTTTAAAAGGAATGATTGCCCGCTTAGGCTCTGAAGAAAGGGGTGCTCCCCCGAAACGCGTTAGCCATTTGCACTGGTTTGACCCTCTTGGAAATAGGTCCTGGTGTGTCGATTCACAGAAACAGCGCTGTTGCGCCCTTTTCAAAGCTGGTTTTGCAAGCTCGTTTGTGAGTATATTTTTACTGTTTTTATGCTGCATTAAAGTTTATCAGTGGTAATGCACTAGGTTTGTGCGCCCTCCTTCTTTTCTGTTTTTTTCTAGCTTGAATACCCATTGTTCAAAGGAGGGCTGCAAGACATTAGGCATTACCTTTTTAGGCGGTCGCACCACACGTTCGGTTCATGGACACCTGAGCGCAGGAGAGATTTTTACTGTGTTCTCATTTACATGGTACCAGACTTCCCTGAAGTACTTGGGGATATACCTGCCTACACGGTGTTCCCAGCTCTTTACATGTAACTACTCACCGCTGCTCACTAACATCAGAATGGATTTAAAATCTTGGAAAAAATCTGCATTTTCATGGATGGGCCGAGTCAGTATTCTTAAGATGAATGTGCTGCCCCGCATTTTATTTTTCCTGCAGATGGTGCCCATCACCCTGCCTAGGACTTTCTTCTCAACCCTCAACAGCCTGTTCATACAATATATATGGAGTGGGAAGTGCCCCAGACTAGCCCTTCGCGCGATACAACGCCCTAAAGCGTTGGGGGTCCCAATGGTACTATGTACCATTGGGGGTCCCAATGGTACGCAGGTACTATGAGGATATAGCTTTACAGCGTATTCTAGATTGGTACCACAATGTTTCCCTTAAACTATGGGTCCCTCTTGATAAGTTCTTAGCTGGTCGAAATTTGTCACATACTCCATGGGTCCCTAGGGAGAACAGGGGCCTCTCAACGCTGGTTTCTTCTATGGCTTCACATGCCTTAAATGTTTGGGATGCCCTGAATAAGAAGGGGAAGCTCGCTTTGCCGACTTCCCCCCTGGCACCCCTGTGTGGCTTCCCCTGGTTCACTCCAGGGCAACACCCATCTTTTTTCCGGACGTGGACAGCCGACGGAGAAACCAGATGCGGTAGATTCGTTCAGGATCAAGGTTTGCTACCACTGGCCAAATTAAGAGAACTATTCGGCTCATTCCCGATGGACGAATGGCGCTATAGACAGCTTAGGCACTTCATTGACGGCCTGCCGCAGGGGGTTCACTCCCCTACTGTGGCATCGCCCTTTGAACGCTTATGTATGTCATCCTCTATCACCCCCCCTGCAATCTCAGTGTTATATGAACTACTGCAATCTACACAGGTAGAGGAAAAGCTGGGATTTATTAAGGAGTGGGAGAAAGACCTCCATCACAACTTTACAGAACCTCAGCTAGATCATCTTTTTCGCCTTACCCACTCGAGCACAGTTGACACTAAAATGCAAGAGAACAGCTAAAGGGTTCTGACCAGGTGGTACAGGGTTCCCTCTAAGCTCACCAAGATCTATCCGTCTCTTTAAGACGATTGCTGGAGGGAATGCGGGCTTAGGGGGTCATTCTTCCATATCTGGTGGGAATGCCCCAAGTTACATCCATACTGGTTAGACATACATGCTCAAATTAAACTCATTTTGGATGTGGAGCTTCCAGACTCGCCACTGGAATCCTTGTTGCACTTCCCCACCATTCCTCTCGGTCAGTATCGAAAGTCAATCTTGCCACATTTGCTCAATGCAGCCCGAAGGCTGATCCCTATACATTGGAAAAAGCCTCAAATACCCACACGTACCGAATGGATAGGGTTGGTTGATAACATCATGGCTGCGGAGGAATGGATGGCGAAGTGTAAAGATAAATATGAAAAATGTTTTTCAATATGGGCCACATGGATGCATTATACTGGGCAAGGGAGGATGCCCGTCTCGGGATCTTCTCAGGTACGGGACCCCCCTTGATTCTTGTATCATGGGGCTGACCTCGACAGATAGTGAGATAATTATTTACAGGTAGCAGAAGCACAGATGAGCTCTAGTAAGCCCAGAGTGGCTTAATTTGGTTGAATATGTTATGAAGTGTAACATTTCCTTTTCTTTTCTTTTCCTTTTTTCCTTTTCCTTTTCCTTTTATTTTTATTAAAAGAATAATTACAGTTGGTTATGGTTTATATCAAGATCTATGACTTGGCGCTCGGTCTGGTCCTAAGTAATATGGGTTTCTGTTAAAACCCATACATCTGATTGAAGGTTATAGTCTTCCTCAGTGATGCCCCATTTGGGTGCAATAGGGGAGATCCATGGATGTGTGAATTTATAGGTGCTGATTAGATGACAATAAATATCCCTCTATAATATTGACCCTGGTGTGTGTATGTCCCTGGGTAATATATACATTTATCTGACCGAAAATAACCTTCTATGTAAATCGTACATACTTCATATGTGTTAAAAGTTATACTATGTCTTTCTGTATGTTTTTCATTGAAATATCCTTAAAATAAAGATTATATAAAAATAATAGGTTCCTATGTGCATTTATAAATAATATTCCATCCATAATCCTCATATGGAAAAAAAAATTGTATGCATATTCTTATGAGAGATGGGTTAAACAGGTTCCTATATTTATAAACAATATTCCACCCTTAATCCCAATGTAGAAAAATAATTATATGCATTTTCTTATCAGAAATGGGTTAAATAGGTTCCTATGTATATTTATAAACAATATTCCACCCACAATCCCAATGTAGAAAAATAATATTATGCATGTTGATATCAGAAATAAGTTTAATAGATTCCTATGTATGTTTAACAAACAATATTCCACCTATAATCCTGATATATAGAAAAATAATTATATGCATATTCTTTTCAGAAATAGGTTAAATAGGTTACTATGTATATTTATAAACAATATTCCACCTATAATCCCCATGTAGAAAAACAATTATATGCATGTTCTTATCAGAAATGGTTTAAATAGGTTCCCATGTATATTTATAAACAATATGCCACTCATAATCCCCATGTAGAAAAATAATTATATGCATATTCTTATCAGAAATGGGTTGAATAGGTTCCTATGTATATTTATAAACAATATTCCACCCATAATCCCCATGTAGAAAAATAATTTTATGCATATTGATATCTGAAATATGTTTAATATATTCCTATGTATGTTTAAGTACAATATTCCACAGATAATCCACATGTAGAAAAATAATGATATGCCTATTCTTATCAGAAATTGGTTTAATATGTCGCTATGTATGTTTATCTACAATATTCCACCCATGTAGAAAAATAATTATATGCATGTTCTTATCAGAAATGGTTTAAATAGGTTCCCATGTATATTTATAAACAATATGCCACTCATAATCCCCATGTAGAAAAACAATTATGTGCATGTTCTTATCAGAAATGGTTTAAATAGGTTCCCATGTATATTTATAAACAATATGCCACTCATAATCCCCATGTAGAAAAATAATTATATGCATTTTCTTATCAGAAATGGGTTGAATAGGTTCCTATGTATATTTATAAACGATATTTCACCCGTAATCCCCATGTAGAAAAAATAATTTAATGCATATTGATATCAGAAGTAAGCTTAATATATTTCTATGTATGTTTAACTACAATATTCCACTCATAATCCACATGTAGAAAAATAATGATATGCCTATTCTTATCAGAAATTGGTTTAATAAGTTGCTATGTATGTTTATCTACAATATTCCACCCATGTAGAAAAATAATTATATGCACATTCTTATCAGAAATGGGTTAAAAAGGATCCTATGTATATTTATAAACAATATTCCACCCATAATCCCCATGTAGAAAAATAATATTATACCCATAATCCTCAAATGGAAAAATAATTGTATGCATATTCTTATGAGAAATGGGTTGAATAGGTTCCTATGTATATTTATAAACGATATTCCACCCGTAATCCCCATGTAGAAAAATAATTTAACGCATATTGATATCAGAAGTAAGCTTAATATATTTCTATGTATGTTTAACTACAATATTCCACTCATAATCCACATGTAGAAAAATAATGATATGCCTGTTCTTATCAGAAATTGGTTAAAAAGGATCCTATGTATATTTATAAACAATATTCCACCCACAATCCCCATGTAGAAAAATAATTATATTCATATTCCTATCAGAAATAGGTTAAATAGGTTGCTATGTATATTTATAAACAATATTCCACCCACAATCCCCATGTAGAAAAATAATTATATTCATATTCCTATCAGAAATAGGTTAAATAGGTTGCTATGTATATTTATAAACAATATTGAACCCATAATCCACATGTAGAAAAATAATGATATGCCTATTCTTATCAGAAATAGGTTTAATATGTTGCTATGTATTTTTATCTCCAATAATCCACACATAATCCCCATGTAGAAAAATAATTATATGTATATTCATATCAGAAATAGGTTCAATATGTTGCTATGTATATTTATTAACAATTTTCCACCTATAATCCCCATGCGGAAAAATAATTATATGCATATTCTTATCAGAAATGGGTTAAATAGGTTGCTATGTATATTTATAAACAATAAACCACCGAAAATCCCCATATAGAAAAATACTTTTATGCATATTCATATCAGAAATAGTGTTGATATATTCCTATGTATATTTATAAACAATATTCCACCCTTAATCCCAATGTAGAAAAATAATTATGTGCATATTCTTGCCAGAAATGGGTTAAATAGGTTGCTATGTATATTTATAAACAATAAACCACTGAAAATCCCCATATAAAAAAATAATTTTATGCATATTCATATCAGAAATAGTTTTGATATATTCCTATATATATTTAAAAACAATATTCCACCCATAATCCCCATGTAGAAAAATAATTATATGCATATTCTTATCAGAAATGGGTTAAATAGGTTCCTTTGTATATTTATAAAGAATATTCCACCCATAATCCCAATGTAGAAAAAGAATGATATGCCTATTCTTATCAGAAATTGGTTTAATATGTCGCTATGTATGTTTATCTACAATATTCCACCCATGTAGAAAAATAATTATATGCATGTTCTTATCAGAAATGGTTTAAATAGGTTCCCATGTATATTTATAAACAATATGCCACTCATAATCCCCATGTAGAAAAACAATTATGTGCATGTTCTTATCAGAAATGGTTTAAATAGGTTCCCATGTATATTTATAAACAATATGCCACTCATAATCCCCATGTAGAAAAATAATTATATGCATTTTCTTATCAGAAATGGGTTGAATCGGTTCCTATTTATATTTATAAACGATATTCCACCCGTAATCCCCATGTAGAAAAATAATTTAATGCATATTGATATCAGAAGTAAGCTTAATATATTTTTATGTATGTTTAACTACAATATTCCACTCATAATCCACATGTAGAAAAATAATGATATGCCTATTCTTATCAGAAATTGGTTTAATATGTTGCTATGTATGTTTATCTACAATATTCCACCCATGTAGAAAAATAATTATATGCACATTCTTATCAGTAATGGGTTAAAAAGGATCCTATGTATATTTATAAACAATATTCCACCCATAATCCCCATGTAGAAAAATAATATTATACCCATAATCCTCAAATGGAAAAATAATTGTATGCATATTCTTATGAGAAATGGGTTAAATAGGTTCCTATGTACATTTATAAACAATATTCCACCCATAATCCCCATGTAGAAAAATAATTATATGCATATTCTTATCAGAAATAGGTGTAATATGTCGCTATGTATATTTATAAACAATATTCCACCCACAATCCCCATGTAGAAAAATAATTATATTCATATTCCTATCAGAAATAGGTTAAATAGGTTGCTATGTATATTTATAAACAATATTGAACCCATAATCCACATGAAGAAAAATAATGATATGCCTATTCTTATCAGAAATAGGTTTAATATGTTGCTATGTATTTTTATCTCCAATAATCCACACATAATCGCCTTGTAGAAAAATAATTATATGCATATTCATATCAGAAATAGGTTCAATATGTTGCTATGTATATTTATTAACAATTTTCCACCTATAATCCCCATGTAGAAAAATAATTATATGCATATTCTTATCAGAAATGGGTTAAATAGGTTGCTATGTATATTTATAAACAATAAACCACCGAAAATCCCCATATAGAAAAATACTTTTATGCATATTCATATCAGAAATAGCTTTGATATATTCCTATGTATATTTATAAACAATATTACACCCTTAATCCCAATGTAGAAAAATAATTATGTGCATATTCTTGTCAGAAATGGGTTAAATAGGTTGCTATGTATATTTATAAACAATAAACCACTGAAAATCCCCATATAGAAAAATAATTTTATGCATATTCATATCAGAAATAGTTTTGATATATTCCTATGTATATTTATAAACAATATTCCACCCATAATCCCCATGTAGAAAAATAATTATATGCATATTCTTATCAGAAATGGGTTAAATATGTTCCTTTGTATATTTATAAAGAATATTCCACCCATAATCCCCATGTAGAAAAATAATGATATGCCTATTCTTATCCGAAATTGGTTTAATATGTTGCTATGTATGTTTACAATATTCCACCCATGTAGAAAAATAATTATATGCATGTTCTTATCAGAAATGGTTTAAATAGGTTCCCATGTACAATTATAAACAATATGCCACTCATAATCACCATGTAGAAAAACAATTATATGCATGTTCTTATCAGAAATGGTTTAAATAGGTTCCCATGTATATTTATAAACAATATGCCACTCATAATCCCCATGTAGAAAAATAATTATATGCATTTTCTTATCAGAAATGGGTTGAATAAGTTCCTATGTATATTTAAAAACGATATTCCACCCGTAATCCCCATGTAGAAAAATAATGTAATGCATATTGATATCAGAAGTAAGCTTAATATATTTCTATGTATGTTTAACTACAATATTTCACTCATAATCCACATGTAGAAAAATAATGATATGCCTATTCTTATCAGAAATTGGTTTAATATGTTGCTATGTATGTTTATCTACAATATTCCACCCATGTAGAAAAATAATTATATGCACATGCTTATCAGAAATGGGTTAAAAAGGATCCTATGTATATTTATAAACAATATTCCACCCATAATCCCCATGTAGAAAAATAATATTCCACCCATAATCCTCAAATGGAAAGATAATTGTATGCATATTCTTATGAGAAATGGGTTAAATAGGTTCCTATGTACATTTATAAACAATATTCCACCCATAATCCCCATGTAGAAAAATAATTATATTTATATTCTTATCAGAAATAGGTGTAATATGTCGCTATGTATATTTATAAACAATATTCCACCCACAATCCCCATGTAGAAAAATAATTATATTCATATTCCTATCAGAAATGGGTTAAATAGGTTGCTATGTATATTTTATAAACAATATTGAACCCATAATCCACATGTAGAAAAATAATGATATGCCTATTCTTATCAGAAATAGGTTTAATATGTTGCTATGTATGTTTATCTACAATATTCCACCCATGTAGAAAAATAATTATATGCACATTCTTATCAGTAATGGGTTAAAAAGGATCCTATGTATATTTATAAACAATATTCCATCCATAATCCCCATGTAGAAAAATAATATTATACTCATAATCCTCAAATGGAAAAATAATTGTATGCATATTCTTATGAGAAATGGGTTAAATAGGTTCCTATGTACATTTATAAACAATATTCCACCCATAATCCCCATGTAGAAAAATAATTATATGCATATTCTTATCAGAAATAGGTGTAATATGTCGCTATGTATATTTATAAACAATATTCCACCCACAATCCCCATGTAGAAAAATAATTATATTCATATTCCTATCAGAAATAGGTTAAATAGGTTGCTATGTATATTTATAAACAATATTGAACCCATAATCCACATGTAGAAAAATAATGATATGCCTATTCTTATCAGAAATAGGTTTAATATGTTGCTATGTATTTTTATCTCCAATAATCCACACATAATTGCCTTGTAGAAAAATAATTATATGCATATTCATATCAGAAATAGGTTCAATATGTTCCTATGTATATTTATTAACAATTTTCCACCTATAATTCCCATGTAGAAAAATAATTATATGCATATTCTTATCAGAAATGGGTTAAATAGGTTGCTATGTATATTTATAAACAATAAACCACCGAAAATCCCCATATAGAAAAATACTTTTATGCATATTCATATCAGAAATAGCTTTGATATATTCCTATGTATATTTATAAACAATATTCCACCCTTAATCCCAATGTAGAAAAATAATTATGTGCATATTCTTGTCAGAAATGGGTTAAATAGGTTGCTATGTATATTTATAAACAATAAACCACTGAAAATCCCCATATAGAAAAATAATTTTATGCATATTCATATCAGAAATAGTTTTGATATATTCCTATGTATATTTATAAACAATATTCCACCCATAATCCCCATGTAGAAAAATAATTATATGCATATTCTTATCAGAAATGGGTTAAATATGTTCCTTTGTATATTTATAAAGAATATTCCACCCATAATCCCCATGTAGAAAAATAATGTTATGCATATTCAGATCAGAAATAGGTTTAATATATTTCTATGTATGTTTAACTACAATATTCCACCCATAATCCCAATGTAGAAAAATAATGATATGCCTATTCTTATCCGAAATTGGTTTAATATGTTGCTATGTATGTTTACAATATTCCACCCATGTAGAAAAATAATTATATGCATGTTCTTATCAGAAATGGTTTAAATAGGTTCCCATGTACAATTATAAACAATATGCCACTCATAATCACCATGTAGAAAAACAATTATATGCATGTTCTTATCAGAAATGGTTTAAATAGGTTCCCATGTATATTTATAAACAATATGCCACTCATAATCCCCATGTAGAAAAATAATTATATGCATTTTCTTATCAGAAATGGGTTGAATAAGTTCCTATGTATATTTAAAAACGATATTCCACCCGTAATCCCCATGTAGAAAAATAATGTAATGCATATTGATATCAGAAGTAAGCTTAATATATTTCTATGTATGTTTAACTACAATATTTCACTCATAATCCACATGTAGAAAAATAATGATATGCCTATTCTTATCAGAAATTGGTTTAATATGTTGCTATGTATGTTTATCTACAATATTCCACCCATGTAGAAAAATAATTATATGCACATGCTTATCAGAAATGGGTTAAAAAGGATCCTATGTATATTTATAAACAATATTCCACCCATAATCCCCATGTAGAAAAATAATATTCCACCCATAATCCTCAAATGGAAAGATAATTGTATGCATATTCTTATGAGAAATGGGTTAAATAGGTTCCTATGTACATTTATAAACAATATTCCACCCATAATCCCCATGTAGAAAAATAATTATATTTATATTCTTATCAGAAATAGGTGTAATATGTCGCTATGTATATTTATAAACAATATTCCACCCACAATCCCCATGTAGAAAAATAATTATATTCATATTCCTATCAGAAATGGGTTAAATAGGTTGCTATGTATATTTTATAAACAATATTGAACCCATAATCCACATGTAGAAAAATAATGATATGCTTATTCTTATCAGAAATAGGTTTAATATGTTGCTATGTATTTTTATCTCCAATAATCCACACATAATCACCTTGTAGAAAAATAATTATATGCATATTCATATCAGAAATAGGTTCAATATGTTGCTATGTATATTTATTAACAATTTTCCACCTATAATCCCCATGTAGAAAAATAATTATATGCATATTCTTATCAGAAAAGGGTTAAATAGGTTGCTATGTGTATTTATAAACAATAATCCACCGAAAATCCCCATATAGAAAAATAATTTTATGCATATTCATATCAGAAATAGTTTTGATATATTCCTATGTATATTTATAAACAATATTCCACCCTTAATCCCAATGTAGAAAAATAATTATGTGCATATTCTTGTCAGAAATGGGTTAAATAGGTTCCTATGTATAGTTATAAACAATATTCCACACATTATCCCCATGTAGAAAAATAATTTTATGCATACTGATATCAGAAATAAGTTTAATATATTCCTATATATGTTTAACAAACAATATTCCACCTATAATCCCCATGTAGAAAAACAATTATATGCATATTCTTATCAGAAATGGTTTAAATAGGTTCCCAAGTGTATTTATAAACAATATTCCACCCATAATCCCCATGTAGAAAAATAATTGTATGCATATTCTTATCAGAAATGGGTTAACCACTTGACGACCGCCTCACGCCGATTTACGTCGGCAAGGTAGCACGGACAGGCAAAATCACGTACATATATGTGATTTGCCTTCCGCGGGTGGGGGGTCCGATCGGACACCCCCCCGGTGCCCGAGGCGGTCGTCTTTTGTCCAGCGGCGATCAGAGGTGAGGGGGAGGCCATCTGTTCGTGGCCCCCCCTCGCGATCGCCGCCGGCCAATCACATCATTCCTTTGCTGCTGTATGCTAAACAGCAGCAAAGGAAATGATGTCATCTCTCCTCGGCTCGGTAATTTCCGTTCCGGCCCGAGGAGAGAAGACAGGTATGTGAGTACACAAACACACACACATACAGTAGAACATGCCAGGCACTCTAAACACCCCGATCCCCCCCCCGATCCCCCCCCAATCACCCCCCCCCCCCCGTCACAAACTGACACCAGCAGTTTTTTTTTTTTTTTTTCTGATTACTGCATTGGTGTCAGTTTGTGACAGTTACAGTGTTGGGACAGTTAGTATTACCCCCCTTTAGGTCTAGGGTACCCCCCTAACCCCCCCTAATAAAGTTTTAACCCCTTGATCACCCCCTGTCACCAGTGTCGCTAAGCGATCATTTTTCTGATCGCTGTATTAGTGTCGCTGGTGACGCTAGTTAGGGACCTAAATATTTAGGCCGTCAGCGTTTTATAGCGACAGGGACCCCCATATACTACCGAATAAATGTTTTAACCCCTTGATTGCCCCCTAGTTAACCCTTTCACCACTGATCACCGTATAACTGTTACGGGTGACGCTGGTTAGTTTGTTTATTTTTTATAGTGTCAGGGCACCCGCCGTTTATTACCGAATAAAGGTTTAGCCCCCTGATCGCCCGGCGGTGATATGCGTCGCCCCAGGCAGCGTCAGATTAGCGCCAGTACCGATAACACCCACGCACGCAGCATACACCTCCCTTAGTAGTATAGTATCTGTACGGATCAATATCTGATCCGATCAGATCTATACTAGCGTCCCCAGCAGTTTAGGGTTCCCAAAAACGCAGTGTTAGCGGGATCAGCCCAGATACCTGCTAGCACCTGCGTTTTGCCCTCCGCCCAGCCCACCCAAGTGCAGTATCGATCGATCACTGTCACTTACAAAACACTAAACGCATAACTGCAGCGTTCGCAGAGTCAGGCCTGATCCCTGCGATCGCTAACAGTTTTTTTGGTAGCATTTTGGTGAACTGGCAAGCACCAGCCCCAGGCAGCGTCAGGTTAGCGCCAGTAGCGCTAACACCCACGCACGCACCGTACAGCTCCCTTAGTGGTATAGTATCTGATCGGATCAATATCTGATCCGATCAGATCTATACTGGCGTCCCCAGCAGTTTAGGGTTCCCAAAAACGCAGTGTTAGCGGGATCAGCCCAGATATCTGCTAGCACCTGCGTTTTGCCCCTCCGCCCGGCCCAGCCCAGCCCAGCCCACCCAAGTGCAGTATCGATCGATCACTGACACTTACAAAACACTAAATGCATAACTGCAGCGTTCGCAGAGTCAGGCCTGATCCCTGCGATCGCTAACAGTTTTTTTGGTAGTATTTTGGTGAACTGGCAAGCACCAGCCCCAAGCAGCGTCAGATTAGCGCCAGTACCGCTAACACCCACGCACGCACCGTACACCTCCCTTAGTGGTCAATAACTGATCCGATCAGATCTATACTGGCGTCCCCAGCAGTTTAGGGTTCCCAAAAACGCAGTGTTAGCGGGATCAGCCCAGATACCTGCTAGCACCTGCATTTTGCCCCTCCGCCCGGCCCAGCCCACCCAAGTGCAGTATCGATCGATCACTGTCACTTACAAAACACTTAACGCATAACTGCAGCGTTCGCAGAGTCAGGCCTGATCCCTGCGATCGCTAACAGTTTTTTTGGTAGCTTTTTATTGAACTGGCAAGCGCCAGCGGCCTAGTACACCCCGGTCGTAGTCAAACCAGCACTGCAGTAACACTTGGTGACGTGGCGAGTCCCATAAGTGCAGTTCAAGCTGGTGAGGTGGAAAGCACAAGTAGTGTCCCGCTGCCACCAAGAAGACAAACACAGGCCCGTCGTGCCCATAGTGCCCTTCCTGCTGCATTCGCCAATCCTAATTGGGAACCCACCGCTTCTGTAGCGCCCGTACTTCCCCCATTCACATCCCCAACCAAATGCAGTCGGCTGCATGAGAGGCATTTTCTTTATGTCCTCCCGAGTACCCCTACCCAACGAACCCCCAAAAAAGATGTCGTGTCTGCAGCAAGCGCGAATATAGGCGTGACACCCTCTATTATTGTCCCTCCTGTCCTGACAATCCTGGTCTTTGCATTGGTGAATGTTTTGAACGCTACCATACACTAGTTGAGTATTAGCGTAGGGTACAGCATTGCACAGACTAGGCACACTTTCACAGGGTCTCCCAAGATGCCATCGCATTTTGAGAGACCCGAACCTGGAACCGG
Source organism: Aquarana catesbeiana (assembly GCF_042186555.1). NCBI lineage: Eukaryota > Metazoa > Chordata > Amphibia > Anura > Ranidae > Aquarana > Aquarana catesbeiana. Next base: position 259,550,658 of record NC_133328.1, on the reverse strand, counting down.
TTACAGTTATAAAAGTTAGTTACAAAAAAAGTGTAAAAAAAAAAAAATATATATATAAAATAAAAAAAAATAGTTGTCGTTTTATTGTTCTCTCTCTCTCTGTTCTCTCTCTTGTTCTGCTCTTTTTTACTGTATTCTATTGTGCAATGTTTTATTGTTATTATGTTTTATCATGTTTGCTTTTCAGGTATGCAATTTTTTATACTTTACCGTTTACTGTGCTTTATTGTTAACCATTTTTTTGTCTTCAGGTACGCCATTCACGACTTTGAATGGTTATACCAGAATTATGCCTGCAGGTTTAGGTATCATCTTGGTATCATTCTTTTCAGCCAGCGGTCGGCTTTCATATAAAAGCAATCCTAGTGGCTAATTAGCCTCTAGACTGCTTTTACAAGCCGTGGGAGGGAAAGCCCCCCCCCACCGTCTTCCGTGTTTTTCTCTGGCTCTCCTGTCTCAACAGGGAACCTGAGAATGCAGCCGGTGATTCAGCCAGCTGACCATAGAGCTGATCAGAGACCAGAGTGGCTCCAAACATCTCTATGGCCTAAGAAACCGGAAGCTACGAGCATTTTATGACTTAGATTTCGCCGGATGTAAATAGCGCCATTGGGAAATTGGGGAAGCATTTTATCACACCGATCTTGGTGTCATCAGATGCTTTGAGGGCAGAGGAGAGATCTAGGGTCTAATAGACCCCAATTTTTTCAAAAAAGAGTACCTGTCACTACCTATTGCTATCATAGGGGATATTTACATTCCCCGAGATAACAATAAAAATGATTTAAAAAAAAAAAAAATGAAAGGAACAGTTTAAAAATAATATAAAAAAGCAAAAAAAATAATAAAGAAAAAAAAAAAAAAAAAGCACCCCTGTCGCCCCCTGCTCTCGCGCTAAGGCGAACGCAAGCGGCGGTCTGTCGTCAAACGTAAACAGCAATTGCACCATGCATGTGAGGTATCGCCGCGAAGGTCAGATCGAGGGCAGTAATTTTTGCAGTAGACCTCCTCTGTAAATCTAAAGTGGTAACCTGTAAAGGCTTTTAAAGGCTTTTAAAAATGTATTTATTTTGTTGCCACTGCACGTTTGTGCGCAATTTTAAAGCATGTCATGTTTGGTATCCATGTACTCGGCCTAAGATCATCTTTTTTATTTCATCAAACATTTGGGCAATATAGTGTGTTCATTTTCAAAAACAAATGAGAGCTGCAAAACACTCACCATGCCTCTCAGCAAATAGCTTGGGGTGTCTACTTTCCAAAATGGGGTCATTTGGGGGGGTTTTGTGCCACCTGGGCATTCCATGGCCTCCGAAACTGTGATAGGTAGTGAGGAGTGAAATCAAAAATTTTCACCCTTAGAAATCCTGAAGGCGGTGCTTGGTTTTCGGGGCCCCGTACGCGGCTAGGCTCCCAAAAAGTCCCACACATGTGGAATCCCCATACTCAGGAGAAGCAGCTAAATGTATTTTGGGGTGCAATTCCACATATGCCCATGGCCTGTGTGAGCAATATATCATTTAGTGACAACTTTGTGCAAAAAAAAAAAAAAAAAAAAAAAAGTGTCACTTTCCCGCAACTTGTGTCAAAATATAAAATATTCCATGGACTCAATATGCCTCTCAGCAAATAGCTTGGGGTGTCTACTTTATAAAATGGGGTCATTTGGGGGGGTTTTGTGCCACCTGGGCATTCCATGGCCTCCGAAACTGTGATAGGCAGTGAAGAGTGAAATCAAAAATTTACACCCTTAGAAATCCTGAAGGCGGTGATTGGTTTTCGGGGCCCCGTACGCGGCTAAGCTCCCAAAAAGTCCCACACATGTGGTATCCCCATACTCAGGAGAAGCAGCTGAATGTATTTTGGGGTGCAATTCCACATAGGCCCATGGCCTGTGTGAGCAATATATCATTTAGTGACAACTTTTTGTAAATATTTTTTTTTTTTGTCATTATTCAATCACTTGGGACAAAAAAAATAAATATTCAATGGGTTCAACATGCCTCTCAGCAATTTCCTTGGGGTGTCTACTTTCCAAAATGGGGTCATTTGGGGGGGTTTTGTACTGCCCTGCCATTTTAGCACCTCAAGAAATGACATAGGCAGTCATAAACTAAAAGCTGTGTAAATTACAGAAAATGTACCCTAATTTGTAGACGCTATTACTTTTGCGCAAACCAATAAATATATGCTTATTGACATTTTTTTTACCAAAGACATGTGGCCGAATACATTTTGGCCTAAATGTATGACTAAAATTTAGTTTATTGGATTTTTTTTATAACAAAAAGTAGAAAATATCATTTTTTTTCAAAATTTTCGGTCTTTTTATAGCGCAAAAAATAAAAACTGCAGAGGTGATCAAATACCATCAAAAGAAAGCTCTATTTGTGGGAAGAAAAGGACACAAATTTTGTTTGGGTACAGCATTGCATGACCGCGCAATTAGCAGTTAAAGCGACGCAGTGCCAAATTGGAAAAAGACCTCTGGTCCTTAGGCAGCATAATGGTCCGGGGCTCAAGTGGTTAAATAGGTTCCTATGTATATTTATAAAGAATATTCCACCCATAATCCCCATGTAGAAAAATAATTTTATGCATATTCAGATCAGAAATAGGTTTAATATATTCCTATGTATGTTTAATTACAATATTCCACCCATAATCCCAATGTAGAAAAATAATTATATGGATATTCTTATCAGAAATGGGTTGAATAGGTTCCTATGTATATTTATAAACAATATTCCACCCATAATCCCCATGTAGAAAAATAATTTTATGCATATTGATATCAGAAATAAGTTTAATATATTCCTATGTATGTTTAAGTACAATATTCCACAGATAATCCACAGTTAGAAAAATAATGATATGCCTATTCTTATCACAAATTGGTTTAATATGTTGCTATGTATGTTTATCCACAATATTCCACCCATGTAGAAAAATAATTATATGCATGTTCTTATCAGAAATGGTTTAAATAGGTTCCCATGTATATTTATAAACAATATTCCACCCGTAATCCCCATGTAGAAAAATAATTATGTGCATATTCTTGTCAGAAATGGGTTAAATAGGTTGCTATGTATATTTATAAACAATAAACCACTGAAAATCCCCATATAGAAAAATAATTTTATGCATATTCATATCAGAAATAGTTTTGATATATTCCTATGTATATTTATAAACAATATTCCACCCATAATCCCCATGTAGAAAAATAATTATATGCATATTCTTATCAGAAATGGGTTAAATATGTTCCTTTGTATATTTATAAAGAATATTCCACCCATAATCCCCATGTAGAAAAATAATTTTATGCATATTCAGATCAGAAATAGGTTTAATATATTTCTATGTATGTTTAACTACAATATTCCACCCATAATCCCAATGTAGAAAAATAATGATATGCCTATTCTTATCCGAAATTGGTTTAATATGTTGCTATGTATGTTTACAATATTCCACCCATGTAGAAAAATAATTATATGCATGTTCTTATCAGAAATGGTTTAAATAGGTTCCCATGTACATTTATAAACAATATGCCACTCATAATCACCATGTAGAAAAACAATTATATGCATGTTCTTATCAGAAATGGTTTAAATAGGTTCCCATGTATATTTATAAACAATATGCCACTCATAATCCCCATGTAGAAAAATAATTATATGCATTTTCTTATCAGAAATGGGTTGAATAAGTTCCTATGTATATTTAAAAACGATATTCCACCCGTAATCCCCATGTAGAAAAATAATGTAATGCATATTGATATCAGAAGTAAGCTTAATATATTTCTATGTATGTTTAACTACAATATTCCACTCATAATCCACATGTAGAAAAATAATGATATGCCTATTCTTATCAGAAATTGGTTTAATATGTTGCTATGTATGTTTATCTACAATATTCCACCCATGTAGAAAAATAATTATATGCACATGCTTATCAGAAATGGGTTAAAAAGGATCCTATGTATATTTATAAACAATATTCCACCCATAATCCCCATGTAGAAAAATAATATTCCACCCATAATCCTCAAATGGAAAGATAATTGTATGCATATTCTTATGAGAAATGGGTTAAATAGGTTCCTATGTACGTTTATAAACAATATTCCACCCATAATCCCCATGTAAAAAAAAAAATATATTTATATTCTTATCAGAAATAGGTGTAATATGTCACTATGTATATTTATAAACAATATTCCACCCACAATCCCCATGTAGAAAAATAATTATATTCATATTCCTATCAGAAATGGGTTAAATAGGTTGCTATGTATATTTATAAACAATATTGAACCCATAATCCACATGTAGAAAAATAATGATATGCCTATTCTTATCAGAAATAGGTTTAATATGTTGCTATGTATTTTTTCTCCAATAATCCACACATAATCCCCATGTAAAAAAATAATTATATGCATATTCATATCAGAAATAGGTTCAATATGTTGCTATGTATATTTATTAACAATTTTCCACCTATAATCCCCATGTAGAAAAATAATTATATGCATATTCTTATCAGAAATGGGTTAAATAGGTTGCTATGTATATTTATAAACAATAATCCACCGAAAATCCCCATATATAAAAATAATTTTATGCATATTCATATCAGAAATAGTTTTGATATATTCCTATGTATATTTATAAACAATATTCCACCGTTAATCCCAATGTAGAAAAATAATTATGTGCATATTCATGTCAGAAATGGGTTAAATAGGTTATTATGTACAGTTATAAACAATATTCCACACATTATCCCCATGTAGAAAAATATTTTTATGCATATTGATATCAGAAATAAGTTTAATTTATTCCTATGTATGTTTAAGAAACAATATTCCACCTATAATCTATATGTAGAAAAACAATTATATGCATATTCTTATCAGAAATGGTTTAAATAGGTTCCCATGTATATTTATAAACAATATTCCACCCATAATCCCCATGTAGAAAAATAATTATATGAATATTCTTATCAGAAATGGGTTAAATAGGTTCCTATGTATATTTATAAAGAATATTCCACCAATAATCCCCATGTAGAAAAATAATTTTATGCATATTCAGATCAGAAATAGGTTTAATATATTCCTATGTATGTTTAACTACAATATTCCACCCATAAGCCCAATGTAGAAAAATAATTATATGCATATTCTTATCAGAAATGGGTTGAATAGGTTCCTATGTATATTTATAAACAATATTCCACCCATAATCCCCATGTAGAAAAATAATTTTATGCATATTGATATCAGAAATACGTTTAATATATTCCTATGTATGTTTAAGTACAATATTCCACAGATAATCCACATGTAGAAAAATAATGATATGCCTATTCTTATCAGAAATTGGTTTAATATGTTGCTATGTATGTTTATCTACAATATTCCACCCATGTAGAAAAATAATTATATGCATGTTCTTATCAGAAATGGTTTAAATAGGTTCCCATGTATATTTATAAACAATATGCCACTCATAATCCCCATGTAGAAAAACAATTATGTGCATGTTCTTATCAGAAATGGTTTAAATAGGTTCCCATGTATATTTATAAACAGTATGCCACTCATAATCCCCATGTAGAAAAAAAATTATATGCATTTTCTTATCAGAAATGGGTTGAAATAGGTTCCTATGTATATTTATAAACGATATTTCGCCCGTAATCCCCATGTAGAAAAATAATTTAATGCATATTGATATCAGAAGTAAGCTTAATATATTTCTATGTATGTTTAACTACAATATTCCACTCATAATCCACATGTAGAAAAATAATGATATGCCTATTCTTATCAGAAATTGGTTTAATATGTTGCTATGTATGTTTATCTACAATATTCCACCCATGTAGAAAAATAATTATATGCACATTCTTATCAGAAATGGGTTAAAAAGGATCCTATGTATATTTATAAACAATATTCCACCCATAATCCCCATGTAGAAAAATAATATTATACCCATAACCTCAAATGGAAAAATAATTGTATGCATATTCTTATGAGAAATGGGTTAAATAGGTTCCTATGTACATTTATAAACAATATTCCACCCATAATCCCCATGTAGAAAAATAATTATATGCATATTCTTATCAGAAATAGGTGTAATATGTCGCTATGTATATTTATAAACAATATTCCACCCACAATCCCCATGTAGAAAAATAATTATATTCATATTCCTATCAGAAATGGGTTAAATAGGTTGCTATGTATATTTATAAACAATATTGAACCCATAATCCACATGTAGAAAAATAATGATATGCTTATTCTTATCAGAAATAGGTTTAATATGTTGCTATGTATTTTTATCTCCAATAATCCACACATAATCACCTTGTAGAAAAATAATTATATGCATATTCATATCAGAAATAGGTTCAATATGTTGCTATGTATATTTATTAACAATTTTCCACCTATAATCCCCATGTAAAAAAATAATTATATGCATATTCTTATCAGAAAAGGGTTAAATAGGTTGCTATGTGTATTTATAAACAATAATCCACCGAAAATCCCCATATAGAAAAATAATTTTATGCATATTCATATCAGAAATAGTTTTGATATATTCCTATGTATATTTATAAACAATATTCCACCCTTAATCCCAATGTAGAAAAATAATTATGTGCATATTCTTGTCAGAAATGGGTTAAATAGGTTCCTATGTATAGTTATAAACAATATTCCACACATTATCCCCATGTAGAAAAATAATTTTATGCATATTGATATCAGAAATAAGTTTAATATATTCCTATGTATGTTTAACAAACAATATTCCACCTATAATCCCCATGTAGAAAAACAATTATATGCATATTCTTATTAGAAATGGTTTAAATAGGTTCCCAAGTGTATTTATAAACAATATTCCACCCATAATCCCCATGTAGAAAAATAATTGTATGCATATTCTTATCAGAAATGGGTTAAATAGGTTCCTATGTATATTTATAAAGAATATTTCACCCATAATCCCCATGTAGAAAAATAATTTTATGCATATTCAGATCAGAAATAGGTTTAATATATTCCTATGTATGTTTAACTACAATATTCCACCCATAAGCCCAATGTAGAAAAATAATTATATGCATATTCTTATCAGAAATGGGTTGAATAGGTTCCTATGTATATTTATAAACAATATTCCACCCATAATCCCCATGTAGAAAAATAATTTTATGCATATTGATATCAGAAATACGTTTAATATATTCCTATGTATGTTTAAGTACAATATTCCACAGATAATCCACATGTAGAAAAATAATGATATGCCTATTCTTATCAGAAATTGGTTTAATATGTCGCTATGTATGTTTATCTACAATATTCCACCCATGTAGAAAAATAATTATATGCATGTTCTTATCAGAAATGGTTTAAATAGTTTCCCATGTATATTTATAAACAATATGCCACTCATAATCCCCATGTAGAAAAACAATTATGTGCACGTTCTTATCAGAAATGGTTTAAATAGGTTCCCATGTATATTTATAAACAATATGCCACTCATAATCCCCATGTAGAAAAATAATTATATGCATTTTCTTATCAGAAATGGGTTGAATAGGTTCCTATGTATATTTATAAACGATATTTCACCCGTAATCCCCATGTAGAAAAATAATTTAATGCATATTGATATCAGAAGTAAGCTTAATATATTTCTATGTATGTTTAACTACAATATTCCACTCATAATCCACATGTAGAAAAATAATGATATGCCTATTCTTATCAGAAATTGGTTTAATATGTTGCTATGTATGTTTATCTACAATATTCCACCCATGTAGAAAAATAATTATATGCACATTCTTATCAGAAATGGTTAAAAAGGATCCTATGTATATTTATAAACAATATTCCACCCATAATCCCCGTGTAGAAAAATAATATTATACCCATAACCTCAAATGGAAAAATAATTGTATGCATATTCTTATGAGAAATGGGTTAAATAGGTTCCTATGTACATTTATAAACAATATTCCACCCATAATCCCCATGTAGAAAAATAATTATATGCATATTCTTATCAGAAATAGGTGTAATATGTCGCTATGTATATTTATAAACAATATTCCACCCACAATCCCCATGTAGAAAAATAATTATATTCATATTCCTATCAGAAATGGGCTAAATAGGTTGCTATGTATATTTATAAACAATATTGAACCCATAATCCACTTGTAGAAAAATAATGATATGCCTATTCTTATCAGAAAAAGGGTTTAATATGTTGCTATGTATTTTTATCTCCAATAATCCACACATAATCCCCATGTAGAAAAATAATTATATGCATATTCATATCAGAAATAGGTTCAATATGTTGCTATGTATATTTATTAACAATATTCCACCTATAATCCCCATGTAGAAAAACAATTATATGCATATTCTTATTAGAAATGGTTTAAATAGGTTCCCAAGTGTATTTATAAACAATATTCCACCCATAATCCCCATGTAGAAAAATAATTGTATGCATATTCTTATCAGAAATGGGTTAAATAGGTTCCTATGTATATTTATAAAGAATATTCCACCCATAATCCCCATGTAGAAAAATAATTTTATGCATATTCAGATCAGAAATAGGTTTAATATATTCCTATGTATGTTTAACTACAATATTCCACCCATAAGCCCAATGTAGAAAAATAATTATATGCATATTCTTATCAGAAATGGGTTGAATAGGTTCCTATGTATATTTATAAACAATATTCCACCCATAATCCCCATGTAGAAAAATAATTTTATGCATATTGATATCAGAAATACGTTTAATATATTCCTATGTATGTTTAAGTACAATATTCCACAGATAATCCACATGTAGAAAAATAATGATATGCCTATTCTTATCAGAAATTGGTTTAATATGTCGCTATGTATGTTTATCTACAATATTCCACCCATGTAGAAAAATAATTATATGCATGTTCTTATCAGAAATGGTTTAAATAGGTTCCCATGTATATTTATAAACAATATGCCACTCATAATCCCCATGTAGAAAAACAATTATGTGCACGTTCTTATCAGAAATGGTTTAAATAGGTTCCCATGTATATTTATAAACAATATGCCACTCATAATCCCCATGTAGAAAAATAATTATATGCATTTTCTTATCAGAAATGGGTTGAATAGGTTCCTATGTATATTTATAAACGATATTTCACCCGTAATCCCCATGTAGAAAAATAATTTAATGCATATTGATATCAGAAGTAAGCTTAATATATTTCTATGTATGTTTAACTAAAGTATTCCACTCATAATCCACATGTAGAAAAATAATGATATGCCTATTCTTATCAGAAATTGGTTTAATATGTTGCTATGTATGTTTATCTACAATATTCCACCCATGTAGAAAAATAATTATATGCACATTCTTATCAGAAATGGTTAAAAAGGATCCTATGTATATTTATAAACAATATTCCACCCATAATCCCCATGTAGAAAAATAATATTATACCCATAACCTCAAATGGAAAAATAATTGTATGCATATTCTTATGAGAAATGGGTTAAATAGGTTCCTATGTACATTTATAAACAATATTCCACCCATAATCCCCATGTAGAAAAATAATTATATGCATATTCTTATCAGAAATAGGTGTAATATGTTGCTATGTATATTTATAAACAATATTCCACCCACAATCCCCATGTAGAAAAATAATTATATTCATATTCCTATCAGAAATGGGCTAAATAGGTTGCTATGTATATTTATAAACAATATTGAAACCATAATCCACTTGTAGAAAAATAATGATATGCCTATTCTTATCAGAAAAAGGGTTTAATATGTTGCTATGTATTTTTATCTCCAATAATCCACACATAATCCCCATGTAGAAAAATAATTATTTGCATATTCATATCAGAAATAGGTTCAATATGTTGCTATGTATATTTATTAACAATTTTCCACCTATAATCCCCATGTAGAAAAATAATTATATGCATATTCTTATCAGAATTTAGTTAAATAGGTTGCTATGTATATTTATAAACAATAATCCACCGAAAATCCCCATATAGAAAAATAATTTTATGCATATTCATTTCAGAAATAGTTTTGATATATTCCTATGTATATTTATAAACAATATTCCACCCTTAATCCCAATGTAGAAAAATAATTATGTGCATATTCTTGTCAGAAATGGGTTAAATAGGTTCCTATGTATAGTTATAAACAATATTCCACACATTATCCCCATGTAGAAAAATAATTTTATGGATATTGATATCAGAAATAAGTTTAATATATTCCTATGTATGTTTAACAAACAATATTCCACCTATAATCCCCATGTAGAAAAACAATTATATGCATATTCTTATCAGAAATGGTTTAAATAGGTTCCCATGTATATTTATAAACAATATTCCACCCATAATCCCCATGTAGAAAAATAATTATATGCATATTCTTATCAGAAATGGGTTAAATAGGTTCCTGTGTATATTTATAAAGAATATTCCACCTATAATCCCCATGTAGAAAAATAATTTTATGCATATTCAGATCAGAAATAGGTTTAATATATTCCTATGTATTTTTAACTACAATATTCCACCCATAATCCCAATGTAGAAAAATAATTATATGCATATTCTTATCAGAAATGGGTTGAATAGGTTCCTACGTATATTTATAAACAATATTCCACCCATAATCCCCATGTAGAAAAATAATTTTATGCATATTGATATCAGAAATAGGTTTAATATATTCCTATGTATGTTTAAGTACAATATTCCACAGATAATCCACATGTAGAAAAATAATGATATGCCTATTCTTATAAGTAATTGGTTTAATATGTTGCTATGTATGTTTATCTACAATATTCCACCCATGTAGAAAAATAAATGTTCTTATCAGAAATGGTTTAAATAGGTTCCCATGTATATTTATAAACAATATGCCGGAGGGGCGTGTCTGGACGTACACAGGAGAGGACGTGTCTTGGCTGAGCTCCTCCTTCGGCCCGATCGCTGCCTCTGGCAAGCTTCCCCTGTGAACCGGGCACTGTGTGAATGATCATCCCGGTCGGGCAACCCTCCGCCCCCCGGGATAATTGGGGGAGAAAGCGCCAGCGATCCCGGCCCCTCTGTCCGGCTCCACGGAGGCCTAGATCCATCCTGCGGCCTGCTTATTGTCAGAAGCCTCCAGAAGCCTCTGATCTGCACTATCTACGTACCGGGAGCTGGCACACAGTGGATCTACCTCTCTTTGGGCCGCAGTGAGTAGCAGTTCCCCCCTTACTCACGCCACACCCTCTAATAACAGCGGCGCCCACCCGGCCGGTTACAGCCGTTAGGAAAGTCCCCGGCTTCGGCCTACCTCTGGAGGACGGCGGCCATCTTGGTACTCCAGGTACTCCTCCAGCCTCTCTGCTTCATTGATTCATTAAATCTCTCCCACTGCACTCATCCTACAGCAAGATCCTCTACACATACAGCTTTGTTATTAATCTAAATCTGGATACTTACAATATCTTAAGAGGCCCTTGTGGAGACGTGATTATATACACACCTTACCTGTCTTGCTCTGCCCGCAACATACCCCTGCACTATTTGAATGGTGATCTGAGCCCATCTTACACCACAGTGCCTCAAACACCCCACCCTACAGCGTCTCAAGCAGATGTAATTAACGAACGAATGGTGGCAGTTCCGCTGAGAATGAACTATGTGCACTAAATGAGCTTGGAGACCCGTTTGCTCGCCGAGACCTCTGCTACGCCATAGATTCAGAGGTAAGCTAGATTCCCTGCCACAATCCCTGTTTATTACATGGGCAAAGTTGGCCAACAACAGCGAACATATAAACCCCTATTCGGGTCACGTGAAGGTTCAAATATGGAATGCTATGTCACCAGACCACAACTTATGACCTCAAACACCCCCTCAGACCCCTTTGTGGGGATGGACACATCCATGGGAGCAAAAAAACACTGTAAACTTATCTACTGTTGCTCAAGGTCCAAATCTCGACTCTTCCACCCCACGTGAGATTCTTACCCCAGACATACTAGACGCCAAGCTTGATGCCAAGTTACAGCTCTTGTTACAACAAATTACAAATAATGTCTCGGTAGAGGTAAACAAGTTAGCTACGGAACTAAGAGGAGAGATCTATCAAATCGGTGAACGCACTGATACACTCGAAAATAAATTTGATGAGATGATAAATTATGTGCAAGCAATTGAAGAGGAAAACCACAATTTGCGTCTATCAGTTTCTCAATTGCAGTTACAACAGGAAGATTTGGAAGATAGAGAAAGGAGACAAAACTTACGCTTTCGTGGTATCCCGGGACGGTGGGAGACTCAGATCTACGTACCTATCTTCTGGGTCTCTTTAATACTCTGGCCCCTACGGTGGTGGATATTGATTGGTGCCTTGATAGGGCACATCGGTCCCTGGCCCCAAGGCCTCCGGCAGGAGCCAGACCCAGAGATGTCATAGTGAAATTTCATTATTTCGAAAGCAAAGAAGCACTCATTATTGCCACCCGCAACAAATCCCAACTTACATACAAGGGGGCAAAACTTCAAATTTTCAGCGATCTGTCTCCCATTACCCTTGCCAAACGTAGGAGCCTACGCCCAATCACACTCCACCTACAACATCACAAGATCCCATATTACTGGGGCTTTCCATTTCGCCTCACCGTATCTAAAGATGGAGTACAGCATATTCTACGTGAGTTATTGGAAGGTGAGGCATTTTTGAAAGGTCTGGGCCTGCCACCGCTCCCGGAAGAGGATTTAATCCCCCCAAATAATCAGGCTCGTCCTCCTCCCAATACACCTAGCTGCATCTGGACCCCAGTGAGAGACAGGTCCAGGAAACGCTTCTCCACACCTCAGCGTCTTCGTAACTCCAAGCAACCTCCTTGAAAGCTCAACACCTGTTTTCCATGGATCCATACTCATTGCACTACTCGGAACATTTTACATGTTTTTAGAGTGGTAGAAATTAATACTCTGGATGGCCATTGAACAAGCTTTAAAGGAATACATATCAATTAATAATACAACAGACATCTCCCCAATAACACTGTGGGAAGCTCATAAGCCTGTCTTGCGTGGTACAATACAAAGACAAATGGCACTATTTAAACGGGAACGCAAAAATCTAGCAAAAAAACTAGAACTCAATTTTAATGCAGCCTACATATCATTTCAAGATAATCCATCTCAGAGTACAAAATCTCATCTGGAAAAATCTAGATTGGAATACGATCTATTTCTCACTGAGTCAGTTGATAAATCCCTCAAACGCTCCAAACACAATTTCTACATTAATACAAACAAACCAGGTACATATTTGGCTCGGGCATTAAATTCAACTAACAAATCTTTCAAACCAATACGTTTGAAATTATCAAAAAATGTTTACACTTGTAATCCAGTTAAAATAGTCCATAAATTTCACTCACATCTCGCAACTTTATACAAGACAAACAATGAATTTAATCCTACAGAGGCTGAATCCTTCTTCTCAAAAATAATCTTACCTGAGTTATCTCAGAATCAAAAAAGCTGTTTGGATGAGCCTATAACTATAGATGAAGTTGCTAACGCCATAAAAGACCTAAAACTCAACAAAAGACCAGGCCCAGACGGCTACTCGGCTTTATACTATAAAACATTCTCAGAAATACTCTCTCCCATTCTCACTGAAACTTTTAACAAACTTCTAGATGGACATTCTTTTCGGCAAGAAACACTAATGGCAATTGTTTGTATGATCCCAAAACCCCTTTCTGATGATACTTCCTGTGTGAATTATCGGCCTATCTCTCTGTTAAACCTCGATATTAAATTATTAGCAAAAATAATAGCAAAATGCCTCAATAGCATTATAGGAAAATTAATACATAGAGATCAAGTAGGCTTCATGCCAAATAGACAGGCAGGCGATAATATACGCAGGGCAGTGTTATTGGCACATATTGCTAAAAAACGGAAAATCCCTTTATGTTTTCTATCTCTCGATATTAAGAGGGCATTTGACACAGTATCCTGGCAATATATGCAATATTCATTACAAAAATGGGGTTTTGGACCCCACTTTTTAACATGGATCAAAGCATTATATAATAAACCCAAAGCCTATATAAAATATGCTGGATACAAATCTGAAGCCTTTAATATCGAAAGAGGTACCCGACAGGGTTGCCCATTATCTCCCTTATTATTTGCCCTTATACTCGAACCCATGGCCCAATACATCAGAACAAACCAAACTATAACTGGCATTGAAGTAGGAGGTATTACACACAAATTATGTATATTTGCAGACGATATATTACTTTTTCTATCATCACCACAGGTCTCTGGTCCTAACTTAATACCAGCTCTTGATGGATTTGCAGCCCTATCCGGCCTTATGATTAATCCTAAGAAATGCCTAGTGCTTAATATTTCACTCACAAACATGGAATTGATCCCGGCTAGGGCTGCACTCCCATTCACATGGGCAGAAAAATCAATCCCATATCTTGGAATTCATTTAACAGCATCTCATTCTGACTTATTCTCAACCAATTATCCTCCTGTATTAAGACAGATCACAAATCTAATAAAACAATGGTCGCAACTTCCTTTATCCTGGATAGGGAAGATTAACGCAATCAAAATGACTATTCTACCCAAATTGCTTTATCTATTCAGAGTCCTCCCTATTCCAAATCCTTCCTATTTTTTGAGAATAGTACAAAAAAGAGCAACTTCGTTTATATGGGGCTCTTCTAAACCATGTATACCTATACACACACTACATCTTCCCAAAAATAAAGGAGGCCTGGGATACCCTAATTTTACTAACTACTACAGAGCAGCACATTTGGCCAGTCTGTCCAAATACCATGCAAAACAGGAAATCCCATTATGGGTATTTATAGAGGCTTCAGAAAATGACCCTCTATTAATATCAAATTTATTATGGCTTGATCCTAAAGACCGCTTTAAAATTCATAATCCCATAACTAAACACTTCTTATCTCTCTGGGATAAACTAAAAACCAAATATCAGTTATAATCTCCACACAATCCTCTCCTTTCTTTTATCAGAAATCCGGCCTTTTATCCGGCATGGATCTACCCAAATTCTTTTAAAGCTTGGACAACATCAGGCATTCAGACACTAAATGACTTCATAGCATCTAAATCTTTCCTTTCATTCCCATCGCTTAGAGAAAAATATGATCTACCAAACTCTGAGATATTAAGATATCTTCAAATCAAAAATTTCTATACACCATTCCTAAAGGGGGATACACCATTATCCCAATTATCCATTTTTGAATCAATCTGTACAAAAGATCCATTTGCTAAAGGTACAATTTCATCACTTTATAATCAATTATATGGAGTAGCAAATCTTAATAGACCCTCTTACGTTCAGAGGTGGGAGGAGGACCTGGGACGAACTTTAGAAGACACGGACTGGTCTAACATATGGCTCACATCTAAGTCATCTTCACCCAACATCTTAGCACTGGAGACAAATTATAAAGTCCTAACTCGCTGGTACCTTGTACCCGCTAGAGTGGCAAAATATTCACCTAATACCTCAGCTCTTTGTTTTCGAGGATGCCCAGAAATAGGCACATATTTACACATATGGTGGACGTGCCCAGTAATTCAAACCTTCTGGAACGAAGTCTTCGTGATTGCATCTAAAATATTTTAAAAAATAATACAACCAGATCCATATTTAACTCTACTTAATCTAAAACCGGAATGGTTAACACTCTCTCAATTCAAACTTATGATCCAACTAATAACGGCTGCAAAACAAACAGTGGCCAAGGCATGGAAATCTCCTACATTGGTACTAGCAGAAACAATTCACAGAATGAATAATACAATGTCCCATGCTAAGATGGTAGTCATCGATCAAAATCAAATTCCATAATTTGAAAAACTTTGGCATCCTTGGATAAAACAACAGTTCCTGTCAAACTTCAATGACTCTGTCCTGTTGCCATGGTAACAGATTAAATGACTTACAGAGACACCCATTCTAAGGCTTCAAAGAGAACTAAAAAGAATAATAAACTGACGAGCGGGAGAACCTTGTGGACCATACCTCTACCTTTCAACCCTTTTTCTTCTTTCTCTTTCCTTTTCTCCACCTTACGATTAAAGCTCATTATCAGAATTTATTTGACCTATATACACTTTACTTGTAAACAATATGTATAGTAGGTATAAATCATTTAAATACCTACAAAAGTAACTAAGGAAATGATATATATCTTTAATTTAGGTTTATGTGAACCCAATGTTTAATATTTGAAATTTCATATTTACCTATATAAACCCTACTGTAAAACAATGAGCTTACTTTATAGATCCTTGTAAACTTACTTTATGTATCTTTATAACATTGTATACTCAATAAACTTCTTTTGACAAGGAAATTAATACTCTGATCTGTTATGATTTTTTTTTTCACCCTGCTCCTTTTGGTTTTGTTTTTTCTTAATTTGCATAGTCTTATAGCTAATGCCCATTCTTCTTCCCGGTCATGAGTGACTCAGTTGACATACCGTTTAATACACCTCGTTGATTTGCTAATCACTTTTAGTAATGGCAGAATCTATTTTTATGCTATGCTATGCTAACGAACTCATAAGGTGAGCGGCGGGTACTTCCCAGTTCTCTACCTGGAGTCTCCTGATGGAAGTCCGTATACGCCCCAACCTGGCCTTGACATCTGTTCAAGGCCTCCTGAGACGCAATTGCCTCTCAGGCCTGAGAGAACTTTTGTTTTTGTTTTTATTGTTTTTCCAGTTGGTTCTTGTTTTTTTTCTTTTTTTTTCCATGTTCAAGGATATCACTCTGGTGCTAAGGATACAAATGTTTTGTTCCTACCTTTCTAACCAAATGCAGTTTTATTATAGGTTATGTCTGCTGACATGTGAGTGTGTTTCTTCATCTCTTAGTGTCTGCAACCTTACAAAAGCGAATCTATTGGGTCTATACATATGGCTTTGAAAATTATGTCGTATAATGTCAAAGGTCTGGGTTCTGTTCGTAAGCGCTGGATGGCCCTGAAGGACTTCAGGGCCTCTGACGCAGATGTGGTAATGGTTCAAGAGACCCATTTTAAGTCTACTGGTACGCTTAAATTTGCCTCAAGGTATTTCCCCACTTCCTTCCTTGCCTCAGATCACTCGGGCAGGGCGGGAGTGGCGATTTTGATTAGGAAGTCATGTCCCATTAAGGTAAAAAGATCTTATGCTGACCCTCTCGGTAGATATCTCATTCTGGATTGTGATTATGTGACTACATCGTTTTCTCTCATTAATGTATACGCTCCTAATACTGGCCAGATTGAATTCCTTAACACATTATTTGATTCTCCTCACTACCCATCGCAACCTTTCATGATTATAGGAGGGGATTTCAATCTGGTTATGTCCCCCAATAGAGACAGACAAACCCTTTTTAATACCGTGCCTTCTAAAAAGATTTCATCCCAAGCTAACTCTTTTCGCAAATGTATTAGATCTCATAGGTTATTCGACTCATGGAGGATCAGACATCCCTCCTCTAAACAGTTCACCTTCTATTCCTCGGCCCACAAAATGTACTCACGCCTTGACCATTTTTTTATATCGGCCCCACTCATATCTTATGTGGCTGAGGTTGATATATCACCTATTACATGGTCAGACCATGCTCCTATCATGTTACATCTTGTGCTTTCCCAGGCCCACCCTAAGTCATGTCATTGGCGTCTAAATGACCATCTACTACAATCTGAGGTCTCACGTAATATACTGGCAAAAAATTTAGAAGAATTTTTTCAACATAACATAGGATCAGTTTCAGATTTCTCCACACTTTGGGAAGCACATAAAACTGTTTTTCGCTGTGCCTGCATATCTGAAAGCTCCAGGATAAAGAAAGATAGAAATAGTCTTTTACAATCTCTTACTGCTGCTTTGGTTGCTGCAGAGCGGAGATTGTTGAGAGGCCCTACAGTATCAAAATTACGAAGGGTAACCTCTCTTAGGGAGCAAATCAAATCACTTCATCTGGGTAGGGCAGTCAGATCTTTGCTATGGACAAAACAGAAGTTTTACGAGTACTCAAACAAACCGCATAGAATGCTAGTTAATAAACTCCGTCCACGCCCTTTCAACTAATTCCCTGATTTCCTTCAGCAGACAGATGGATCTAGAGTTTACTGCCCCCGCGGAATGTCTAGTGTCTTCGGCAAATTTTACCATAAATTATACAATTGCCTCACTCCTGAGCATGGTTTTAACTTTACTCAAGAAAAATTTTAAACATTTTTTTCTAATATAAAACTCCCGAAGCTGACTTCTGAAGACTTGGACAGTTTGAATATAGATATAATGACTGAAGAACTTTTGTCCATAGTTAAGAAACTCCCACTACATAAATCGCCCGGCCCTGATGGTTTACCCTACTTTTATTACAAATCTTTTTTTGATATTCTATCTCCACATATGCTAACCCTCTATGAATCCCTGCTTAAAGGTATATCCCC
This sequence comes from Aquarana catesbeiana, assembly GCF_042186555.1. Lineage (NCBI taxonomy): Eukaryota > Metazoa > Chordata > Amphibia > Anura > Ranidae > Aquarana > Aquarana catesbeiana. Next base: position 259,531,987 of record NC_133328.1, on the reverse strand, counting down.
TATCTCACAATTCTCTCATTCATTTATCTCTGTCATTCCAAAGCCAGGTAAGGATCCCTCTATCCCAGATAATTATAGGCCGATAGCTCTTCTAAATTCAGATTATAAGATTTTTACAAAAATTCTTGCATCCAGGTTATCTAGGATTATCCCCAAATTGATCCATAGGGACCAGGTGGGTTTTGTGCCTGGCAGACACGCGGGGGACAACACCCGTCGTACAATAAACTTGATAGACCTTCTAGATAGAACCTCCAGACAGGCGTTGATCTTGAGTTTAGATGCACAAAAGGCCTTTGATAGGTTAAGCTGGCCCTATATGTTCAATGTTTTAGAGATGTATGGCTTTAGGGGTCCTTATCTGAAGGCTTTGAAGGCTATATATACAACAATCACAGCTCAAGTACAGATGTCATCCTTCATGTCGCCAAGCTTCCCCATGACTAATGGTACTCGGCAGGGCTGTCCTTTGTCGCCATTGCTTTTTATTCTCTGCCTGGAACCCCTGGCCGAGTCCATCCGCACCCATCCGGATATTCAGGGGGTGGTAATGCGACAAGGGGAATATAAACTATCACTCTTCGCGGATGACATCTTGCTCACGATCACTAATCCAATGATTTCCCTCCCCTCCCTACACAAATTGTTGTCTTCCTTTGGGGCCATTTCGGGCTATAAAGTTAACACGTCTAAAACTGAAGCTCTGCCCATACATATCCCATTACCCATAATATCACAACTCAAAGAGTCCTATCCCTATAAATGGTGTAAAGCCTCTCTCAGATATTTAGGTATTCTTCTCACCCCATCCTATTCTTCTCTATACTCTGCTAATTTTCCTCCCTTAGTTTTGGAAATTAATAAATCCTTGAGGTCTTGGACTAAGTACCCGTTATCCTTATTGGGCAGGATAAACATTTTAAAAATGTCTATTTTACCTAGACTGTTATACTATTTTGAAACGTTACCAATTGCTTTACCCTCATCCCAATTAAAGACACTTCAACGTAACTTTTTAAAGTTCATATGGGGCGATAGGGCCCACCGTATAGCCAGTTCAGTGGTGTTTGCTCCGAGGTCCAGGGGTGGAATGGGTGCACCGGACATTTTCAAATATTATTATGCCTCACATTTAAGGCCTATTATTTCTTGGACATCCCTCTTTGCTCCAAATCAATGGTCCGCTATTGAGAAGGGTGTGATATACCCGGTTCACCCATGTACCTTGGTTTGGGATGATTCCTTTTCTATAGATACCACTTTTAGACACCAGTGCACTGGCCCAATGAATTTTACTATAACTATTTGGCGTAAATGTTTAAAAAAATACCAACTCGTCTCACCCTGCTCCCCGCTCATCAATGTACTCTTTAACCCACTCATATCAGACAGTATGTCCTTGAGCAGGATCCTCCCATGGCTTAACGCCTCCCTTTTTCAACTTCGAAATTTAGTAAACCCGGTTACGCGAAAGCTACATCCCTTTGACACCTTACATGAGAAATTTAATATCCCCAACCAACTTTTTTACTTCTACCTGCAGGTCAGACACTTTTTCCACTCTAAATCTTCATCATTATCCCTCGAAAGTCCAACTAATTTCGAATACATATGTGCTCAGGGACCCCACCAGTTACACTTAATATCTTCCATCCATCGTATCCTTCATGAGTCGACACCTCTGACTGAGACCACGCATCATTATATGGGAAAATGGTCCCATTTGTTAGGCAGAGCTATCTCAATTCAGCTATGGGACAAGATTTGGTCTTCTGTCTCCAAGTCCTCTAAGTGTGTGGCCCAATGGGAGACTTCTATGAAAATTCTTATGTTTTGGTATAGAACCCCTGATGTTATTCATAAATACGACCCCTCGGTCCCGCTGCACTGTTGGCATTGTGGGATTGACACGGGTTCTTTATTCCATATATTTTGGCAGTGTTCAAAGATACAACCTTTCTGGGAGGGGGTGGGGCTCCTGATACAGAAAGTGCTGGATAAATCTCTCCCATTAGACCCATTACACTATTTGTTGGGCCTTCCTTTCCCTGGCTTAACCAAAAGAGCTAACCGGTTTCTTTCTTATATACTATTGGCTGCCAAACGACTTATTCCCCTGTGTTGGCTGTCCGATGCTCCTCCCCCTTGGCCCAAATTTTTACAATTAGTAACTGATATCCGAAGGATGGAATATCTAACGGCCTCAGTACATGATACTATCCCCCAATTTGAAAAATTGTGGAAACCCTGGGATGAGTCGGAATTTGGGACTCCTATGCCAAACACCGTTCTTTAAGCTTTTTTTGTTTTATACTGGCATGGGCGTCCCATATGATCATGATATCCCACCCCCCCCCCCCCCCACTTGCCACTTGCCCCATTTTCACATGTATTATTTGGCACTTATTATCACATACCACATGTCCTTCATAGAATCTATGTTCCTCTCTCTTATGTAACTAACTTACACTTCTGATCCTGCACGTCTATTTTAGGAATAATATTTTTCTGTATCCTGGACAAAGTACAGAGCGGTTTGTGCTCTGTAATTGTGAACTCTGTTCTTATGTACTTATTTTGTTTTTGCTATAAAGATATTCTAAAAACTTTATATTTTATATTTTATATTGTACAACATTACTGCTGTACTTGTTCATTCTATAATGTTAAAAAACCTAATAAAAATACAATTATAAAAAAAAAAACAATATGCCACTCATAATCCCCATGTAAAAAAACAATTATATGCATGTTCTTATCAGAAATGGTTTAAATAGGTTCCCATGTATATTTATAAACAATATGCCACTCATAATCCCCATGTAGAAAAATAATTATATGCATTTTCAGATCAGAAATAGGTTTAATATATTCCTATGTATGTTTAACTACAATATTCCACCCATAATCCCAATGTAGAAAAATAATTATATGCATATTCTTATCAGAAATGGGTTGAATAGGTTCCTATGTATATTTATAAACAATATTCCACCCATAATCCCCATGTAGAAAAATAATTTTATGCATATTGATATCAGAAATAAGTTTAATATATTCCTATGTATGTTTAAGTACAATATTCCACAGATAATCCACAGTTAGAAAAATAATGATATGCCTATTCTTATCAGAAATTGGTTTAATATGTTGCTATGTATGTTTATCCACAATATTCCACCCATGTAGAAAAATAATTATATCCATGTTCTTATCAGAAATGGTTTAAATAGGTTCCCATGTATATTTATAAACAATATGCCACTCATAATCTCCATGTAGAAAAACAATTATATGCATGTTCTAAATCAGAAATGGTTTAAATAGGTTCCCATGTATATTTATAAACAATATGCCACTCATAATCCCCATGTAGAAAAATAATTATATGCATTTTCTTATCAGAAATGGGTTGAATAGGTTCCTATGTATATTTATAAACGATATTCCACCCGTAATCCCCATGTAGAAAAATAATTTAATGCATATTGATATCAGAAGTAAGCTTAATATATTTCTATGTATGATTAAGTACAATATTACACTCATAATCCACATGTAGAAAAATAATAATATGCCTATTCTTATCAGAAATTGGTTTAATATGTTGCTATGTATGTTTATCTACAACATTCCACCCACGTAGAAAAATAATTATATGCGCATTCTTATCAGAAATGGGTTAAAAAGGATCCTATGTATATTTATAAACAATATTCCACCTATGATCCCCATGTAGAAAAATAATATTCCACCCATAATCCTCAAATGGAAAAATAATTGTATGCATATTCTTATGAGAAATGGGTTAAATAGGTTCCTATATACATTTATAAACAATATTCCACCCATAATCCCCATGTAGAAAAATAATTATATTTATATTCTTATCAGAAATAGGTGTAATATGTCGCTATGTATATTTATAAACAATATTCCACCCACAATCCCCATGTAGAAAAATAATTATATTCATATTCCTATCAGAAATGGGCTAAATAGGTTGCTATGTATATTTATAAACAATATTGAACCCATAATCCACATGTAGAAAAATAATGATATGCCTATTCTTATCAGAAATAGGTTTAATATGTTGCTATGTATTTTTATCTCCAATAATCCACACATAATCCCCATGTAGAAAAATAATTATATGCATATTCATATCAGAAATAGGTTCAATATGTTGCTATGTATATTTATTAACAATTTTCCACCTATAATCCCCATGTAGAAAAATAATTATATGCATATTCTTATCAGACATGAGTTAAATAGGTTGCTATATATATTTATAAACAATAATCCACCGAAAATCCCCATATAGAAAAATAATTTTATGCATATTCATATCAGAAATAGTTTTGATATATTCCTATGTATATTTATAAAAAATATTCCACCCTTAATCCCAATGTAGAAAAATAATTATGTGCATATTCTTGCCAGAAATGGGTTAAATAGGTTCCTATGTATAGTTATAAACAATATTCCACACATTATCCCCATGTAGAAAAATAATTTTATGCATATTGATATCAGAAATAAGTTTAATATATTCATATGTATGTTTAACAAACAATATTCCACCTATAATCCCCATGTTGAAAAACAATTATATGCATATTCTTATCAGAAATGGTTTAAATAGGTTCCCATGTATATTTATAAACAATATTCCACCCATAATCCCCATGTAGAAAAATAATTATATGCATATTCTTATCAGAAATGGGTTAAATAGGTTCCTGTGTATATTTATAAAGAATATTCCACCCATAATCCCCATGTAGAAAAATAATTTTATGCATATTCAGATCAGAAATAGGTTTAATATATTCCTATGTATGTTTAACTACAATATTCCACCCATAATCCCAATGTAGAAAAATAATTATATGCATATTCTTATCAGAAATGGGTTGAATAGGTTCCTATGTATATTTATAAACAATATTCCACCCATAATCCCCATGTAGAAAAATAATTTTATGCATATTGATATCAGAAATAAGTTTAATATATTCCTATGTATGTTTAAGTACAATATTCCACAGATAATCCACATGTAGAAAAATAATGATATGCCTATTCTTATCAGAAATTGGTTTAATATGTTGCTATGTATGTTTATCTACAATATTCCACCCATGTAGAAAAATAATTATATGCATGTTCTTATCAGAAATGGTTTAAATAGGTTCCCCTGTATATTTATAAACAATATGCCACTCATAATCCCCATGTAGAAAAACAATTATATGCATGTTCTTATCAGAAATGGTTTAAATAGGTTCCCCTGTATATTTATAAACAATATGCCACTCATAATCCCCATGTAGAAAAACAATTATATGCATGTTCTTATCAGAAATGGTTTAAATAGGTTCCCATGTATATTTATAAACAATATGCCACTCATAATCCCCATGTAGAAAAATAATTATATGCATTTTCTTATCAGAAATGGGTTCCTATGTATATTTATAAATGATATTCCACCCATAATACCCATGTAGAAAAATAATATTCCACCCATAATCCTCAAATGGAAAAATAATTGTATGCATATTCTTATGAGAAATGGGTTAAATAGGTTCCTATGTACATTTATAAACAATATTCAACCCAAAATCCCCATATGGAAAAATAATTATATGCATAGTCATATCAGAAATAGATTTAATATATTGCTATGTATATTGATAAACAATATTCTACCCCTAATCCCCATGTAGAAAAATAATTATATGCATATTCTTATCAGAAATGGGTTAAATAGGTTACTATGTATATTTATAAACAATATTCCACCCATAAATCCCAAGTAGAAAAATAATGATATGCATATTCTTAACAGACATGGGTTAAATAGGTTCCTTTGTATATTTATAAACAATATTCCACCCATAATCCCCATGTAGAATAATAATTATATGCATATCCTTATCAGAAATGGGTTAAATAGGTTCCTATGGGGGCGTGGTCTCGGCATGGAAGAGTGAGGACGAACTTTCCCAGGGCTCCCGGACCTCGGCTCCTTCACAGGCCACCCGCACAGCCATACCCAGCATTGCAGCTTCTCAGCCCCTAACTTCCCTGCCAGAGGAGAGACCCTACCGCTCTGTGGGTTCCGGAGCTCTAATGGATAGGTTCCTGAAGCCGAAACAGCAAACGGCGTCCACACCTGATCCAGCCAAGATGGCGCCGAACTCAGCCACACAGACGGAGTCTGGATCGCCTGCAGGAAGAGAGGAGAAACAAGATCACGGTAATGACATGCTACAGTTCTCTCCCACTAGCGATCTCTCCCCCTGCTTCCCCCGCTCTCTGTCCCTTACATCTTTGGGCAGCCCAGGAGGAGAGACTAGCAGCTCCACACCATGGGCTCCACAGCACATGCAGCCATCCCAGCACCAGCTCCCATCCCTTAGTGCATCTGTGCATATACCACAGCAGCTGCAGGCAACAAGAGAATCCAGTCCTCTAGCCATGCCCTCTCAGGAGCACACAGCTCTGCTCAGTAGTGATAGGGCAATATGGGCACTTTTGCAAAAACTACCCACCAGAGAGGATCTAGATTCTGTGGCAACCAGAATGGAGACAGCACTTCGTGGGGAAATTGTAGGCATTAAGCAGGAAGTAACAGGAGTGACTGCACGAGTCTCTACATTAGAAACAGACACTTCTATCCTCCGCAATGATGTCCAAGCATTACAAGTCACGCATGAAGAAGTAACTGACCAAATAGCGCAGCTACACCTATTAATGAACGATTTGGAAAATCGTAACCGCAGGCGAAACATTAGGATCCGCGGTTTACCTGAGGCTACCCGGCAGGCGGACCTCAAGATGACAGTTACTGTCATATTTAACGATTGTCTGGATCGCTCGACAGAGACCCCCATCGCCATCGACAGAGTACACAGAACCCTCGGCCCTAGAGGCTCAACAGATGACAGGCCCAGAGATGTTCTTTGCTGCTTGCACAATTATTCTGTTAAAGAAGACATCCTTCAAAGGGCCTGGCGCAGAGGACATGTTGACTTTGATGGAGCTCAGATCAATCTTCTGCCGGACGTGTCTCGAAGGACGCTCCAGATGCGCCGCTGCATGAAACCTTTGCTGGAGAAATTCGGCGAACAAGGAATCACCTACAAGTGGGGCCACCCCTTCCACTTGATTGCAAGGAAAGGAGGGCGTACATACACTCTTCGACACCCCTCAGATGTACCTGCCTTCCTCAGCTCTCTTGGTCTGCCGATGATGTCGCTTCCCAATTGGTTAGCGTTCGCACTGCCGGCTGGCAACAACAACCCATCGGTGTACCCTAATGGCAGACCTCAAAGGTCTAGGCGCAACCGCCAAAATCAACGCAGAAGGCCACAGGCTCCTCAAGACAACGAACCATGAGCCCCTTACAGCAGAACGTCTCTCGGGCTGAGGGACTGTTCAAGATTTTGTTGTCCCCCTTCACCGGGAGTAATGATGTTGATAACGATTGCCCAGCTGCTTTATTTTTCATTTTTACATCTGCTTAAAAACAATATTGTTTAGCCTGAGCTTGGCCGCTTACTTTTCTTTTGTGGTCTCCTTTCGTTTGCTCATCTGGATTGACTTCCTCGTACCTCTCTGGAGCCCCGACCTCTGAAGTGCCCTACCTCCTCCCCCACTAGGCCCTAGCTGCCCAATTAGGCAGTAACTCTCCGATTGGAGATTTAGATTGTTCCTACTTCTCCTTTTTTGTCCTCCCTTTCTTCTCTTTATCTTTTCTTGCCCCAATCTTTGTTCCTCCCCACCCTCTCACTGCAACTCTCTTACTCTATACCATTTTCCCCCTCCCCCTCCTCTCCCCCACACCGCTAACAATACCGGTTTCTGGCGGGGTCTGGCGACCCGACCCTGTTCTATCAGACATGTCTCTGAAGTTGATATCCTGGAATGTAAAGGGCCTAAATGCTCCAGAGAAGCGTTCTAGTTGCCTTTCGGATCTCTGGAGGCAAAGACCCCAGATCGTTTTCTTACAGGAGACCCACTTTCGGGCGGATTGTATCCCTAAACTCCACAGTAAGCATTTCCCAATAGTGTACCACAGTGCTTCACCCTCCTCAAAATCTAAAGGGACAAGTATCCTCCTGGCTAAAACTTTGCCCTGGCAGCTGGGAGACCTCTATGCTGATCCTGAAGGTAGATACCTTTTTGTCAAAGGTACTATTCAGTCACAGACATTCACATTCGCGAACCTGTACTTGCCAAATGTGGACCAACTGCCGGTACTTGAATCATGCTTGGACGCCCTGGCTTCCTTCACAGAGGGAACACTAGTGTTAGGGGGAGACCTTAATCTTACCATAGATCCTTGTAGGGATACATCATCGGGATCCTTGGCCCTATCTTTGAGATACCGGAACCGAATCAAGGATCTACTGCATTCTCATCGCTTAGTTGACATATGGCGGATTCTTCATCCGCAGGAGAGAGATTACACCTTCTTCTCGGCTGTCCACAACTCATATTCCAGAATTGACCTCTTTCTGGTCTCCCACGCCACGATTCCACTTGTCACGGGGGCACAGATTGGACACATCGCACTCTCAGACCAGACCAGACCGGAAACGGCCGGCTCCCAAGGGAGCCACCTGGCGTCTAAACGAATCCCTTATCCAAGATCCGGAGGTGAGAGCAGACATTTTGCGAGAACTGAATCTCTTTTTCGAGAGTAACAAACAATCGGTCCCCAACCCGCTAACTATATGGTCAGCGCATAAATGTTACATAAGAGGAATATTTATTAAACATGGCCACAGACTCAAAATAGCCAGAGAAAAAATACTATCTGAACTACTTGTAAAATTACACGATTGCGAAAAACGTCACAAACACCATCCAGATAGGGCCACAGAGGCAGAAGTAACCAAGCTCCGAGAGCAAATCAGAGAGCATTCTCTGTTTCATGCTAAGAATAACCTTTTGAGGATACGCAGAACCTTTTACGAGTTTGGAGATAAGTGCAGTAGAACACTAGCAAACGCCATACGGACCCAGCGCAACCTTTCCTACATCACCGCCTTATCTTCTTCCACAGGATCCAAAATTCACGACTCCGCAGAAATGGCTGAGTCCTTCAGGGTATTCTATGAAGCCCTGTACAATCTACACTCCTCTCCCTCGGGGACACGGAACCAAAATAGTATAGACTCTATAGAGGCATATCTCGCAGCTGCGAAGCTACCTTCCCTCAACGAGGAGGAGATAGATTTGCTCTCACAGCCTATTACCCCAGATGAGCTCACAAAGGCCTTAACCAACACCCCGACGGGGAAAGCGCCCGGCCCCGATGGTTTCACCATCACCTATTATAAAACCTTCCAAACTCAACTGGCAGCTGACTTTGTTACTGCTTTCAATGCCATACTGGATAACCACGCCATACCTACAGATATCCTGCAAGCCAGTATATCTGTCATCCCTAAGCCTGAAAAAGACCCGCTGATGTGCGCAAGTTACAGGCCTATCTCCCTTCTTAATTGTGATCTGAAGCTATTCACAAAAATCCTGGCTGAGCGAATAGGCTCAGTTCTCCAACGCATAATCCCTCTGGACCAAGCAGGCTTTATCCGTAACAGAGAGGCTCAAGATAATACTAATAATAATAATAATAGGACGATAAATGTAGTGGCTAGGGCTAAACACCTCAACATCCCATTCATGTTGTTATCTACGGACGCCGAAAAGGCGTTTGACAGGGTAAATTGGACTTTCCTCTTGGCCACCCTGCGACGCCTTGGCATGCCAGCTCCTATGTTGTCCTGGATTTCTGCCATATATTCCTCTCCTACAGCAACAGTTAGGGTAAATGGGAGTACTTCTAGCCCATTTAAGATAAGTAACGGTACAAGACAGGGATGCCCACTTTCCCCGCTCCTTTTTATAATTTCACTAGAGCCCTTATTACAACATATAAGGCTTAACCCGAACATCAAGGGACTCGAGACAAGCACTTATCACCATAAAATTGCCGCGTATGCGGACGACCTATTATTCTACATCTCGGATCCTCATACGTCTCTCCCAAACTTACTATCGGCCATACGTAAATACGGGGAGTTATCAGATTTCAAAATTAACTTCCAAAAGTCAGAGGCGCTAAACATCACTCTTACCCCTAGATCCCGGGCCTCCATTAGCGGCAATTTCCCCTTCCGGTGGTCTCCCCAGGCCATCAAGTATCTAGGCACAAAAATCCCTTCTGATCTACACCTCATTTACCAACACAACTTTCAACCACTTCTGAGTGTGTTCTCCTCAGACCTAGACAGATGGAGGGGTCTGGCGGTCTCCTGGTTCGGCAGATGCAATGTTTTAAAAATGAACATCATGCCGAGACTGCTCTACCTCCTCCAGGCACTGCCTGTTAAGATACCGCAGGACTTCTTCAGTAAGTTACGCTCATTATTTGTTAGATATGTCTGGTGGGGCAAACCACCGAGGCTCAAGAGATCCCTATTACAAAGACCAAAACTGAGAGGAGGCGTGGGCCTCCCTGACCCAGCTCTATATTACACAGCAGTCCACATGAACAGAATTGTAGACTGGTGCAGACACTCATCACACAAGCTGTGGATTGGATTAGAACAGGAAACAATTCCGTTTCCCATTGAGGGTCTACCCTGGAGTGGAACTCGCTCTTCCAGATTCTTACCTTCACACCCACTGCTGGATGTCACCTTGGAGGAACTCCGTAGATACTCCAGAATGGTGGAGACGCCCAATTTTCCTTCCCCAATGACACCCATAATTGGACACCCGGATTTCCACCCAGGCCTTTCCGATCGGTCCTTTCGGCTCCACTCGGATCGGAGTCTAGTTAGAGCCTCCTCCTTTTGTGGGCCTTCGGTGTGGAATGACCAGGGCCGATCCTAGGGTCACCGGCGCCTGGGTGCAGAAATATTTCTGGCGCCCCCACATGGGCGTGGTCATCTTACCAACTCCTCCCCTTTACAAATGTTTCTATGGCAATGACTCAAACACAGAGATGCTCTCCTAAGAACTCTTTGTTACCCTAGGATCGTACATAGTACAGGAGATGATCAGAGACTGCAGACATAGTACAGGAGATGGTCAGAGACTGCAGACATAGTACAGGAGATGGTCAGAGACTGCAGACATAATACAAGAGATGGTCAGAGACTGCAGACATGATACAGGAGATGATCAGAGACTGCAGACATGATACAGGAGATGATCAGAGACTGCAGATATTGTACAGGAGATGATCAGAGACTGCAGACATAGTACAGGAGATGATCAGAGACTGCAGACGTAGTACGGGAGATGATCAGAGATTGCAGACATAATACAGGAGATGATCAGAGACTGCAGACATAGTACAGGAAATAATCAGAGATTGCAGACATAATACAGGAGATGATCAGAGACTGCAGACATAGTACAGGAGATGGTCAGAGACTGCAGACATAGTACAGGAGATGATCAGAGACTGCAGACATAGTACAGGAGATGATCAGAGACTGCAGACATAGTACAGGAGATGATCAGAGATTGCAGACATAGTACAGGAGATGATCAGAGACTGCAGACATAGTACAGGAGATGATCAGAGACTGCAGACATGATACAGGAGATGATCAGAGACTGCAGACATTGTACAGGAGATGGTCAGAGACTGCAGACATAGTACAGGAGATGATCAGAGACTGCAGACATAGTACAGGAGATGATCAGAGACTGCAGACATAGTACAGGAGATGGTCAGAGACTGCAGACATAGTACAGGAGATGATCAGAGACTGCAGACATTGTACAGGAGATGGTCAGAGACTGCAGACATAGTACAGGAGATGATCAGAGACTGCAGACATAGTACAGGAGATGATCAGAGACTGCAGACATAGTACAGGAGATGGTCAGAGACTGCAGACATAATAGAGGAGATGATCAGAGACTGCAGACATAGTACAGGAGATGATCAGAGACTGCAGACATAGTACAGGAGATGATCAGAGACTGCAGACATAATACAGGAGATGATCAGAGACTGCAGACATAATACAGGAGATGGTCAGAGACTGCAGACATAGTACAGGAGATGATCAGAGACTGCAGACATAATACAGGAGATGATCAAAGACTGCAGACATAATACAGGAGATGGTCAGAGACTGCAGACATAGTACAGGAGATGATCAGAGACTGCAGACATAGTACAGGAGATGGTCAGAGACTGCAGACATAGTACAGGAGATGATCAGAGACTGCAGACATAGTACAGGAGATGGTCAGAGACTGCAGACATAGTACAGGAGATGGTCAGAGACTGCAGACATAATACAAGAGATGGTCAGAGACTGCAGACATAATACAGGAGATGATCAGAGACTGCAGACATGATACAAGAGATGGTCAAAGACTGCAGACATGATACAGGAGATGATCAGAGACTGCAGACATGATACAGGAGATGATCAGAGACTGCAGATATTGTACAGGAGATGATCAGAGACTGCAGACATAGTACAGGAGATGATCAGAGATTGCAGACATAATACAGGAGATGATCAGAGACTGCAGACATACTACAGGAGATGGTCAGACACTGCAGACATAGTACAGGAGATGATCAGAGACTGCAGACATAGTACAGGAGATGATCAGAGACTGCAGACATAGCACAGGAGATGATCAGAGATTGCAGACATAGTACAGGAGATGATCAGAGACTGCAGACATGGTACAGGAGATGACCAGAGACTGCAGACATGATACAGGAGATGATCAGAGACTGCAGACATAATACAGGAGATGGTCAGAGACTGCAGACATAGTACAGGAGATGATCAGAGACTGCAGACATAGTACAGGAGATGATCAGAGACTGCAGACATAGTACAGGAGACGGTCAGAGACTGCAGACATAGTACAGGAGATGATCAGAGACTGCAGACATAGCACAGGAGATGATCAGAGACTGCAGACATAGCACAGGAGATGATCAGAGATTGCAGACATAGTACAGGAGATGATCAGAGACTGCAGACATAGTACAGGAGATGATCAGAGACTGCAGACATAGTACAGGAGATGATCAGAGACTGCAGACATAGTACAGGAGATGATCAGAGACTGCAGACATAGTACAGGAGATGATCAGAGATTGCAGACATAATACAGGAGATGGTCAGAGACTGCAGACATAATACAGGAGATGATCAGAGATTGCAGACATAGTACAGGACATGATCAGAGACTGCAGACATAGTACAGGAGATGATCAGAGATTGCAGACATACTACAGGAGATGGTCAGAGACTGCAGACATAATACAGGAGATGATCAGAGATTGCAGACATACTACAGGAGATGGTCAGAGACTGCAGACATAGTACATATTGGCCGATCGGCCCTCTCACCTGACCCAGCGATACAGCAACGGTTCCTCTGATCAGGAGTCAGCTCACACTGAATTGCCCATGGTGACTCCGCTGTATTCCTGCAATGACTCCATTCCTTTCAATGCCAGCGATGGCGCTAGGCTGTGTGGCTTTCCCTCTGGTGGCGCAGGGCAGCGGGGTTCTCTCTCTGATGGTGTTCTCTCAGCACTGTCCTCTCCCTCTGGAGTCCTTGGTGTACTTCCCTGAAAACTTTCCCAGGCTCCTGGCTCTCTCTCTCTCTTTCCCATTCAGCTGAGCATGCTGTGTGGGCTGCAGTTTCCGTGTTACAGTGGGGCTGCCAGTTCTCGGGACTATATGTCCCACAATCCTCTTCTCTGCTCCTTTTTTCTTTTCCATTAGTACAGACCCCCCAGGACAGACCCCCCTCCATTAGTACAGACCCCCCAGGACAGATCCCCCCTCCATTAGTACAGAACCCCCATTAGTACAGACCCCCCTCCATTAGTAGAGACCCCCATATTAGTACAGACCCCACCATTAGTACAGATCCCCCCTCCATTAGTACAGACCCCATTAGTACAGACCTCCCCTCCATTAGTACAGACCCCACCTCCATTAGTACAGACCCCCTCATTAGTACAGACCCCCCAGGACAGACCCCCTCCATTAGTAGAGACCCCCATATTAGTAAAGACCCCCCTCCATTAGTACAGACCCCATTAGTACAGACCCCCCTCCATTAGTACAGACCCCATTAGTACTTACCCCCCCTCCATTAGTACAGACCCCCCCTCCATTAGTATAGACCCCCCTCCATTAGAACAGACCCCATTAGTACAGACCCCCCAGGACAGACCCCCCTCCATTAGTACAGACCCCCCAGGACAGACCCCCCCTCCATTAGTACAGACCTCCACATTAGTACAGACCCCCCTCCATTAGTAGAGACCCCCATATTAGTACAGACCCCACCATTAGTACAGACCCCCCCTCCATTAGTACAGACCCCCCCTCCATTAGTACAGACCCCCTCATTAGTACAGACCCCCCCATTAGTACAGACCCCCAGGACAAACCCCCCTCCATTAGTAAGAGACCCCCATATTAGTAAAGACCCCCCCTCCATTAGTACAGACCCCATTAGTACAGACCCCCCTCCATTAGTACAGACCCCATTAGTACATACCCCCCCTCCATTAGTACAGACCCCCCTCCATTAGTACAGACCCGGACCCCCCCTCCGTTAGTACAGACCCCATTAGTACAGACCCCCTCTCCATTAGTACAGACCCCCAGGACAGACCCCCTCTCCATTAGTACAGACCCCCTCTCCATTAGTACAGACCCCCCTCCATTAGTACAGACCCCCCTCCATTAGTACAGACCCCCAGGACAGACCCCCCTCCATTAGTACAGACCCCCCAGGACAGACCCCCCTCCATTAGTACAGACCCCCCTCCATTAGTACAGACCCCCAGGACAGACCCCCTCTCCATTAGTACAGACCCCCCAGGACAGACCCCCCTCCATTAGTAGAGACCCCCATATTAGTACAGACCCCACCATTAGTACAGACCCCCCCTCCATTAGTACAGACCCCATTAGTACAGACCCCATTAGTACAGACCGCCTCTCCATTAGTACAGACCCCATTAGTACAGACCCCCTCTCCATTAGTACAGACCCCATTAGTACAGACCCCCTCTCCATTAGTACAGACCCCCCATTATTAGTACAGCCCCCTCCATTAGTACAGCCCCCCCTCCATTAGTACAGCCCCCCTCCATTAGTACAGCCCCCCTCCATTAGTACAGCCCCCCTCCATTAGTACAGCCCCCCCCTCCATTAGTACAGCCCCCACCTCCATTAGCACAGCCCCCCCCTCCATTAGGGTACATATATACACCCGGGCGGCAGCTGAAGAGGAGAGAACAGTGTGCAGCCAGCCGCGCCGCCCGGGTGAAGAGCAGAGGAGTTTAAAGTAGGCAGGAGTGGGAGACATAGAGCAGAATGTGTCGGGCACATACCGCTCCTCCGCTCCCCCCCCTGTGCGACATCACTGTACGGCTGGTCTCTCTCCACGCAGAGACCAGCCGCTCAGGAGGGAGGGGCTTGAGCAGCACACACAGCGGCGGCGGCGCCTTTCTTCTTTTAACACCGGCGGAGAGCGCTGCCGCCGGACGCAATCAAGAGGAGGAGGAGGAGGGAAGGGACCACTCCGGCGCTTCAGCGCCCCCACCTCTCTGGCGCCTGGGTGCACTGCACCCCGTGCACCCCATCTAGGACCGGCCCTGGGAATGACCCCTCTATCATATACCCTAGTTTTAACGCCTCCATATTGGGCAGATGGAAGATCCTACAATTGTCACACTTTCTCAGATCTCTTCCAGGGGTCCAGGGTTTTTGTAGACAACCTACACCCTTTGAGGAGCTGTGCATGGGTGAGGAGCCAATTCGGAAATCTCTTTCTCAATCTTACAACATCTTACTGACCCATATGATCCTGATCCCCCATACTTGGGGAAGTGGGAGAGAGATTTGAACATCACGTTTACAGAAGACCAAAAGACCCGAATCCTCTTCTTTGCACATAAATCCTCTCTATGTAGCAAATACCAAGAAATTACCTTCAAAATTCTGACACGATGGTACAGGACTCCTTCGGTGCTGGCATCCATTTTCCCGGGGCACAGTCCCCTATGTTGGAGATGTGGCACACAAAATGGCACATTAATCCACATCTTCTGGGAATGTCTGGTCTTGACTCCTTTCTGGAGACAGGTATTGGAAATCATTCACAAACTCACTGATGTGGCTCTCCAGAACAATCCAGCGGCAGTACTCCTGAACCTGACTCCGATGTCCAGTAAGCGGTACCGCAAATCTTTGCTGAAACACCTCTTGAACGCGGCTAGGGCGTATTCCCAGCATGTGGAAGCAGCAGTCCACTCCAACAGTGACACAATGGTTTAGCAGGGTCTGTGATATTCAGCAGATGGAGAGCCTCACAGCTGCTCTCAGGGAAAAAGAGGAGGAACATAGCACCCATTGGACACATTGGAATATGTTCCGCTTCTCAGATGAATACAACTCGTACATATAGATGTCTGTTCCCGGATGCTTCGGGACCGCGGGCCGCCGGCCTCGCCAGAACCCTATACCTACCCCTCCTTCCTTCTTGCTTTTCCACTTCTGTTTCCCCTCATTTCTATTCCCTTTTTCCTTTTTTGACACTAATAGTGTTCTTTGCCTCTTTTCCCCAGCAGTAAAGGGGGAAGGGGGTAAGGAAAAAACAAAACAAATAAAAAAAAAAAAAACCCCCGGATTGCAGTATCCCATATTGGTGCCACTCCTATGCTCGTAGGATTGAACACCATAAATTGTATATAACGTAAAGCATAGACTTAATTCACCATAAGATGGCAGAGCACTACTCAGACAACAGGGATAGACTGGAGTGACCCCTCGGAAAGTCACATAGTTAGTTACAATGTCTTGTTGGAGCTCCCTCGTTTGAATTATACTTAGATCTAAGCTTATTACTTAACCTCGGACAGAGGGCACTATCCCCAGCACCGATAGATAAATTAAGTTGGTACCATTAACCTACGACTACCTGCCTTATAGCACATTTCAAAGGAACCATACCTGCTGTTAAACTAATATATACTTGATTTTCTTTTCTTTTTTGTGTGTGAAAAATATTTACAGAAACAGATAACTGTCATACTGTATTGTTGAATTCTATGTATAATCTGCACTCCCTAAATAAAGATTAAAAAAAAAAAAAAAATAGGTTCCTATGTAAATTTATAAACAATATGCCACCCATAATCCCCATATAAAAAAGTAATTATATGCATATTCTAATCAGACATGGTTTAAATAGGTTCCTATTTATAGATATAAACAATATTCCACCCATATTCCCCATATAGAAACATAATTTTATGCATATTCTTATCAAAAATGGGCTAAATAGGTTCCTATGTATATTTATAAACAATATTGCACCCATAATCCAAATGTAGAAAAATAATTTTATGCATATTCTAATCAGAAATGGGTTAAAAAGGTTTCTATATATATTTATAAACAATATTCCACCCATAATCCCAATGTAGAAAAATAATTTTATGCATATTCATATCAGAAATGGGTGAAATAGGTTCCTATGTATATTTATAAACAACATTCCACCTGTAATCCCTATGTAGAAAAATAATTTTATGCATATTCATATCAGAAATACGTTTAATATATTCCTGTGTATGTTTAACTACAATATTCCACCCATAATCCCCATGTAGATAAACAATTCTATGCATATTCTTATCAGAAATAGGTTTAATATGTTGCTATGTATATGTATAAACAATATTTCACCCATTATCCCCATGTAGAAAAATATTTATATGCATATTCTTATCAGAAATCGGTTAAATAGGTTCCTATGTATATTTATAGACAATATTCCATGCATAAATCCAATGTAGAAAAATAATTATATGCACATTCTTATCAGAAATAGGTTTAATATGTTGCTATCTATATGTATAAACAATATTCCACAAAAAAATACCCATGTAGAAAAATAATGATATGCGTATTCTTATCAGAAATGGGTTAAATAGGTTCCTATGTATATTTATAAACAATATTCCACCCATAATCCCCAATGTAGAAAAAAAATGTATGCATATTCTTTTTCAGAAATAGGTTAAATATATTTCTGTGTGTTTAACAACAATATTCAACATATAGAAAAATAATTATATGAATATTCTTATCAAAAATGGGTGAAATAGGCTCCTATTTTTATTTATAAACATAATCCCCACATAGAAAAAAATGATATGCATATTCTTATGAGAAATGGGTTAAATAGGTTCTTATATATATTTATAAACAATATTCAACCCATAATCCCTATATAGAAAGTTTATTTTATATATATTCCACCCATAATTGCCATGTAGAAAAATAATTATATGCATATTCTTTTCAGAAATGGGTTTAATAGGTTCCTATGTATATTTATAAACAAATATTCCACCCATAATCCCCATGTAGAAAAAGATTTTATGCATATTCTTATCAGAAATCGGTTAAATAGGTTCCTATGTATATTTATAGACAATATTCCATGCATAAATCCAATGTAGAAAAATAATTATATGCACATTCTTATCAGAAATAGGTTTAATATGTTGCTATCTATATGTATAAACAATATTCCACAAAAAAATACCCATGTAGAAAAATAATGATATGCGTATTCTTATCAGAAATGGGTTAAAAAGGTTCCTATGTATATTTATAAACAATATTCCACCCATAATCCCCATGTAGAAAAAAAAATGTATGCATATTCTTTTTCAGAAATAGGTTAAATATATTTCTGTGTGTTTAACAACAATATTCAACATATAGAAAAATAATTATATAAATATTCTTATCAAAAATGGGTGAAATAGGCTCCTATTTTTATTTATAAACATAATCCCCACATAGAAAAAAATGATATGCATATTCTTATGAGAAATGGGTTAAATAGGTTCTTATATATATTTATAAACAATATTCAACCCATAATCCCTATATAGAAAGTTTATTTTATATATATTCATATCAGAAATAAGTTTAATGTATTCCTAGGTATGTTTAACTACAATATTCCACCCATAATTCCCATGTAGAAGAATAATTATATGTACATTCTTATCCGAAATGGGATAAATAGGTTCCTATATATAAACAATATTCCACCCCTAATCCCCACGTAGAAAAAAAAATTGTATGTATATTCATATCAGAAATAGGTTTAATATATTCCTATGTATGTTTGACTACACAATTCCACCCATAATCCCCATGTAGAAAAATAATTGTATGCATATTCATATCAGAAATAGGTTTAATATATTGCTATGTATATTTATAAACAATATTCCACCCCTTATCCCCATGTAGAAAGAAAATTGTATGAATATTCATATCAGAAATGGGTTAAATAGGTTCCTATGTATATTTATAAATAATATTCCCCCATAATCCCCATGTAGAATAATAATTATATGCATATTCTTATCAAAAATTGGTTAAATAGGTTCCAGTGTATATTTATAAACAATATTGCACCCATAATCCAAATGTAGAAAAATAATTATATACATATTCTTATTAGAAATGGGTTAAAAAGTTTTGTATGTATATTTATAAGCAATATTCAACCCATAATCCCTATGTAGAAAAATAATTATATGCATTTTCTTATCAGAAATGGGTTAAATAGGTTCCTATGTACAGTATATTTATAAAGAATATTCCACACATAATCCCCATGTAGAAAAATAATTATATGCATATTCTTATCAGAAATGGGTTATGTCGGATTCTATGTATATTTTTAAACAATATTCCACCCAAAATAACAGTATAGAACAATAACTGTATGCATATTCTTATCAGAAATGGGTTAAATATATTTCCATGTATATTTATAAACAATATTCCACTGATAAATCAAATGTAGAAAAATAATTATATGCATATTCTTACCAGAAATGGGTTAAATAGATTCCTATGTATATTTATAAACAATATTCCACCCATAATCCACATGTTGAAAAATAATGATATGCGTATTTTTATTAGAAATAGGTTTAATATGTTGCTATATATGTTTATTTACAATATTCTACCCAAAATCCCCTTGTAGAAAAATAATTATATGCATATTCTTATCAGAAATGGGTTAAAAAGATTCTTATGTATATTTATAAACAATATTACACCCCCAAAAACTATGTAGAAAAATATTTTATGCATTTTCATATTAGATATAGGTTTAATATATTCCTATGTAGGTTTAACTACAACATTCCACCCATAATTGCCATGTAGAAAAATAATTATATGCATATTCTTTTCAGAAATGGGTTTAATAGGTTCCTATGTATATTTATAAACAAATATTCCACCCATAATCCCCATGTAGAAAAATAATTTTATGCATATTGATATCAGAAATAAGTTTAATATATTCCTATGTATGTTTAACTACAATATTCCACCCATAATAAACATGTAGAAAAATAATGATATGCCTATTCTTATCAGAAATTGGTTTAATATGTTGCTATGTATGTTTATCTACAATATTCCACCAATGATGAAAAATAATTATATGCATATTTTTTTCAGAAATGGGTTAAATATCTTCCTATGTATATTTATAAACAATATTCAAGCCATAATCTTCATGTAGAAAAATAATTATATACATATTCTTATCAGAAATGGGTTAATTTCTGCATATTCATAACATAAATAGGTTTAATACATGCCTATATATGTTTAACTACAATATTCCACCCATAATCCCAATGTAGAAAAATAATTATATGCATATTCTGAACAGAAATGGGTGAAATAGGTTCCTATGTATATTTATAAACAATATTGCATCCATTATCCTCATGTAGAGAAATAATTGTATGCATTTTCATATCAGATATAGGTTTAATATGTTGCTATGTATATTTGTAAACAATATTCCACCCATAATCCCCATGTAGAAAAATAATTTTATGCATATTCATATCAGAAATAGGTTTAATATATTCTTATGTATGTTTAACAACAATATTCAACACACAATCCCAATGTAGAAAAGTAATTATATGCATATTCTGATCACAAATGGGTTTAATATATTTCTTTGTATGTTTAACAACAATATTCTACACATAATGAAACTGGAATTGGAATTATTCAATGTAGAAAAATATTTATATGCATATTCTCATCAGAAATGGGATAAATAGGTTCCTATGTATATTTATTAACAATATTCCACCCATAATCCCCATATTGAAAAATAATTTTATGCATATTCATATCAGAAGTAGGTTTAATATATTTCTATGTATGTTTAACAACAATATTCAACACATAATCCCCATGTATAAAAATTATTTTATGCATATTCATATCAGAAATAGGTTTAATATATTTCTATGTATGTTTAACAACAATATTCAACACATAATCCCAATGTAGAAAAATAATTATATGCATATTCTGATCAGCAATGGGTGAAATAGGTTCCTATGTATATTTATGAACAATATTCCACCCATAATCCCAATGTAGAAAAATAATTATATGCATATTCTGATCAGAAATGGGTGAAATAGGTTCCTATGTATATTTATAAACAATATTCCACCCATAATCCCAATGTAGAAAAATAATTATATGCATATTCTGAACAGAAATTTGTAAAATAGATTCCTATGTATATTTATAAACAATATTCCACCCATAATCCCCATGTAGAAAAATAATTTTATGCACATTCACAACAGAAATAGGTTTAATATATTCCTATGTTTGTTAAATTACTATATTCCACCCATAATCACCATGTAGTCAAATAATTATATGCATATTCTTATCAGAAATGGGTTAAAAAGGTTCCTATGTATATTTATAAATAATATTCCCCCATAATCCCCATGTAGAATAATAATTATATGCATATTCTTATCAAAAATGGGTTAAATAGGTTTCTATGTATATTTATAAACAATATTGCACCCATAATCCAAATGTAGAAAAATAATTATATGCATATTCTTATCAGAAATGGATTAAAAAGTTTCATATGTATATTTATAAGCAATATTCAAGCCATAATCCCTATGTAGAAAAATAATTATATGCATTTTCTTATCAGAAATGGGTTAAATAGGTTCCTATGTATATTTATAAAGAATATTCCACACATAATCCCCATGTAGAAAAATAATTATATGCATATTCTTATCAGAAATGGGTTAAGTAGGATCCTATGTATATTTATAAACAATATTCCTCCCAAAATACCAGTATAGAACAATAACTGTATGCATATTCTTATCAGAAATGGGTTAAATAGATTTCTATGTATGTAGAAAAATAATTATATGCATATTCTTATCAGAAATGGGTTAAATAGATTCCTATGTATATTTATAAACAATATTCCATCTATAATTCCCATGCAGAAAAATAATTTTATGCATATTTTTATCAGAAATGGGTTAAATAGGTTCCTATGTACATTTATAAACAATATTCCACCCATAATCCCCGTGTAAAAAAAAATTATATGCATATTCTTATCAGAAATAGGTTAAATAGGTTCCTATGTATATTTATAAACAATATTGCACCCATAATCCAAATGTAGAAAATAATTATATGCATATTCTTATCAGAAATGGGTTAAAAAGTTTCGTATGTATATTTATAAGCAATATTCAACCCATAATCCCTATGTAGAAAAATAATTATATGCATTTTCTTATCAGAAATGGGTTAATTAGGTTTCTATGTATATTTATAAAGAATATTCCACACATAATCATTATGTAGAAAAATAATTATATACATATTCTTATCAGAAATGGGTTAAGTCGGATCCTATGTATATTTATAAACAATATTCCACCCAAAATACCTGTATAGAACAATAACTGTATGCATATTCTAATCAGAAATGGGTTAAATAGATTTCTATGTATATTTATAAACAATTTTCCACTGATAAATCAAATGTAGAAAAATAATTATATGCATATTCTTATCAGAAATGGGTTAAATAGATTCCTATGTATATTTATAAACAATATTCCACCCATAATCCACATGTTGAAAAATAATGATATGCGTATTTTTATTAGAAATAGGTTTAATATGTTGCTATGTATGTTTATTTACAATATTCTACCCATAATCCCCATGTAGAAAAATAATTATATGCATATTCATATCGGAAATAGGTTTAATATATTGCTATGTATTTTTATTAACAATATTCCATCCATAATCCCCATGTAGAAAAATAATTATATGCATATTCTTATCAGAAATGGGTTAAGTAGGATCCTATGTATATTTATAAACAATATTCCTCCCAAAATACCAGTATAGAACAATAACTGTATGCATATTCTTATCAGAAATGGGTTAAATAGATTTCTATGTATGTAGAAAAATAATTATATGCATATTCTTATCAGAAATGGGTTAAATAGATTCCTATGTATATTTATAAACAATATTCCATCTATAATTCCCATGCAGAAAAATAATTTTATGCATATTTTTATCAGAAATGGGTTAAATAGGTTCCTATGTACATTTATAAACAATATTCCACCCATAATCCCCGTGTAAAAAAAAATTATATGCATATTCTTATCAGAAATAGGTTAAATAGGTTCCTATGTATATTTATAAACAATATTGCACCCATAATCCAAATGTAGAAAATAATTATATGCATATTCTTATCAGAAATGGGTTAAAAAGTTTCGTATGTATATTTATAAGCAATATTCAACCCATAATCCCTATGTAGAAAAATAATTATATGCATTTTCTTATCAGAAATGGGTTAATTAGGTTTCTATGTATATTTATAAAGAATATTCCACACATAATCATTATGTAGAAAAATAATTATATACATATTCTTATCAGAAATGGGTTAAGTCGGATCCTATGTATATTTATAAACAATATTCCACCCAAAATACCTGTATAGAACAATAACTGTATGCATATTCTAATCAGAAATGGGTTAAATAGATTTCTATGTATATTTATAAACAATTTTCCACTGATAAATCAAATGTAGAAAAATAATTATATGCATATTCTTATCAGAAATGGGTTAAATAGATTCCTATGTATATTTATAAACAATATTCCACCCATAATCCACATGTTGAAAAATAATGATATGCGTATTTTTATTAGAAATAGGTTTAATATGTTGCTATGTATGTTTATTTACAATATTCTACCCATAATCCCCATGTAGAAAAATAATTATATGCATATTCATATCGGAAATAGGTTTAATATATTGCTATGTATTTTTATTAACAATATTCCATCCATAATCCCCATGTAGAAAAATAATTATATGCATATTCTTATCAGAAATTGGTGAAAAAGGTTCTTATGTATGTTTATAAACAATATTACACCCCCAATAACTATGTAGAAAAATATTTTATGCATATTCATATTAGATATAGGTTTAATATATTCCTATGTATGTTTAACTACATTATTCCACCCATAATTGACATGTAGAAAAATATATATTTGCATATTCTTATCAGAAATGGGTTAAATATGTTCCTATATATATTTATAAACAATATTCGACCCATAATCCCCATATAGAAAAATAATTATATGCATATTCAAATCAGAAATAGGTTTAAAATATTCCTATGTATGTTTAACTACAATATTCAACCCATAATCCCAATGTAGAAAAATAATTATATGCATATTCTTATTAAAAATGGGTTGAATAGGTTCCTATGTATATTTATAAACAATATTCCACCCATAATCCCCATGTAGAAAAATAATTTTATGCATATTGATATCAGAAATAAGTTTAATATATTCCTATGTATGTTTAACTACAATATTCCACCCATAATAAACATGTAGAAAAATAATGATATGCCTATTCTTATCAGAAATTGGTTTAATGTGTTGCTATGTATGTTTATCTACAATATTCCACCAATGTTGAAAAATAATTATATGCATATTCTTTTCAGAAATGGGTTAAATAGCTTCCTGTGTATATTTATAAACAATATTCAAGCCATAATCTTCATGTAGAAAAATAATTATATACATATTCTTATCAGAAATGGGTTAATTTCTGCATATTCATAACAGAAATAGGTTTAATACATTCCTATATATGTTTAACTACAATTCCACCCATAATCCCAATATAGAAAAATAACTATATGCATATTCTGAACAGAAATGGGTGAAATAGGTTCCTATGTATATTTATAAACAATATTCCATCCATAATCCTCATGTAGAGAAATAATTTTATTCATATTCTTATCAGATATAGGTTTAATATGTTGCTATGTATATTTGTAAACAATATTCCACCCATAATCCCCATGCAGAAAAATAATTTTATGCATATTCAGATCAGAAATAGGCTTAATATATTCCTATGTATGTTTAACTACAATATTCCACCCATAATCTCAATGTAGAAAAATAATTATATGCATATTCTTATTAGAAATGGGTTAAAAGGGTTCCTATGTATATTTATAAATAATATTCCACCCATAATCCACATATGGAAAAATAGTTATATGCATATTCATATAAGAAATAGGTTTAATTTGTTGCTATGTATTTTTTTAAACAATATTGCACCCATAATCCTCATGTAGAAAGATAATTATATGCATATTCTTATCAGAAATAGGTTAAGTAGGTACCTATTTATAAACAATATTCCACCTATAATCCCCATGTAGAAAAACAATTATATGCATATTCTTATCAGAAATGTTTTAAATAGGTTCCCATGTATTTTTATAAACAATGTTCCACCCATAATCCCTATATCGAAAAATAATCTTATGCATATTCTTATCAGAAATTGGTTTAATGTGTTGCTATGTATGTTTATCTACAATATTCCACCAATGTTGAAAAATAACTATATGCATATTCTTTTCAGAAATTGTTTAAATAGCTTCCTGTATATTTTGTATATTTTGTGTTTTCCTTTTTGTGTATATTTATAAACAATATTCCACCAGCAATGTGATCGCACCTCCCAAATTCCCCAGAGCCTCACCAATAGCGCCCAAATCCTGGGTGGAGGACAACGTCTTCAGGAAGGATAATGGAAACAACCTACTGCCCATGCAGGACCGGAATAGGCCCTATGACTCCTTTAACCTGCACTCTTCATTTCTTCATCAATGCATATCATTACTTTTCTATATGGGTATTATGGGTGGAATATTATTTATAAATATACATAGGAACCTATTTAACCTAATTCTCATAAGAATGTGCATATCATTATTTTTCTACATGGGGTTTATGGATGGAATATTGTCAATAAATATAAATAGCAACATATTAAACCTATTTCTGATATAAATATGCATATAATTATTTTTCTACATGGGGATTGGCAACCAAATTGAGCTGAAAGTCACAGAATAGCCTACATATTGGAAGAATTATCCATTGCTTGCAGTTTCAGTGGAATCGAGAACAAAATTTTGTGGTTCATGGAAATAGGCCGCCCGTGGGAAGAATTATCCATTGTGTGCAGTTTGGGGACAATCAGTGACGAACTTTTTTGTGATCAACCAAATGAGCTGAAAGTCACAGAATAGGCCGCCCATGGGAAGAAATATGCATTGCCTGCAGTTTGGGGGGTTTTGGTCGATCAGAACAAAAGTTGGTCACCAAATGAGCTTAAAGTCACAGAATAGGCTGCACATGGCAAGAAGTATCCAGTGCATGCAGTTTGGGTGGATTTGGTTGATCAGAAGAAAAGTTGGTCAACAAATGAGCTAAACGTCACACAGTAAGCTGCCCATAGGCAGAATTATCCATTGCTTGCAGTTTCGTTGAATCGGTGACAAAATTTTGTGGTAATCAGGATCAACCAAATATTCATTGCGTGCAGTTTGGAGGGATTTGGTTAATCACAACAAAAGTTGGTCACCATATGAGCTAAACGTCACACAATAGGCTTCCCATGGGCAGTTTGCGGACAATCGGTGACAAACTTTTTTTGCGACCAACCAATTTAGCTGAAAGTCACAGAATATGCTGTGCATCTGTAGAAATATCCATTGCGTGCAGTTTGGGGTGATTTGGTTGATCAGAACAAAAGTTGGTCACCAACTGAGCTTAAAGTCACAGAATAGGCTGCACATGAGAAGAAATATCAATTGCGCGCAGTTTGGGGGGATTTGGTTGATCAGAACAAAGGTTGGTCACCAAATAAGCTGAAAGTCACACAATAGGCTGCCCATGGGCAGAAGTATCCATTGCTTGCAGAATCAGAGGAATCGGTGACAAAATTTTGTGGTGATCAAGATCAACCAAATGAGCTGAAAGTCACAGAAATAGAAAAAGTAAAACCAGACAGCAAAACATTCCACTTGCTTCAGAAACTCCTCACAATGGACCCAATAAAGAGAATTTCATCTGAGCAAGCTATGCAAGATCCGTATATCCATTGCGTGCAGTTTCAGTGGATTTGGTTGAACAGAACTAAGGTTGGTCACCAAATGAACGGAAAGTCACAGAATTAAGCTGCCCATGGAAAAAATATCCATTGCGTGCAGTTTGGGGGGATTTGGTTGATCAGAAGAAAAGTTGGTCAAAAATGAGCTAAACATCACACAATAAGCTGCCCATGGGCAGAATTATCCATTGCTTGCAGTTTCGGTTGAATCGGTGACAGAATTTAGTGGTAATCAAGATCAAACAAATGAACTGATAGTAACAGAAATAGGCTGCCCATGGGAAGAATTATCCATTGTGTGCAGTTTGAGGACAATCGGTGACGAACTTATTTTGTGATCAACCAATTGAGCTGAAAGTCACAGAATAGGCTGTCCATGAGAAGAAATATCCATTGCGTGCAGTTTGGGTGGATTTGGTTAATCAGAAAAAAAGTTGGTCACAAAATGAGCTAAACGTCACAATATAAGTTGCCCGTGGGCAGAATTATCCATTGCTTGCAGTTTCGGTTGAACCGGTGACAGAATTTTTTTTTTCCAACTAGGAGTGCTTTATTGTAGAGAATAATACTTACAATAGGTTCACATTCAGTTGTTTCAAGATTACACTTATCACAATATTATCGGCATTTCACATCATCGGAATTTCATTTCATTGGCATTTCACAATCGTTAAATCGTTGTCAAAAAAAAAAAACATAAAACATTATCAAGAGTAATACATTTTTCAGTTCCCTGTTCGGAGGTATAGTTCTTGAGTGAGAGGGGGGAGAATACAAAGAAAGAGGGAGGAACCAACAAGGAACAAAGCTTTGTGGGGGGGATGGAGGTCAAGGAGACAGAAGAGAGCATGGGGCAATTAGTAGGTCTCATGACGCTATCCCACTATCTAAATCTATGATGACCACACTTTGTCGAATTTCCATGGGCACCCACGTTGATGTACGTCAATTTATACAATGGCAGGACAGCTTTGACTTTGTTTTCCCATGTAGATAGCTATATCCAGGGGGACAGAAGAGGTCCATTTACACAATATTTCTTTCTTAGCATAAAAGAGCAAATATGAAATTAACAGTTTGCTGTGATGTGGTCGCTGATCATCATCATGTATACCCAGTAAGGCCAATTCAGACGTCACAGGGACATTCAACTCAAAGCGAACATTTAACTAGTCAAATACTTCCGCCCAGAAGGTCGACAGCATGGGGCAATCCCAGAACATGTGTAGGTATGTGCCCGGCTGTGTCAAACATCTGGGACATTCTGGGTCTATCAGGATATATTCTAGACATACATACCGGGGTGAAATTAAACCCTGTAGAGGAATTTGGTTTGTAGAAATTTATCACTTGCAGCTATAGCTAGCTTGGGGCCCTGTTCGAGACTATTCTCCCAATCTTCCTTCTCTAATGATGGGATATCAGCCTTTTATTGTTCCCAGAGTATATCCATTTGTACACTATTATTTGGAAGCAGGATACCCCGGTGACAATATTTAGTGGTAATCAAGATCAACCAATGAGTTGAAAGTCACAGAATCCATTGCGTGCAGTTTGGGGGG
This sequence comes from Aquarana catesbeiana, assembly GCF_042186555.1. NCBI lineage: Eukaryota > Metazoa > Chordata > Amphibia > Anura > Ranidae > Aquarana > Aquarana catesbeiana. Next base: position 259,502,891 of record NC_133328.1, on the reverse strand, counting down.
ATTTGATTAATCACAACAAAAGTTGGTCACCAACTTGGTCACCAAATGAGCTAAACGTCATGTGCAGAAGTATCCATTGCTTGCTTCAGGGGAATCGGTGACAAAATTTTGTGGTGATCAAGAGCAACCAAAAGAACTGAAAGTCACAGAATAGGCTGCCCAATCGGACAATCAGTGACAACTTTTTTTTGTGACCAACCAATTGAGCCACAGAATATGCGTGCAGTTTGCGTGCAGTTTGGTTAATCACAACAAAAGTTGGTCACCAAATGAGCTGAAAGTCACACAATAAGCTGCCCATGGGCAGAAGTATCCATTGCTTGCAGATTCGGGGGAATCGGTGACAAAATGTTGTGGTGATCAAGAGCAATCAACTGAGCTGAAAGTCACAGAATATGCTACCCTTGAGAAGAAATATCCATTGCGTGCAGTTTTTGGGGGATTTGGATGATCAGAGCAAAAGTTGGTCACCAAATGAGCTTAAAGTCACAGAAATAGGCTGCCCATGGGAAGAAATATCCATATTGTGTGCAGTTTGGGGGGATTTGGTTAATCACAACAAAAGTTGGTCACCAACTTGGTCACCAAATGAGCTAAACGTCATGTGCAGAAGTATCCATTGCTTGCTTCAGGGGAATCGGTGACAAAATTTTGTGGTGATCAAGAGCAACCAAAAGAACTGAAAGTCACAGAATAGGCTGCCCAATCGGACAATCGGTGACAACTTTTTTTTGTGACCAACCAATTGAGCCACAGAATATGCGTGCAGTTTGCGTGCAGTTTGGTTAATCACAACAAAAGTTGGTCACCAAATGAGCTGAAAGTCACATAATAAGCTGCCCATGGGCAGAAGTATCCATTGCTTGCAGATTCGGGGGAATCAGTGACAAAATGTTGTGGTGATCAAGAGCAATCAAATGAGCTGAAAGTCACAGAATATGCTACCCTTGAGAAGAAATATCCATTGCGTGCAGTTTTTGGGGGATTTGGTTGATCAGAGCAAAAGTTGGTCACCAAATGAGCTTAAAGTCACAGAAATAGGCTGCCCATGGGAAGAAATATCCATATTGCGTGCAGTTTGGGGGGATTTGGTTAATCACAACAAAAGTTGGTCCAGAAATGAGCTAAACGGTCACAGAATAGGCTACCCATGGGCAGAAGTATCTATTGCTTGCAGTTTCGGTGGAATCTGTGACAATACTTTGTGGTGATCAAGATCAACCAAATGAGCTGAAAGTCACAGAAATAGGCTACCCATGGGAAGAATTATCCATTGTGTGCAGTTTGGGGACAATCGGTGATGAACTTTTTTGTGATCAACCAAATGAGCTGAAAGTCACAGAATAGGCCGCCCATGGGAAGAAATATGCATTGCCTGCAGTTTGGGGGGTTTTGGTCGATCAGAACAAAAGTTGGTCACCAAATGAGCTTAAAGTCACAGAATAGGCTGCACATGGCAAGAAGTATCCAGTGCATGCAGTTTGGGTGGATTTGGTTGATCAGAAGAAAAGTTGGTCAACAAATGAGCTAAACGTCACACAATAAGCTGCAGAATTATCCATTGCTTGCAGTTTCGTTGAATCGGTGACAAAATTTAGTGGTAATCAAGATCAACCAAATATCCATTGCGTGCAGTTTGAGGGATTTGGTTAATCACAACAAAAGTTGGTCACCATATGAGCTAAACGTCACACAATAGGCTTCCCATGGGCAGAAGTATCCATTGCTTACAGTTTCGGTGGAATCGGTAACAAAATTTTGTTGTGATCCAAGATCAACCAAATGAGCTGAAAGTCACAAAAATAGGTTGCCCATGGGAAGAATTATCTATTGTGTGCAGTTTGGGGACAATCGGTGACAAATTTTTTTTGTGATCAACCAATTAAGCTGAAAGTCACAGAATAGGCTGTCCATGTGAATAAATATCCATGCGTGCAGTTTGGGGGGATTTTGGTTGATCACAACAAAAATTGGTTACCAAATGAGCTGAACGTCACAGAATAGCCTGCATATGGGAAGAATTATCCATTGCTTGCAGTTTCGGTGGAATCGATGACAAAATTTTGTGCTGATCAAAATCAATCGGAAAAAAGAAAGAAAACCTGCACTACCAAGCAAAAATTAGTGTGACTGCAGCTGCAACAAAAACCACAAATATCAAAGAGGTGAAAAATTTAAATAAAAAGAAAAAAAATAAAATAAAAAGCAATCAATATTTCATTCACAGTCTGGCTAATTTATTCACAGGGAAATGGGAGGAGGACGTCATATGGGGATTATGGGTGGAATATTGTTTATAAATATACATATCAACATATTGAACCTATTTCTGATAAGAATATGCATACAATTAATTATCTACATGGGGATTACGGGTGGAATATTGTTTATAAATATACATAGCAACATATTAAACCTATTTCTGATAAGACTATGCATAAAATTATTTTTCAACGTGGGTATTATTGGAATACAGTAGTTAAACAAACATAGTGATATATTAAAGCTATTTCTGATATGAATATGCATTAAAAAAAAATTCTACATTGGGATTATGGGTGTAATATTGTTTATAAATTTACATAGCAACATATAAACCTATTTCTGATATAAATATGCATAGAATTATTTTTCTACATGGGGATTATGGGTGGAATATTGCTTATAAATATACATAGGTACCTATTTAACCCATTTTTGATAAGAATATGCATAACTTTTTTCTATATGGGGATTTTGGGTGGAATATTGTTTATATCTATACATAGGAACCTATTTAACCCATTTCTGATAAGAATATGCATATAATTATTTTTCTACATGGGGATTGGGGGGGAATATTGTTTATAAATATGCATAGCAATATATTAAACCTATTTCTCATATGAATATGCATACAATAATTTTTCTACATGGGGATTATGAGTGGAATTGTGTAGTCAAACATACATGGGAATATATTAAACCTATTTCTGATATGAATATACATACAATTATTTTTCTACATGGGGTTTAGGGGTGGAATATTGTTTATAAATATACATTGGAACCTATTAAACCATTTTTGATAAGAATATGCATATAATTATTATTCTACATGGGGATTATGGGTGGAATATTATTTATATATATATTTATATATTATACAGCTTATTGTGTGACGTTTAGCTCATTTGGTGACCAACTTTTCTTCTAATTAACCAAATCCATCCAAACTGACAAAAAAGTTCGTCACCGATTCAACCAAAACTACAAACAATGGATAATTCTGCCCATGGGCAGCTTATTGTGTGACGTTTAGCTCATTTGGTGACCAACTTTTGTTCTGATCGACCAAATACCCCCAAAATGCACACAATAGATAATTCTTCCCATGGGCAGCCTATTTCTGTGACTTTCAGCTCATTTTCTTGATCTTGATCACCACAAAATTTTGTCACCGATTCCCCTGAATCTGCAAGCAATTGATACTTCTGCCCATGGGAAGCTTATTGTGTGACTTTCAGCTCATTTGGTGACCAACCTTTGTTCTGATTAACCAAATCCCCCCAAACTGCACACAATGGATACGCAATGGATATTTCTTCCCATGTGCAGCCTATTCTGTGACTTTAAGCTCATTTGGTGACCAACCTTTGTTCTGATCAACCAAACCCCCCAAACTGCACGCAATGGATATTTCTTACTATGGGCAGCCTATTCTGTGACGTTCAGCACAATTGGTTGATCACAAAAAAGTTCTTCACCGATTGTCCCCAAACTGCACACAATGGATAATTCTTCCCACGGGCAGCCTATTTCCATGAACCAATGAAAATTTTGTCCTCGATTCCACCGAAACTGCAAGCAATGGATAATTCTTCCAATATGCAGGCTATTCTGTGACTTTCTTCTCAATTTGGTTGCTAATCCTCATGTAGAAAAATAATTATATGCATATTTATATCAGAAATAGGTTTAATATGTTGCTATTTATATTTATTGACAATATTCCATCCATAATCCCCATGTAGAAAAATAATTATATGCATATTCTTATGAGAAATAGGTTAAATAGGTTCCTATGTATATTTATAAACAACATTCCACCCATAATACCCATATAGAAAAGTAATGATATGCATTAATTAATTCTACAAAGAGTGCAGGTTAAAGGAGTCATAGAGCCTACTCTGGTCCTGCATGGGCAGTAGGTGTTTTCCATTATCCGTCCTGAAGACGGCACAGTGGTGTAGTGGTAGCACTCTCGCCTAGCAGTAAGGGTCGCTGGTTCGAATCCCAACCACGACACTACCTGCCTGGAGTTTGCATGTTCTCCCTGTGCCTGCGTGGGTTTCCTCCGGGTACTCCGGTTTCCTCCCACACTCCAAAGACATGCTGGTAGGTTAATTGGATCCTGTCTAAATTGTCCCTAGTATGTATGAATGTGAGTTAGGGACCTTAGATTGTAAGCTCCTTGAGGGTAGCGACTGATGTGAATGTACAATGTATATGTAAAGCGCTGCGTAAATTGACGGCGCTATATAAGTACCTGAAATAAATAAATAATAAATAAATAAATAAGACGTTGTCCTCCACCCAGGATTTGGGGGCTATTGGTGAGGCTCTGGGAAATTTGGGAGGTGCGATCACATTGCTGGTGGAATATTGTTTATAAATATACATAGAAACCTATTTAACCCATTTCTGATAAGAATATGCATATAATTATTCTTCTATATAGGGATTATGGGAGGAACATTGTTTATAAATATACATGGCAACCTATTTAAACCATTTCTGATAAGAATATGCATATAATTGTTTTTCTACATGGGGATTATAGGTGGAATATTGTTTGGAAATTTACATAGTAACCTATTTCACACATTTATGAAAAAAATATGCATATAATTATTTTTCTATATGGGGATTACAGGTGGAATATTGTTTGTTAAACATACACAGGAATATATTAAACCTATTTCTGAACTGAATATGCATAAAATTATTTTTCTACATGGGGATTATGGGTGGAATATTGTTTATAACTATACATAGGAACCTATTTAACACATTTCTGATAAGAATATGCATATCATTATTTTTCTACATGGGGATTATGGGTGGATTTTTGTTTATAAATATACATCAGAACCTATTCAACTCATTTCTGATAAGAATATGCATATAATTAATTATCTACATTGGGATTATGGGTGGAATATTGTAGTTAAACATACAAAGGAATATATTAAACCTATTTCTAATCTGAATATGCATAAAATTATTTTTCTACATTGGGAGTATGGGTGGAATATTGTTTATAAATATACAAAGCAACATATTAAACCGATTTCTGATATGAATATGCATATAATTATTTTTCTACATGGGGATTATGGGTGGATTTTTGTTTATAAATATACATAGGAACCTATTTAACTCATTTCTGATAAGAATATGCGTATAATTATTATTCTACATGGGGATTATGGGGGAATATTATTTATAAATATACATAGGAACCTATTTAACCTATTTCTGATAAGAATATGCATATAATTTTTTTTTACATTGGGATTATGGGTGGAATATTGTTTATAAATGTACATAGGAACCTATTTAACCCATTTCTTATAAGAATATGCATACAATTATTTTTCTATATGGGTATTTTGGGTGGAATATTGTTTATAAATATACATAGGAACCTACTTAACCTATTTCTGATAAGAATATGCATATAATTATCTTTCTACATGAGGATTATGGGTGGAATATTGTTTAAAAATATACATAGCAACAAATTAAACCTATTTCTTATATGAATATGCATATAACTATTTTTCCATAAGTGGATTATGGGTGGAATATTATTTATAAATATACATAGGAACCTATTTAACCCATTTCTAATAAGAATATGAATATAATTATTTTTCTACATGGGGATTATGGGTGGAATATTTTTTATAAATATACATAGGAACTTTTTTAACCCATTTCTGATAAGAATATGCATATAATCATTTTTCTACATTGGGATTATGGGTGGAATATTGTAGTTAAACATACATAGGAATATATTAAACCTATTTCTGATCTGAATATGCATAAAATTATTTTTCTACATGGGGATTATGGGTGGAATATTGTTTATAAATATACATAGGAACCTATTTAACCCATTTCTGATAAGAATATGCATATAATTATTTTTCTACATGGGGATTATGGGTGGATTTTTGTTTATAAATATACATCGGAACCTATTCAACCCATTTCTGATAAGAATATGCATATAATTATTTTTCTACATTGGGATTATGGGTGGAATATTGTTTATAAATATACAAAGCAAGATATTAAACCGATTTCTAATATGAATATGCATATAATTATTTTTCTATTTGTGGATTATTGGTGGAATATTATTTATAAATATACATAAGAACCTATATAACTGATTTCTGATAAGAATATGCATAAAATTAATTTTCTACATGGGGATTATGGGTGGAATATTGTTTATAAATATACATAGGAACCTATTTAACCCATTTCTGATAAGAATATGCATATAATTATTTTTCTACATGCTTATTATGGGTGGATTTTTGTTTATAAATATACATCGGAACCTATTCAACCCATTTCTGATAAGAATATGCATATAATTATTTTTCTACATTGGGATTATGGGTGGAATATTGTAGTTAAACATACATAGGAATATATTAAACATATTTCTAATCTGAATATGCTTAAAATTATTTTTCTACATGGGGATTATGGGTGGAATATTGTTTATAAATATACATAGGAACCTATTTCACCCATTTCTGATCAGAATATGCATATAATTATTTTTCTACATTGGGATTATGTGTTGAATATTGTTGTTAAACATACATAGAAATATATTAAACCTATTTCTGATATGAATATGCATAAAATGATGTTTATACATGGGGATTATGTGTTGAATATTGTTGTTAAACATACATAGAAATATATTAAACCTACTTCTGATATGAATATGCATAAAATTATTTTTCAATATGGGGATTATGGGTGGAATATTGTTAATAAATATACATAGGAACCTATATAACCCATTTCTAATAAGAATATGCATATAATTATTTTTCTACATTTGGATTATGGGTGCAATATTGTTTACAAATATACATAGGAAGCTAGTTAACCCATTTTTGATAAGAATATGCATAAAATTATTTTTCTATACGGGAAATATGGGTGGAATATTGCTTATATCTATATATAGGAACGTATTTAACCAATTTCTGATTAGAATATGCACATAATTACTTTTCTATATGGGGATTATGGGAGGAATATTGTTTATAAATATACATAGGAACCTGTTTAACCAATTTCTGATAAGAATATGCATATAATTATAATTCTACATGGGGATTAAGGGTGGAATATTGTTTATAAATATACATAGCAATCTATTAAACCCATTTCTGATAAGAATATGCATATGATTATTTGACTACATGGTGATTATGGGTGGAATATAGTTATTAAACAAACATAGGAATATATTAAACCTATTTCTGATACGAATATGCATAAAATTATTTTTCTACATGGGGATTATGGGTGGAATATTGCTTATAAATATACATAGGAATCTATTTCACAAATTTCTGTTCAGAATATGCATATAATTATTTTTATACATTGGGATTATGGGTGGAATATTGTAGTTAAACATACATATCAACATATTGAACCTATTTCTGATAACAATATGCATAAAAAAATGTTTGTACATTGGGATTATGGGTGCAATATTGTTTATAAATTTACATAGCAACATATAAACCTATTTCTGATATGAATATGCATAGAATGATTTTTATACATGGGGACAATTGGAATATTGTTTATAAATATACATAGGAACCTATTGAACCCATTTTTGATAAGAATATGCATAACTTTTTTTCTATATGGGGATTATGGGTGGAATATTGTTTATATCTATACATAGGAACCCATTTAACCCATTTCTGATTAGAATATGCATATAATTAATTTTCTATATGGGGATTATGGGTGGAATATTGTTTATAAATATACATAGGAACCTATTTAACCCATTTCTGATAAGAATATGCATATAATTATTATTCCACATGGGGATTATGGGTGGAATATTATTTATGAATATACATAGGAAATTATTTAACCCATTTCTGATATGAATATACATACAATTATTTTTCTACATGGGGATTAGGGGTGGAATATTGTTTATATATATACATAGCAATATATTAAACCTATTTCTGATATGAATATGCATACAATAATTTTTCTACATGGGGATTATGGGTGGAATTGTGTAGTCAAACATACATAGGAATATATTAAACCTATTTCTGATATGAATATACATACAATTATTTTTCTACATGGGGATTATGAGTGGAATATTGTAGTTAAACATACATATAAACCTATTTAACCCATTTCTGATAAGAATATGCATATAATTATTTTTCTACATAGGGATTATGGTTGGAACATTGTTTATAAATATACGTGGGAAACTATTTAACACATTTCTGAAAAGAATATGCATATAATTATTTTTCTATATGGGGATTATAGGTGGAATATTGTTCGTTAAACATACATATATATATTAAACTTATTTCTGATATCAATATGCATAAAATTATTTTGCTACATGGGGATTATGGATGGAATATTCTTTATAACTATACATAGGGACCTATTTAACCCATTTCTGATAAGAATATGCATATAATTCTTTTTCTATATGGGGATTTTCGGTGGAATAAGGTTTGTAGCATAGCAACCTATTTAACCCATTTCTGATAAGAAGAAGCATATCATTATATTTCTACATGTGGATTATGGGTTCAATATTGTTTATAAATATACATAGCGACATATTTCACCTGTTTCTGATAAGAATAGGCATGTCATTATTTTTCTACATGGGGATTATGGGTGGATTTTTGTTTATAAATATACATCGGAACCTATTCAACTAATTTCTGATCTGAATATGCATAAAATTATTTTTCTACATGGGGATTATGGGTGGAATATTGTATATAAATATACATAGGAACCTATTTAACCCATTTCTAATAAGAATATGCTTATAATTATTTTTCTACATTGGAATTATGGGTGGAATGTTGTAGTTAAACATACATAGGAATATATTAAACCTATTTCTTGTATGAATATGCATAAAATTATTTTTCTACATGGGGAATATGGATGGAATATTGTTTATAAATATACATAGAAACCTATTTAACCCATTTCTGATAAGAATATGCATATCATTATTTTTCTACATGTGGATTATGGGTGGAACATTGTTTATAAATATACATGGGAACCTATTTAAACCATTTCTGATAAGAATATGCATATAATTGTTTTTCTACATGGGGATTATAGGTGGAATATTGTTTATAAATATACATAGGAACCTATTTAACCCATTTCTGATAAGAATATGCATATAATTATTTTTCTACATTGGGATTATGTGTTGTATATTGTTGTTAAACATACATATAAATATATTAAACCTATTTCTGATATGAATATGCATATAATTATTTTTCTACATGGGGAATATGGATGGAATATTGTTTATAAATATACATAGAAACCGATTTAACCCATTTCTGATAAGAATATGCATATCATTATTTTTCTACATGGGGATTATGGGTGGAACATTGTTTATAAATATACATAGGAACCTATTTAACCCATTTTTGATAAGAATATGCATATAATTATTATTCTACATGGGGATTATGGGGGAATATTATTTATAAATATACATAGGAACCTATTTAACCTATTTCTGATAAGAATATGCATATCATTTTTTTACATTGGGATTATGGGTGGAATATTGTTTATAAATGTACATAGGAACCTATTTAACCCATTTCTCATAAGAATATGCATACAATTATTTTTCTATATGGGTATTTTGGGTGGAATATTGTTTATAAATATACATAGGAACCTACTTAACCTATTTCTGATAAGAATATGCATAAAATTATCTTTCTACATGAGGATTATGGGTGGAATATTGTTTAAAAATATACATAGCAACAAATTAAACCTATTTCTTATATGAATATGCATATAACTATTTTTCCATAAGTGGTTTATGGGTGGAATATTATTTATAAATATACATAGGAACCTATTTAACCCATTTCTAATAAGAATATGAATATAATTATTTTTCTACATGGGGATTATGGGTGGAATATTGTTTATAAATATACATAGGAACCTATTTAACCCATTTCTGATAAGAATATGCATATAATTATTTTTATACATGGGGATTATGGGTGGATTTTTATTTATAAATATACATCTGAGCCTATTCAACCCATTTCTGATATAAATATACATACAATTATTTTTCTACATGGGGATTATGAGTGGAATATTGTAGTTAAAAATACATAGGAATATATTAAACCTATTTCTGATATGAATATGCATAAAATTATTTTTTAACATGGGGAATATGGATGGAATATTGTCTGTAAATATACATAGAAACCTATTTAACCCATTTCTGATAAGAATATGCATATAATTATTTTTCTACATAGGGATTATGGTTGGAACATTGTTTATAAATATACGTGGGAACCTATTTAACACATTTCTGAAAAGAATATGCATATAATTATTTTTCTATATAGGGATTATGGGTGGAATATTGTTTGTTAAACATACATATATATATATATATTAAACTTATTTCTGATATCAATATGCATAAAATTATTTTGCTACATGGGGATTATGGATGGAATATTGTTTATAACTATACATAGGGACCTATTTAACCCATTTCTGATAAGAATATGCATATAATTCTTTTTCTATATGGGGATTTTCGGTGGAATAAGGTTTATAAATATACATAGCAACCTATTTAATCCATTTCTGATAAGAATATGCATATAATTATTTTTCTACATGGGTATTATGGGTGGATTATTGGAAATAAAAATACATATTAACATATTAAACCTATTTCTGATAAGAAGAGGCATATCATTATATTTCTACATGTGGATTATGGGTGGAATATTGTTTATAAATGTAAATAGGAACCTATATAACCCATTTCTCATAAGATTATACATATTTTTTTTTCTACATGGGGAGTGTGGGTGCAATATTTTTTATAAATATACATAGCGACATATTACACCTATTTCTGATAAGAATAGGCATATAATTATTTTTCTAAATGGAGATTATGGGTGGAATATTGTTTATAAATGTATATAGGAACCTATTTAACCCATTTCACATAAGAATATGCATACAATTATTTTTCTATATGGGTATTTTGGGTGGAATATTGTTTATAAATATACATATGAATCTACTTAACCTGTTTCTGATAAGAATATGCATATAATTATCTTTCTACATGAGGATTATGGGTGGAATATTGTTTAAAAATATACATAGCAACAAATTAGACCTACTTCTTATATGAATATGCTTAAAAAAATTTTTCTACATGGGGAATATGGGTGGAATATTGTTTATAAATATGCATAGGAACCTATTTAACCCATTTCTGATAAGAATATGCTTATAATTATTTTTCTACATTGGGATTATGGGTGGAATGTTGTAGTTAAACATACATAGGACTATATTAAACCTATTTCTGATATGAATATGCATAAAATTATTTTTCTACATTGGGAATATGGGTGGAATATTGTTTATAAATATACAAAGCATCATATTAAACCAATTTCTGTTATGAATATGCATATAATGATTTTTCTATTTGGGGATTATTAGTGGAATATTATTTATAGATATACATAGGAACCCATGTAACCCATTTCTGATAAGAATATGCATATAATTATTTTTCTACATGGGGATTATGGGTGGATTTTTTTTATAAACATATATCGAAACCTATTCAACCCATTTCTGATAAGAATATGCATATAATTATTTTTCTACATTGGGATTATGGGTGGAATATTGCAGTTAAACATATATAGGAATATATTAAACATATTTCTAATCTGAATAAACATAATTTTGGGTGGAATATTGTTTATAAATATACATAGGAACCTATTTCACACATTTCTGATCAGAATATGAATATAATTATTTTTCTACATTGGGATTATGTGTTGAATATTGTTGTTAAACATACATAGAAATATATTAAACCTATTTCTGATATGAATATGCATAAAATAATTTTTATACATGGGGATTATGTGTTGAATATTGTAGTTAAACATACATAGAAATATATTAAACCTACTTGTGGTATGAATATGCATAAAATTATTTTTCAATATGGGGATTTTGGGTGGAATATTGTTAATAAATATACATAGGAACTTATTTAACCCATTTCTGATGAGAATATGCATATAATTATTTTTCTACATTGGAATTATGTTGAGAATATTGTTAAACATACAAAGAAATATATTACACCCATTTGTGATCAGAATATGCATATAATTACTTTTCTACATTGGGATTGTGTGTTGAATATTGTTGTTAAACATACATAAGAATATATTCCACCTATTTCTGATATGAATATGCATACAATTATTTTTCTACATGGGGATTATGGGTGGAATATTGTTTACAAATATACATAGCAACATATTAAACCTATATCTGATAAGAATATGCATAAAATTATTTCTCTACATGAGGATTATGGATGGAATATTGTTTATAAATATACATAGGAACCTATTTCACCCATTTCTGTTCAGAATATGCATATAATTATTTTTCTACATTGGGATTATGGGTGGAATATTGTAGGTAAACATATATAGGAATGTATTAAACCTATTTCTATTATGAATATGCAGAAATTAACCAATTTCTGATAAGAATATGTATATAATTATTTTTCTACATGAAGATTATGGCTTAAATATTGTTTATAAATATACATAGGAAGCTATTTAACCCATTTCTGAAAAGAATATGCATATAATTATTTTTCAACATGTTTATTATGGGTGGAATATTGTAGTTAAACATACATAGGAATATATTAAACTTATTTCTGATATCCTTATTCATAAAAAAAACTATTTCTAATCTGAATATGCATAAAATTGTTTTTCTACATGGGGATTATGGGTGGAATATTGTTTATAAATATACTTCGGAACCTATTCAACCCATTTTTGATAAGAATATGCATATAATTATTTTTCTACATTGGGATTATGGGTTGTTTATATACATAGGAACCTATTAAACCAATTTCTGATAAGAATAGGCATATCATTATTTTTGTACATGTTTATTATGGGTGGAATATTGCAGTTAAACATACATAGGAATATATTAAACTTATTTCTGATATCATTATGCATAAAAAAAAACTATTTCTAATCTGAATATGCATAAAATTGTTTTTCTACATGCGGATTATGGGTGGAATATTGTTTATAAATGTACATAGGAACCTATTTAACCCATTTCTCATAAGAATATGCATACAATTATTTTTCTATATGGGTATTTTGAGTGGAATATTGTTTATAAATATACATAGGAACCTACTTAACCTATTTCTGATAAGAATACTCATATAATTATAATTCTACATGGGGATTATGGGTGGAATATTGTTTATAAATATACATAGCAATCTATTAAACCCATTTCTGATAAGAATATGCATATAATAATTTGACTACATGGTGATTATGGGTGGAATATAGTTATTAAACAAACATAGGAATATATTAAACCTATTTCTGATATGAATATGCATAAAATTATTTTTCTACATGGGGATTATGGGTGGAATATTGTTATAAATATACAGAGGAATCTATTTCACAAATTTCTGTTCAGAATATGCATATAAATATTTTTATACATTGGGATTATGAGTGGAATATTGTAGTTAAACATACATATCAACATATTGAACCTATTTCTGATAGGAATATGCATAAAATTATTTTTCTACATGGGGAATATGGATGGAATATTGTTTATAAATACACATAGAAGCCTATTTAACCCATTTCTGATAAGAATATGCATATCATTATTTTTCTACATGGGGATTATGGGTGGAACATTGTTTATAAATATACATGGGAACCTATTTAAACCATTTCTGATAAGAATATGCATATAATTGTTGTTCTACATGGGGATTATAGGTGGAATATTGTTTATAAATATACATAGGAACCTATTTAACCCATTTCTGATAAGAATATGCATATAATTATTTTTCTACATTGGGATTATGTGTTTAATATTGTTGTTAAACATACATAGAAATATATTAAACCTATTTCTGATATGAATATGCATATAATTATTTTTCTACATTTGGATTATGGGTGCAATATTGTTTACAAATATACATAGGAACCTATTTAACCCATTTTTGATAAGAATATGCATATAATTATTATTCTACATGGGGATTATGGGGGAATATTATTTATAAATATACATAGGAACCTATTTAACCTATTTCTGATAAGAATATGCATATATTTTTTTTTACATGGGGATTATGGGTGGAATATTGTTTATAAATGTACATAGGAACCTATTTAACCCATTTCTCATAAGAGTGGAATATTGTTTAAAAATATACATAGCAACAATTTAAACCTATTTCTTATATGAATATGCATATAACTATTTTTCCATAAGTGGATTATGAGTGGAATATTATTTAAAAATATACATAGGAACCTATTTAACCCATTACTAATAAGAATATGAATATAATTATTTTTCTACATGGGGATTATGGGTGGAATATTGTTTATAAATATACATAGGAATCTTTTTAACCCATTTCTGATAAGAATATGCATATAATTATTTTTCTACATTGGGATTATGGGTGGAATATTGTAGTTAAACATACATAGGAATATATTAAACCTATTTCTGATCTGAATATGCATATAATTATTTTTCTACATGGGGATTATGGGTGGAATATTGTTTATAAATATACATAGGAACCTATTTAACCCATTTCTGATAAGAATATGCATATAATTATTTTAATACATGGGGATTATGGGTGGATTTTTGTTTATAAATATACATCGGAACCTATTCAACCCATTTCTGATAAGAATGTGCATATAATTATTTTTATACATTGGGATTATGGGTGGAATATTGCAGTTAAACATACAAAGGAATATATTAAACCTATTTCTAATCTGAATATGCATAAAATTATTTTTCTACATGGGGAATATGGGTGGAATATTGTTTATAAATATACATAGGAACCTATTTAACCCAATTCTGATAAGAATATGCTTATAATTATTTTTCTACATTGGGATCATGGGTGGAATGTTGTAGTTAAACATACATAGGAATATATTAAACCTATTTCTGATATGAATATGCATAAAATTATTTTTCTACATGGGGAATATGGATGGAATATTGTTTATAAATATACATAGAAACCTATTTAACCCATTTCTGATAAGAATATGCATATAATATTTTTTCTACATGGGGATTATAGGTGGAATATTGTTTATAAATATACATAGGAACCTATTTAACCCATTTCTGATAAGAATATGCATATAATTATTTTTCTACATTGGGATTATGGGTGGAATGTTGTAGTTAAACATACATAGGAATATATTAAACCTGTTTCTGATATGAATATGCATAAAATTATTTTTCTACATTGGCATTATGGGTGGAATATTGTTTATAAATATACAAAGCAACATATTAAACCGATTTCTGATATGAATATGTATATAATTCTTTTTCTATTTGGGGATTATTGGTGGAATATTATTTATAAATATACATATGAAATTATATATAACCGATTTCTGATAAGAATATGCATATAATTATTTTTCTACATTGGGATTATGGGTGGAATATTGTAGTTAAACATACATAGGAATATATTAAACCTATTTCTAATCTGAATATGCATAAAATTATTTTTCTACATGGGGATTATGGGTGGACTATTGTTTATAAATATACATAGGAATCTATTTCACAAATTTCTGTTCAGAATATGCATATAATTATTTTTCTACATTGGGATTATGGGTGTGTTGACTAGTTCTGTATTTTGTGCATACACCTCAATCATTGTAGTAGTATGGACATATACATATCTAGATCTGAGAGATCTTACAACAAAGAGGTAGTTCGTTCCACAATACACATTTATTAATAGGGTTACATAATCTATACAAAGTACACACCCGACAGTATTTACAACACAATGCACAGTGTAGGTCTCCTGGCTTACATGGTATTTACAAATTACCCACAACACCCATATTTACAGTACAGTATAAAATACAAGTATATTAGATTACCTGTTAACTTCAGGTCAGCCCATGGTGACTGCTGTCTGTTCCCACACCAAAAGGGTGAGTTAGCTTGGTCACAAAGCATTATATGCCCCCCCCCTCCTTTCTGTAGTGTGGCTAATATAATTCTCCCTAATTGGTCACTGTACCTAGTAAATGTATATTGGGCACAGCCTGATTGGATGAGTCAAAGAAGGCTGTTGTTTACTACCCAGGGAAGATGTTCTCAGGGAGAACAAAAGGCCAACCTTTGAAGTTGAACTAATTACAATAACACCAACACAACACTCAGTATTTTAAATATATTTCACTCTAACTGAAATATATTTCTAATTGCAATATTTTACAGCGATTAATGGAGATTTCACATAATCCAATAAGGCAACAGGTGGAATATTGTAGTTAAACATACATAGGAATATATTAAACCTATTTCTAATCTGAATATGCATAAAATTATTTTTCTACATGGGGATTATGGGTGGAATATTGTTTATAAATATATATAGGGACCTATTTAACCCATTTCTGATAAGAATATGCATATAATTATTTTTCTACATGGGGATTATGGGTGGAAAATTGTTTATAAATATACATAGGAACCTATTTCACCCATTTCTGATCAGAATATGCATATAATTATTTTTCAGCATTGGCATTATGTGTTGAATATTGTTGTAAAACATACAAAGAAATATATTAAACCTATTTCTGATATGAAAATGCATAAAATAAATTTTATACATGGGGATTATGTGTTGAATATTGTTGTTAACCATACATAGAAATATATTAAACCTACTTCTGATATGAAAATACATAAAATTATTTTATCAATATAGGGATTATGGGTGGAATATTGTTAATAAATATACATAGGAACCTATATAACCCATTTCTGATAAGAATATGCATATAATTATTTTTCTACATTTGGATTATGGGTGCAATATTGATTACAAATATACATAGGAAGCTATTTATCCCATTTTTGATAAGAATATGCATAATTTTTTTTTCTATAGGGGGAATATGGGTGGAATATTGCTTATATCTATAAACAGGAACATATTTAACCCATTTCTCATTAGAATATGCATATAATTACTTTTCTATATGGGGATTATGGGTGGAATATTGTTTATAAATATACATAGGAACCTGTTTAACCAATTTCTGACAAGAATACTCATATAATTATAATTCTACATGGGGATTATGGGTGGAATATTGTTTATAAATATACATAGCAATCTATTAAACCCATTTCTGATAAGAATATGCATATAATAATTTGACTACATGGTGATTATGGGTGGAATATAGTTATTAAACAAACATAGGAATATATTAAACCTATTTCTTATATGAATATGCATAAAATTATTTTTCTACATGGGGATTATGGGTGGAATATTGATATAAATATACATAGGAATCTATTTCACAAATTTCTGTTCAGAATATGCATATAATTATTTTTATACATTGGGATTATGGGTGGAATATTGTAGTTAAACATACATATCAACATATTGAACCTATTTCTGATAGGAATATGCATAAAATTAGTTTTCTACATGGGGATTACGGGTGGAATATTGTTTAGAAATATACATAGCAACATATTAAACCTATTTCTGATAAGTATATGCGTAAAATGATTTTTGAACATGGGGATTATTGGAATACAGTAGTCAAACAAACATAGGAATATATTAAACCTATTTCTGATATGAATATGCATAAAAAAATATTTCTCCATTGGGATTATGGGTGCAATATTGTTTATAAATTTACATAGCAACATGTAAACCTATTTCTGATATGAATATGCATAGAATTATTTTTCTACATGGGGATTATTGGTGGAATATTGCTTTTAAATATAGATAGGAACCTTTTTAACCTATTTTTGATAAGAATATGCATAACTTTTTTTCTATATGTGGATTATGGGTGGAATATTGTTTATATCTATACATAGGAACCCATTTTACCCATTTCTGATTAGAATATGAATATAATTAATTTTCTATATGAGGATTATGGGTGGAATATTGTTTATAACTATACATAGGAACCTATTTAACCCATTTCTGATAAGAATATGCATATAATACTTTTTCTATATGGGGATTTTTGGTGGAATATTGTTTATAAATGTACATAGCAACCTATTTAACCCATTTCTGATAAGGATATGCATATAATTATTTTTTTAAATGAAGATTATAGGTGGAATATTGTTAATAAATATACATAGCAACATATTGAACCTATTTCTGATCTGAATATGCATATAATTATTTTTCTACATGGGGATTATGGGTGGATTATTGGAGATAAAAATACATAGCAACATATTAAACCTATTTCTTATATGAATATGCATATTTCTGATAAGAATATGCATATAATTATTTTTCTACATGGGGATTATGGGTGGATTTTTGTTTATAAATATACATCGGAACCTATTTAACCCATTTCTGATAAGAATATGATATAATTATTTTTCTACATTGGGATTATGGGTGGAATATTGTAGTTAAACATATATAGGAATGTATTAAACCTATTTCTGATATGAATATGCATAAAATAATTTTTATACATGGGGATTATGTGTTGAATATTGTTGTTAAACATACATAGAAATATATTAAACCTACTTGTGATATGAATATGCATAAAATTATTTTGCAATATGGGGATTATGGGTGGAATATTGTTAATAAATATACATAGGAACCTATTTAACCCATTTCTGATGAGAATATGCACATAATTATTTTTCTACATTGGAATTATTTGTAGAATATTGTTGTTAACCACTTGAGCCCCGGACCATTATGCTGCCTAAGGACAGAGGTCTTTTTCCAATTTGGCACTGCGTCACTTTAACTGCTAATTGCGCGGTCATGCAATGCTGTACCCAGACGAAATTTGCGTCCTTTTCTTCCCACAAATAGAGCTTTCTTTTGATGGTATTTGATCACCTCTGCAGTTTTTATTTTTTGCGCTATAAACGGAAAAAGACCGAAAATTTTGAAAAAAAATTATATTTTCTACTTTTTGTTATAAAAAAAATTCAATAAACTAAATTTTAGTCATACATTTAGGCCAAAATGTATTCGGCCACATGTCTTTGGTAAAAAAAATGTCAATAAGCATATATTTATTGGTTTGCGCAAAAGTTATAGCGTCTACAAACTAGGGTACATATTCTGTAATTTACACAGCTTTTAGTTTATGACTGCCTATGTCATTTCTTGAGGTGCTAAAATGGCAGGGCAGTACAAAACCCCCCCAAATGACCCCATTTTGGAAAGTGGACACCCCAAGGAAATTGCTGAGAGGCATGTTGAACCCATTGAATATTTATTTTTTTTGTCCCAAGTGATTGAATAATGACAAAAAAAAAAAAAATATTTACAAAAAGTTGTCACTAAATGATATATTGCTCACACAGGCCATGGGCCTATGTGGAATTGCACCCCAAAATACATTCAGCTGCTTCTCCTGAGTATGGGGATACCACATGTGTGGGACTTTTTGGGAGCTTAGCCGCGTACGGGGCCCTGAAAACCAAGCACCGCCTTCAGGATTTCTAAGGGTGAAAATTTTTGATTTCACTCTTCACTGCCTATCACAGTTTCGGAGGCCATGGAATGCCCAGGTGGCACAAAACCCCCCCAAATTACCCCATTTTGGAAAGTAGACACCCCAAGCTATTTGCTGAGAAGCATATTGAGTCCATGGAATATTTTATATTTTGACACAAGTTGCGGGAAAGTGACACTTTTTTTTTTTTTTGCACAAAGTTGTCACTAAATGATATATTGCTCACACAGGCCATGGGCATATGTGGAATTGCACCCCAAAATACATTTAGCTGCTTCTCCTGAGTAAGGGGATACCACATGTTTTGGACTTTTTGGGAGCCTAGCCGCGTACGGGGCCCCGAAAACCAAGCACCGCCTTCAGGATTTCTAAGGGTGAAAATTTTTGATTTCACTCTTCACTGCCTATCACAGTTTCGGAGGCCATGGAATGCCCAGGTGGCACAAAACCCCCCCAAATTACCCCATTTTGGAAAGTAGACACCCCGAGCTATTTGCTGAGAGGCATATTGAGTCCATGGAATATTTTATATTTTGACACAAGTTGCGGGAAAGTGACACTTTTTTTTTTTTTTTTTGCACAAAGTTGTCACTAAATGATATATTGCTCACACAGGCCATGGGCATATGTGGAATTGCACCCCAAAATACATTTAGCTGCTTCTCCTGAGTACGGGGATACCACATGTGTGGGACTTTTTGGGAACCTAGCCGTGTACGGATTTCTAAGGGTGAAAATTTTTTATTTCACTCTTCACTGCCTATCACAGTTTCGGAGGCCATGGAATGCCCAGGTGGCACAAAACCCCCCCAAATGACCCCATTTTGGAAAGTAGACACCCCAAGCTATTTGCTGAGAGGCATGGTGAGTATTTTGCAGCTCTCATTTGTTTTTGAAAATGAAGAAAGACAAGAAAAAATATTTTTTTTTCTTTTTTCAATTTTCAAAACTTTGTGACAAAAAGTGAGGTCTGCAAAATACTCACTATACCTCTCAGCAAATAGCTTTGGGTGTCTACTTTCCAAAATGGGGTCATTTGGGGGGGTTTTGTGCCACCTGGGCTTTCCATGGCCTCCGAAACTGTGATAGGCAGTGAAGAATGAAATCAAAAATTCACGCCCTTAGAAAGCCTGAAGGCGGTGCTTGGTTTACGGGGTCCCGTACGCAGCTAGGCTCCCAAAAAGTCTCACACATGTGGTATCCCCGTACTCAGGAGAAGCAGCAAAATGTATTTTGGGGTGTAATTTCACATATTTTCATGGCATGTTTGAGCAATATATCATTAAGTGACAACTTTGTGCAAAAAAAAAAAAAAAAAAAATTTGTCTCTTTCCCGCAACTTGTGTCGCAATATAAAATATTCCATGGACTCGACATGCCTCTCAGCAAATAGCTTGGGGTGTCTACTTTCCAAAATGGGGTCATTTGGGGGGGTTTGAACTGTCCTGGCATTTTATGCACAACATTTAGAAGCTTATGTCACACATCACTCACTCTTCTAACCACTTGAAGACAAAGCCCTTTCTGACACTCATTGTTTACATGAAAAAGTTATTTTTTTTTGCAAAAAAATTACTTTGAACCCCCAAACATTATATATTTTTTTAAAGCAAATGCCCTACAGATTAAAATGGTGGGTGTTTCATTTTTTTTTCACACAGTATTTGCGCAGCGATTTTTTAAACACATTTTTTGGGGAAAAAACACACTTTTTTAAATTTTAATGCACTAAAACACACTATATTGCCCAAATGTTTGATGAAATAAAAATGATGATCTTAGGCCGAGTACATGGATACCAAACATGACATGCTTTAAAATTGCAGTGGCAACAAAATAAATACATTTTTAAAAGCCTTTACAGGTTACCACTTTAGATTTACAGAGGAGGTCTACTGCAAAAATTACTGCCCTCGATCTGACCTTCGCGGCGATACCTCACATGCATTGTACAATTGCTGTTTACGTTTGACGACAGACCGCCGCTTGCGTTCGCCTTAGCGCGAGAGCAGGGGGCGACAGGGGTGCTTTTTTTTTTTTTTTTTTCTTTATTATTTTTTTGCTTTTTTATCTTATTTTTAAACTGTTCCTTTCATTTTTTTTTTTTTAATCATTTTTATTGTTATCTCGGGGAATGTAAATATCCCCTATGATAGCTATAGGTAGTGACAGGTACTCTTTTTTGAAAAAATTGGGGTCTATTAGACCCTAGATCTCTCCTCTGCCCTCAAAGCATCTGACGACACCAAGATCGGTGTGATAAAATGCTTCCCCAATTTCCCAATGGCGCTATTTACATCCGGCGAAATCTAAGTCATAAAATGCTCGTAGCTTCCGGTTTCTTGGGCCATAGAGATGTTTGGAGCCACTCTGGTCTCTGATCAGCTCTATGGTCAGCTGGCTGAATCACCGGCTGCATTCTCAGGTTCCCTGTTGAGACAGGAGAGCCAGAGAAAAACACGGAAGATGGTGGGGGGGGCATTCCCTCCCACGGCTTGTAAAAGCAGTCTAGAGGCTAATTAGCCGCTAGGATTGCTTTTACATGAAAGCCGACCACTGGCTGAAAAGAATGATACCAAGATGATACCTAAACCTGCAGGCATCATTCTGGTATAACCATTCAAAGTCGTGAATGGCGTACCTGAAGACAAAAAAATGGTTAACAATAAAGCACAGTAAACGGTAAAGTATAAAAAATTGCATACCTGAAAAGCAAACATGATAAAACATAATAACAATAAAACATTGCAGAATAGAATACAGTAAAAAAGAGCAGAACAATAGAGAGAGAGAATAGAGAGAGAGAGAACAATGAAACGACAACTATTTTTTTTTATTTTATATATATTTTTTTTTTTTTACACTTTTTTTATAACTAACTTTTATAACGGTAACCGGTTCCAGGTTCGGGTCTCTCAAAATGCGATGGCATCTTGGGAGACCCTGTGAAAGTGTGCCTAGTCTGTGCAATGCTGTACCCTATGCTAATACTCAACTAATGAATGGTAGCGTTCAAAACATTCACCAATGCAAAGACCAGGATTGTCAGGACAGGAGGGACAATAATAGCGGGTGTCATGCCTATATCGCCTATATCCGCGCTTGCTGCAGACACAACATCTTTTTTGGGGGGGTTCGTTGGGTAGGGGTACTCGGGAGAACATAAAGAAAATGCCTCTCATGCAGCCGACTGCATTTGGTTGGGGATGTGAATGGGGGAAGTACGGGCGCTGCAGAAGCGGTGGGTTCCCAATTAGGATTGGCGAATGCAGCAGGAAGGGCATTATGGGCACGATGGGCCTGTGTTTGTCTTCTTGGTGGCAGCGCGACACTAATTGTGCTTGCCACCTCACCAGCTTGAACTGCACTTATGGGACTCGCCACGTCACCAAGTGTTACTGCAGTGCTGGTTTGACTACGACCAGGGTGTACTAGGCCGCTGGCGCTTGCCAGTTCAATAAAAAGCTACAAAAAAAACTGTTAGCGATCGCAGGGATCAGGCCTGACTCTGCGAACGCTGCAGTTATGCGTTAAGTGTTTTGTAAGTGACAGTGATCGATCGATACTGCATTTGGGTGGGCTGGCCGGGCGGAGGGGCAAAATGCAGGTGCTAGCAGGTATCTGGGCTGATCCCGCTAACACTGCGTTTTTGGGAACCCTAAACTGCTGGGGACGCCAGTATAGATCTGATCGGATCAGATATTAATCCGTTCAGATACTATACCACTAAGGGAGGCGTATGCTGCGTGCGTGGGTGTTAGCGGTACTGGCGCTAATCTGACGCTGCTTGGGGCTGGTGCTTGCCAGTTCACCAAAATACTACCAAAAAAACTGTTAGCAATCGCAGGGATCAGGCCTGACTCTGCGAACGCTGCAGTTATGCATTTAGTGTTTTGTAAGTGTCAGTGATCGATCGATACTGCACTTGGGTGGGCTGGGCTGGGCCGGGCGGAGGGGCAAAACGCAGGTGCTAGCAGGTATCTGGGCTGATCCCGCTAACACTGCGTTTTTGGGAACCCTAAACTGCTGGGGACGCTAGTATAGATCTGATCGGACCAGATATTGATCCGTTCAGATACTATACCACTAAGGGAGGTGTACGGTGCGTGCGTGGGTGTTAGCGCTACTGGCGCTAACCTGACGCTGCCTGGGGCTGGTGCTTGCCAGTTCACCAAAATGCTACCAAAAAAACTGTTAGCGATCGCAGGGATCAGGCCTGACTCTGCGAACGCTGCAGTTATGCGTTTAGTGTTTTGTAAGTGACAGTGATCGATCGATACTGCACTTGGGTGGGCTGAGCGGAGGGGCAAAACGCAGGTGCTAGCAGGTATCTGGGCTGATCCCGCTAACACTGCGTTTTTGGGAACCCTAAACTGCTGGGGACGCTAGTATAGATCTGATCGGATCAGATATTGATGCGTTCAGATACTATACCACTAAGGGAGGCGTATGCTGCGTGCGTGGGTGTTAGCGGTACTGGCGCTAATCTGACGCTGCCTGGGGCGACGCATATCACCGCCGGGCGATCAGGGGGCTAAACCTTTATTCGGTAATAAACGGCGGGTGCCCTGACACTATAAAAAATAAACAAACTAACCAGCGTCAACCGTAACAGTTATACGGTGATCAGTGGTGAAAGGGTTAACTAGGGGCCATCAAGGGGTTAAAACATTTATTCGGTAGTATATGGGGGTCCCTGTCGCTATAAAACGCTGACGGCGAACCTAAATATTTAGGTCCCTAACTAGCGTCACCAGCGACACTAATACAGCGATCAGAAAAATGATCGCTTAGCGACACTGGTGACAGGGGGTGATCAAGGGGTTAAAACTTTATTAGGGGGGGTTAGGGGGGTATCCTAGACCTAAAGGGGAGTAATACTAACTGTCCCAACACTGTAACTGTCACAAACTGACACCAATGCAGTAATCAGAAAAAAAAAAAAAAAAACTGCTGGTGTCAGTTTGTGACAGGGGGGGTGATTGGGGGGGGATCGGGGGCGATCGGGGGGGGGGCATCGGGGTGTTTTGTGTGCCTGGCATGTTCTGCTGTGTGTGTGTAGTGTTGTGCACTCACATACCTGTCTTCTCTCCTCGGGCCGGAACGGAAATTACCGAGCCGAGGAGAGATGACATCACTTCCTTTGCTGCTGTTTAGCATACAGCAGCAAAGGAATGATTCGATTGGCCGGCGGCGATCGCGAGGGGGGGGCCACGAACGGATGGCCTCCCCCTCACCTCCGATCGCCGTGGGACAAAAGACGACCGCCTCGGGCACCGGGGGGGTTCCGATCGGACCCCCCACCCGCGGAAGGCAAATCACGTATATGTACGTGATTTTGCCTGTCCGTGCCACTTTGCCGACGTACATCGGCGTGAGGCGGTCGTCAAGTGGTTAAACATACAAAGAAATATATTACACCCATTTGTGATCAGAATATGCATATAATTACATTTCTACATTGGGATTGTGTGTTGAATATTGTTGTTAAACATACATAAGAATATATTACACCTATTTCTGATATGAATATGCATACAATTATTTTTCTACATGGGGATTATGGGTGGAATATTGTTTACAAATATACATAGCAACATATTAAACCTATATCTGATAAGAATATGCATAAAATGATTTCTCTACATGAGGATTATGGATGGAATATTGTTTATAAATATACATAGGAACCTATTTCACCCATTTCTGTTCAGAATATGCATATAATTATTTTTCTACATTGGGATTATGGGTAGAATATTGTAGTTAAACATATATAGGAATGTATTAAACCTATTTCTGTTATAAATATGTTTATAATTATTTTTCTACATGAAGATTATGGCTTGAATATTGTTTATAAATATACATAGGAAGCTATTTAACCCATTTCTGAAAAGAATATGCATATAATTATTTTTCAACATTGGTGGAATATTGTAGATAAACATACATAGCAACATATTAAACCAATTTCTGATAAGAATAGGCTTATCATTATTTTTCTACATGTTTATTATGGGTGGAATATTGTAGTTAAACATACATAGGAATATATTAAACTAATTTCTGATAAGAATATGCATAAAATTATTTTTTTACATGCGGATTATGGTTGGAATATTGTTTATAAATGTACATAGGAACCTATTTAACCCATTTCTCATAAGAATATGCGTACAATTATTTTTCTATATGGGTATTTTGGGTGGAATATTGTTTATAAATATACATAGGAACCTACTTAACCTATTTCTGATAAGAATATGCATATAATTATCTTTCTACATGAGGATTATGGGTGGAATATTGTTTAAAAATATACATAGCAACAAATTAAACCTATTTCTTATATGAATATGCATATAACTTTTTTCCATGAGTGGATTATGGGTGGAATATTATTTATAAATATACATAAGAACCTATTTAACCCATTTCTAATAAGAATATGAATATAATTATTTTTCTACATGGGGATTATGGGTGGAATATTGTTTATAAATATACATAGGAACCTTTTTAACCCATTTCTGATAAGAATATGCATATAATTATTTTTCTACATTGGGATTATGGGTGGAATATTGTAGTTAAACATACATAGGAATATATTAAACTTATTTCTGATCTGAATATGCATAAAATTATTTTTCTACATGGGGATTATGGGTGGAATATTGTTTATAAATATACATAGGAACCTATTTAACCCATTTCTGATAAGAATATGCAAATGACTATTTTTCTACATGGGGATTATGGGTGGAATATTGTTTATAAATATACATAGGAACCTATTTAACCCAATTCTGATAAGAATATGCTTATAATTATTTTTCTACATTGGGATTATGGGTGGAATGTTGTAGTTAAACATACATAGGAATATATTAAACCTATTTCTGATATGAATATGCATAAAATTATTTTTCTACATTGGGATTATGGGTGGAATATTGTTTATAAATTTACAAAACAACATATTAAACCGATTTCTGATATGAATATGCATATAATTATTTTTCTATTTTGGGATTATGGGTGGAATATTGTTTATAAATATACATAGTAACCCATTTCTGATCAGAATAGGCATATAATTATTTTTCTACATTGGGATTATGTGTAGAATATTGTTGTTAAACATATATAGAAATATATTAAGCCTACTTCTGATATGAATATGCATAAAATTATTTTTCAATATGGTGATTATGGGTGGAATATTGTTAATAAATATACATAGGAACCTATCTAACCCATTTCAGATAAGAATATGCATATAATTATTTTTCTACATTTGGATTATGGGTGCAATATTGTTTACAAATATACATAGGAACCTATTTAACCCATTTTTGATAAGAATATGCATAAAATTATTTTTCTATACGGGGAATATGGGTAGAATATTGCTTATATCTATATATAGGAAAATATTTAACCCATTTCTGATTAGAATATTCATATAATTACTTTTCTATATGGGGATTATGGGTGGAATATTGCTTATAAATATTCATAGGAACCTATTTAACCAATTTCTGATAAGAATATGCATATAATTATAATTCTACATGGGGATTATGGGTGGAATATTGTTTATAAATATACATAGCAATCTATTTAACTCATTTCTGATAAGAATATTCATATAATTATTTGACTACATGGTGATTATGGGTGTAATATAGTAATTTAACAAACATAGGAATATATTAAACCTATTTCTGTTATGAATATGCATAAAATTATTTTTCTACTTGGGGATTATGGGTGGAATACTGTTTATAAATATACATAGGAATCTATTTCACAAGTTTCTGTTCAGAATATGCATATAATTATTTTTCTACATTGGGATTATGGGTGGAATATTGCAGTTAAACATACATAGGAATATATTAAACCTATTTCTAATCTGAATATGCATACAATTATTTTTCTACATGGGGATTATGGGTGGAATATTGTTTAAAAATATGCATAGGAACCTATTTAACCCATTTCTGATAAGAATATGCATATAATTATTTTTCTACATGGGGATTATGTGTTGAATATTGTTGTTAAACATACATATCAACATATATGTATGTACATATAATATAATATATTAAACCTATTTCTGATATGAATATGCATAAAATAAATTTTTATACATTTGGATTATGTGTTGAATATTGTTGTTAAACATACATAGAAATATATTAAACCTACTTCTGATATGAATATGCATAAAATTATTTTTCAATATAGGGATTATGGGTGGAATATTGTTAATAAATATACATAGGAACCTATTTAACCCATTTCTGATGAGAATATGCATATAATTATTTTTCTACATTGGATAATTCCAATTCCAATTCCATTATGTGTAGAATATTGTTGTTAAACATTCAAAGAAACATATTAAACCCATTTGGGATCAGAATATGCATATTATTACTTTTCTACATTGGGATTGTGTGCTGAATATTGCTGTTAAACATACATAAGAATATATTAAACCTATTTCTGATATGAATATGCATAAAATTATTTTTCTACATAGGGATTATGGGTGGAATATTGTTTACAAATATACATAGCAACATATTAAACCTATATCTGATAAGAATATGCATGGAATTATTTCTCTACATGAGGATTATGGATGGAATATTGTTTATAAATATACATAGGAACCTATTTCACCCATTTCTGTTCAGAATGTGCATATAATTATTTTTCTACATTGGGATTATGGGTGGAATATTGTAGTTAAACATATATAGGAATGTATTAAACCTATTTCTGTCATGAATATGCAGAAATTAACCCATTTCTGATAAGAATATGTATATAATTATTTTTCTACATGAAGATTATGGCTTGAATATTGTTTATAAATATACATAGGAAGCTATTTAACCTATTTCTGAAAAGAATATGCATATAATTATTTTTCAACATTGGTGGAATATTTTAGATAAACATACATAGCAACATATTAAACCAATTTCTGATAAGAGTATGCATAAAATTATTTTTCTACATGGGGATTATGGGTGGAATATTTTTTTATAAATATACATAGGAACCTATTCAACCCATTTTTGATAAGAATATGCATATAATTTTTTTTCTACATTGGGATTATGGGTGGAATATTGTAGTTAAAAATACATAGGAATATATTATACCTATTTCTGATCTGAATATGCATATAATTATTTTTCTATATGGGGATTATGTGTTGAATATTCTTTATAAATATATATAGGAACCTATTTAACCCATTTCTGATAAGAATCTGCATATAATTATTTTTCTACATGGCAATTATGGGTGGAATGTTGTAGTTAAACATACATAGGAATATATTAAACCTATATCTAATATGAATATGCATGAAATATTTTTCTACATAGTCATTGGGGTGTAATATTGTTTATAAATATACATAAGAACCTTTTTCACCCATTTCTGATAAGAATATGCATATAATTATTTTTCTACATGGGGATTATGGATGGAATATTGTTAATAAAAATACATAGCAACATATTAAACCTATTTCCGATATGAATATGCATATATTTATTTTTCTACATGGGGATTATGGGTAGAATATTGTAAATAAACATACATAGCAACACATTAAACCTATTTCTAACAAAAATACGCATATTATTATTTTTCAACATGTGGATTATGGGTGGAATATTGTTTATAAATATACATAGGAATCTATTTAACCCATTTCTGATAAGAATATGCATATAATTATTTTCTACATTTGATTTATCAGTGGAATATTGTTTATAAATATACATAGAAATCTATTTAACCAATTTCTGATAAGAATATGCATACAGTTATTGTTCTATACTGGTATTTTGGGTGGAATATTGTTTATAAATATACATAGGATCCTACTTAACCCATTTCTGATAAGAATATGCATATAATTATTTTTCTACATGGGGATTATGTGTGGAATATTCTTTATAAATATACAAAGGAACCTATTTAACCAATTTCTGATAAGAAAATGCAGATAATTATTTTTCTACATAGGGATTATGGGTTGAATATTGCTTATAAATATACATACAAAACTTTTTAACCCATTTCTGATAAGAATATGTATATAATTATTTTTCTACATTTGGATTATGGGTGCAATATTGTTTATAAATATACATAGGACCATATTTAACCCATTTTTGATAAGAATATGCATATAATTATTATTCTACATGGGGATTATGGGGGGATATTATTTATAAATATATATAGGAACCTATTTAACCCATTTCTGATATGAATATTCATACAATTATTTTTCTACATGGGGATAAGGGGTGGAATATTGTTTATAAATATACATAGCAATATATTAAACCTGTTTCTGATATGAATATGCATACAATTATTTTTCTGCATGGGGATTATGGGTGGAATTGTGTAGTCAAACATACATAGGAATATATTAAACGTATTTCTGATATGAATATACATACAATTTTTTTTTTCTACATGGGGATTAGGGGTGGAATATTGTCTATAAATATATATAAGAACCTATTTAACCCATTTCTCATAAGAATATGCATATCATTTTTTCTATATGGGGATTAGGGGTGGAATATTGTTTATCAATAAACAAAGGAGCCTATTTCACCCATTTTTGATAAGAATATGCATATAATTATTTTTCTATATATACGGATTGTCGGTGGAATATTGTTTATATATAGGAACCTATTTATCCCATTTCGGATAAGAATATACATATAATTATTTTTCTACATGGAAACTATGGGTGGAATATTGTAGTTAAACATACCTAGGAATATATTAAACCTATTTCTGATATGAATATGCATAATATAATTTTTCTATATAGGGATTATGGGTTGAATATTGTTTATAAATATATATAGGAACCTATTTAACCCATTCCTCATAAGGATATGCATATAATTATTTTTCTACATGGGGATTATAGGTGGAATATTTTTTATAAATATACATAGTAGCCTATTTAACCCATTTCTGATATGAATATTCATACAATTATTTTTCTACATGGGAATAAGGGGTGGAATATTGTTTATAAATATACATAGCAATATATTAAACCTATTTCTGATATGAATATGCATACAATTATTTTTCTACATGGGGAATATGGGTGGAATTTAGTAATTAAACATACATAGGAATATATTAAACCTATTTCTGATATGAATATGCATAAAATAATTTTTCTATATAGGGATTATGGGTTGAATATTGTTTATAAATATATATAGGAACCTATTTAACCCATTTCTCATAAGAATATGCATATAATTATCATTCTACACGGGGATTATGGGTGGAATATTATTTATAAATATACATAGGAACCAATTTAACCCATTTGTGATAAGAATATGCATATATTTATTTTTCTATATGGGGATTATGGGTTCAATATTGTTTATAAATATATAAGAATCTATTTAACCCATTTCTGATAAGAATATGCATATATTTAGTTTTCTACATGGGGATTATGGGTGGAATATTGTTTATAAATTTACATAGCAACATATTAAACCTATTTCTGATAAGAATATGCATAAAATTATTTTTCTACATGGGGATTATGGATGGAATATTGTAGTTAAACATACATAGGAATATATTAAACGTATTTCTGATATGAATATGCATAAAATTATTTTTTCTATATGGGGATTACGGGTGGAATGTTGTTTATAAATATACATAGTAACCAATTTCACCCATTTCTGATCAGAATATGCATATAATTATTTTTCTACATTAGATTTATGCATGGAATATTGTTTATAAATATACAAAGCAACCTATTTAACCTATTTCTGATAGAAATATGCATATAATTATTTTTCTAAATGGGGATTATGGGTGGAATATTGTAGTCAAACATACATGGGAATATATTAAACCTATTTCTGATATGAATATGCATAACATTATTTTTCTACATTTGGATTACGGGTGCAATATTGTTTATAAATATACATAGGAACCTATTTAACCCATTTTTGATAGGAATATTCATAAAATTATGTTTCTATATGGGGAATATGGGTGGAATATTGTTTATATCTATAAATAGGAACCTATTTAATCCATGTCTGATTAGAATATGCATATAATTACTTTTCTATATGGGGATTATGGGTGGCATATTGTTTATAATTTTACATAGGAACCTATTTAACCCATTTCTGATAAGGATATGCATATAATTATTATTCTACATGGGGTGAAATATTGTTTATAAATATACAGAGGAACCTATTTAACCCAGGTCTGTTAAGAATATGCATATCATTATTTTTCTACATGGGGATTATGGGTGGAATATTGTTTATAAATATACATAGTAACCTATTTAACCAATTTCTGATAAGAATATGCATATAATTTTTTTTCTACATGGGGATTAGGGGTAGAATATTGTTTATCAATATACATAGCAATATATTAAATCTATTTCTGATATGACTATGCATATAATTATTTTTCTATATGGGGATTATGGGTTGAATATTGTTTATAAATATATATAGGAACCTATTTAACCCATTTCTGATAAGAATATGCATATAATTATTTTTCTACATGGCAATTATGGATGGAATGTTGTAGTTAAACATACATAGGATTATATTAAACCTATATCTAATATGAATATGCATGAAATATTTTTCTACATAGTTATTGGGATTGTAATATTGTTTATAAATATACATAAAAACCTATTTCACCCATTTCTGATAAGAATATGCATATAATTATTTTTCTACATGGGGATTATGGGTGGAATATTGTTAATAAAAATACATAGCAACATATTAAACCTATTTCCGATATGAATATGCATATAATTATTTTTCTACATGGGGATTATGGGTAGAATATTGTAAATAAACATACATAGCAACATATTAAACCTATTTCTAATAAAAATACGTATATCATTATTTTTCAACAGGTGGATTATGGGTGAAATATTGTTTATAAATATACATAGGAATCTATTTAACCCATTTCTGATAAGAATATGCATATAATTATTTTTCTACATTTGATTTAACAGTGGAATATTGTTTATAAATATACATAGAAATCTATGTAACCCATTTCTGATAAGAATATGCATACAGTTATTTTTCTATATTGGTATTTTGGGTGGAATATTGTTTATAAATATTCATAGGATCCTACTTAACCCATTTCTGATAAGAATATGCATATAATTATTTTTCTACATGGGGATTATGTGTGGAATATTGTTTATAAATATACATAGGAACCTATTTAAATCATTTCTGATAAGAAAATGCATATAATTATTTTTCTACATAGGGATTATGGGATGAATATTGATAATAAATATACATACGAAACTTTTTAACCCATTTCTGATAAGAATATGCATATAATTATCTTTCTACATTTGGATTATGGGTGCAATATTGTTTATAAATATACATAGGACCATATTTAACCCATTTTTGATAAGAATATGCATATAATTATTATTCTACATGGGGATTATGGGGGGGTATTATTTATAAATATACATAGGAACCTATTTAACCCATTTCTGATATGAATATTCATACAATTATTTTTCTACATGGGGATAGGGGTGGAATATTGTTTATAAATATACATAGCAATATATTAAACCTATTTCTGATATGAATACGCATACAATTATTTTTCTACATGGGGATTATGGGTGGAATTGTGTAGTCAAACATACATAGGAATATATTAAACTTATTTCTGATATGAATATACATACAATTTTTTTTCTACATGGGGATTAGGGGTGGAATATTGCTTATAAATAGATATAAGAACCTATTTAACCCATTTCTCATAAGAATATGCATATCATTTTTTTTATATGGGGATTATGGGTCGAATATTGTTTATAAATAAACATAGGAGCCTATTTAACCCATTTTTGATAAGAATATGCATATAATTATTTTTCTACATGGGGATTATCGGTGGAATATTGTTTATATATAGGAACCTATTTTTCCCATTTCGGATAAGAATATACATATAATTAGTTTTCTACATGGGAATTATGGGTGGAATATTGTAGTTAAACATACCTAGGAATATATTAAACCTATTTCTGATATGAATATGCATAAAATAATTTTTCTATATAGGGATTATGGGTTGAATATTGTTTATATATATATATAGGAACCTATTTAACCCATTTCTCATAAGAATATGCATATAATTATTTTTCTACATGGGGATTATAGGTGGAATATTGTTTATAAATATACATAGTAGCCTATTTACCGATTTCTGATATGAATTTTCATACAATTATTTTTCTACATGGGGATAAGGGGTGGAATATTGTTTATAAATATACATAGCAATATATTAAACCTATTTCTGATATGAATATGCATACAATTATTTTTCTATATAGGGATTATGGGTTGAAAATTGTTAAAAAATATATATAGGAACCTATTTAACCCATTTCTCACAAGAATATTCATATAATTATTATTCTACACGGGTATTATGGGTGGAATATTATTTATAAATATACATAGGAACCTATTTAACCCATTTCTGATAAAGAATATGCATAAAAAATGTTTTCTACATGGGGATTATGGGTGGAATATTGTTTATACATATACATAGGAACCTATTTAACCCATTTTTGATAAGAATACGCATATCATTATTTTTCTACAAGGGTATTATGGGTGGAATATGGTTTATACATATAGAAAGCAACATATTAAACCTATTTCTGATAAGAATATGCATACAATTATTTTTCTACATTGGATTTATGCATGGAATATTGTTTAGAAATATACATAGCAACCTATTTAACCCATTTCTGATAGGAATATGCATATAATTATTTTTCTAAATGGGGATTATGGGTGGAATATTGTAGTCAAACATACATGGGAATATATAATTGCAGCTGACTTTACAAGATCTACACCTAGTAGATAAATCACAATCTACCAACCTTACCCGCAGAAGATCTACATCCAACAATCCTGGAAACCATCAGGCTAACAAGAGGAGCCGTATTGCCTCCCCTCCGCTGGAACAGGAAGACTCTATGGACTGGTATTAAAAGACAGTGTCACACAGACCCCATTTGGACTTCATAGTCCTTTTCTCATTTATTTTGAATATTAAGACTAAATACGTGAGCCATAGTCATTAATGGCATATTTAACTGATTTTCCTTTATGTCCTGAAGTTATAACATTTCCTAAAGGACCCTTCAATATTAATAGTTAATTGTGAAATCTTAGTTCAAACAGAAACATGTTTAAATATTTAAGCCTTATTTATTTCACACCCAAAACTTGCGAAATCTCATTTAATATAAAAAAAAAAATGTATGTGTATGTGTATATGTATGTATGTGTGTATGTGTGTATATATATATGTGTGTATGCGTATGTATATGTATGTATGTATGTGTGTGTATGTATGTATGTATATATATATATATATATATATATATATATATGTATGTGTGTATATATTTATATATATACATTTATATCTATAAATATATATATATATATATATATATATATATATATATATATATATATATATATATATATATATATATATATATATATATATATATATATATATATTAATAATAATAATAAATAAATAAAAAATAAAATAAATTTGACATGAGAGGATACCCCCTCCAATCAAGCAGCCCCTGATAGACCAGTTTTCAACTCTAATCTATTGCTATCTTTCACCTCTTTATTAGCTTTAATTATGGTCTAACATGTTCAACACTTCTACTTGTATATAATAGTCGCTAGTTAGCTCTTCTGCTATCTTTGAGTTTAAATAAGGAATAAGAATTTATCTTTCCCCACCCTTCATCAGTTACATTAATATGGGATTTGTAGGTTTACAAGTTATTATATATGCAACTACATCCCAGGTCATCCCCTTTTTTCCCCTTCCATAGTATTAAATTACATCTTTATTAACTCAATATTTGAACAAAATATTAATGATATTTATCTCCTCAGTTCTAATAATTAATTAATTATTCTTGTTTAAAAATGTTACAATCATCCTCATTTACGTTTGCAATGAATTGTTCATTTACTTTATTCAATTAGCCGAGTGGGCTAAGAAACAAAACATCTTAGTGATGCTCTGTTATAGGGTTTTTCCCTCTTTACACGGTAGTTCCATGTACCCCACTGTGCCTTCCTCGACCAACCATTATTATTATGTGGTCAATCAACGATGGCCCCGTATCCCTTGATGGGGGAAATTTTCCCTCCTCACGGGTAATTCTTGGATCTCATATTAGACTAACTTATTCAACAGTATATTTATTCATTTATGCTACTTATTTTTCTCTTTTTCTAGACCTCCCTAGATCCTCTTCTTCTTCCCCCCCTTTTCTGTTCACTTGGATTGGTCCACTCAGCCGGAAATATAACAAAAGTGGTGAGTATTATCTTTTTTATCTTCTACCATGGCACCCTTGAACATCCTTTCCCTGAATGTTCAGGGACTTAATATACCGCAAAAGCGTTCAAAAGCATTTAGATTCTTCCAAACGCAGAAAGCACATATAGTTTGCCTACAGGAAACTCATTTTACAATAAATTCTACACCCAGATATTTGAGCTCTTCCTATCCTCAGGTCTATTCGGCCTCAGCATCCACTAAACAACGTGGCACTCTGATAGCTTTTCATCGTTCAGTACCCTTTTCTCCTATATCAGAAATCAAAGACCCTGAGGGGAGATACATCATTTTGACAGGTCATATTATGGATATGGAAATAACAATAATCTCATATTATGCTCCAAATAAAAACCCTACACCCTTTTTTTACACATCTCCTACAGGTTATATCCACACACAAAATAGGGACTATTGCAATGTGTGGAGATTCAAATCAGGTTCTTTTACCATTCTTAGATAAAACCCCCTTCACGCCCACGAGTTATCCATCTAATCAATCCTTTTCACAGCTTCTTTTGAGATACAACTTAATTGACTCTTGGAGGGAAACTAACCCGGTTAAGAGAGGTTATACATACTATTCGAACCCACATCAAACTCTTTCACGCATTGACCATATATTTTTAACCATAGGCATGATTCCGGAGATTCTCAATTCAAATATAATCCCAATACCATGGTCAGACCACAATGGCGGAGCAGACCACTCCGCCATTCCCAAATCCCATGATCGTACCTGGTACCTTCCCAATATTCTGCTCAAAAATCCATCTCACTGTATCCAGGTCGAACAAGCCTTAAAAGAATATTTGTTATATAATACATGCCCTGAAATATCCCCGTTAACCCTTTGGGAAGCCCATAAACCAGTGCTAAGAGGTATACTACAAAAACAATCTGCATTGTTCAAGAGAGAACGTAAAAATTTGGCACAAAAGCTTGAATTGGAATATAATAATTCCTTTTTAAATTTTCAAGATAATCCCTCCTCGATTTCTAAAGCCCGTCTAGAAAAAGCATGCCTGGAATATGACCTATTCCTCACAGAAAATGTAGATAAATCTTTACGCCGATCTAGACATGCCTTTTATATGAAGTCCAACAAGCCTAACACATTTCTAGCACGAGCCCTTAACTCCCAATTTAAACAAACAAAACCAATAAGACTCAAAATATCCAAAGATAATTACACATGCAACCCCGTTAAAATAGTTAACAAATTTAGATCCCACTTATCATCCTTATATTCGACAACAAATGATTTTAATCCAGTAGAGGCGGAAGCCTTCTTTTCTCAAATAAAACTCCCAGAGTTAACACACGCCCAACAAGCTCTACTTGAAGAACCAATTTCTTCAGAAGAAGTAAGCTTCACAATCAAAGAACTAAAGTTAAATAAAAGACCTGGCCCGGATGGCTTTTCAGCTTTATATTACCGCACATTTGCAGAAATCTTATCCCCACTACTTACCAAAGCTTATAATACAATACTAAAA
The DNA here is from genome assembly GCF_042186555.1 of Aquarana catesbeiana. Taxonomy (NCBI): domain Eukaryota; kingdom Metazoa; phylum Chordata; class Amphibia; order Anura; family Ranidae; genus Aquarana; species Aquarana catesbeiana. The sequence continues at coordinate 259,464,742 of NC_133328.1, read as the reverse complement.
GGTAAATCATTTAGACAAGAGTTGCTTATGGCAATTATCTGTATGATACCCAAACCTAATACTGATCACACATCTTATAATAATTATCACCCCATATCTCTCTTAAACTTAGATACAAAAATATTAGCAAAAATCCTGGCAACTCGACTTAATAAAATTATAGGTAACCTTATCCATAGAGATCAGGTAGGTTTTATGCCTAATCGTCAAGCAGGAGACAATGTACGGAGAGCAGTTCTATTGGCACACATTGCTAAGACCCGACGTATCCCCTCATGTTTCCTCTCATTGGATATTAGGAAAGCCTTTGATTCAGTGTCTTGGACCTATCTTTATCATACTTTACAGAAATTGGGTTTTGGACCTCATTTTATCAAATGGATAGCCGCACTTTATAATAGTCCTCAAATATACATAAAATATGCAGGCTATAAATCAGACCCATTTAAAATTGAAAGAGGCACGCGTCAGGGATGCCCTTTATCCCCCCTTTTTTTCGCCCTTCTCATAGAACCTCTTGCCCAATTTATTAGACTAAATCCAACAATAACGGGTATAGAATTAGGAGGTTACAATCACAAACTCTGCATGTTTGCAGACGATATTTTACTATTTTTATCTTCTCCTCAGATATCAGGCCCCAATTTATTACCTATTCTTAATACATTTGCCAATATTTCGGGACTGATAATTAATCCCAAAAAATGTCTAGCCCTGAATATATCCCTGTCTGATAGAGACAAAGAAATAGTGAGGTCAGCACTCCCTTTCACTTGGGCAGAGAAAACAATCCCATATCTGGGCATACATTTAACAGCATCCATCTCTGATCTCTTCTCAGCTAACAATCCACCCATCCTAAAACACATAACAAATTTGATGAAACAATGGTCTTTCCTTCCACTATCTTGGTTTGGAAGGATTAATACTATTAAAATGTCGATCTTACCTAAATTATTATATCTGTTTAGAGTTCTCCCGATTCCAATTCCGGCTTATTTTTTATGACTAATTCAAAATAGAACGAAAAAATTTGTATGGGGATCCACAAAACCACGAATTCCTATACATACTTTATACCTCCCCAAATCTTCTGGTGGCCTGGGCTTCCCCAACTTTGCAGCATACTATCAAGCTGCACATATGGCAAGCTTAATTAAGTATCACACAACTCATGACACACCCCTGTGGGTAATGATAGAAGCGGCTGAATGTGACCCTCTATCGTTCTCAAATTTATTGTGGCTTAATCCCAAGGATCGTCAAGGTTTACGCAACCCCATCACAAAGCACTGTATAACCCTTTGGGACAAGCTTAAAATTAAGCATCAGTTGCAGTCTCCTCATAACCCCCTCCTCTCCTTCCTCAAAAACCCGGCCTTTTACCCAGCATGGGTTTTCCCTAAATCGTTTAAAATATGGGACTCCATGGAAATCTCGAGACTACATAAATTCGTCACACCTTCCAACATTATCCCATTTCCAGAATTACGTGAAACAGTTGGATTACCTCAATCAGAAACATTCCGATACCTTCAGATCAAAAAATTTTTCACACCTTTCACAAATACAGACACTCCTTTACACCAATTTACTAAATTTGAATCCACTTGTCTAAAAGATCCACATGCCAAGAAACAAATTTCTTCTATCTACTCTCATTTACTGACTAATATTAATTTAGATAAACCATCCTATGTTCAGAAATGGGAGGAGGACCTAGGACGAACTCTTGAGGATATGGAATGGTCAAGTATCTGGCAGGCCACTAAAACATCTTCTGATAATATTTTAGCAATGGAAACAAATTACAAAGTTCTGACTTGTTGGTACTTAGTACCTTCTAGAATCGCAAAATATGTTCTAACTTACTCAGCTCTTTGCTTTCGTGGCTGCCCAGACCTGGGCACACATTTGCATGTCTGGTGGACCTGGCTGGTAGCCCAGATCTTTTGAAAAAAAATTTTTGGCATAGCCTCTGAAATGTTCAAATTTAAAATTCACCCTGATACCACCATGGCTTTGCTCAACTTAAAACCGGTATACCTAACACATATACAATTCAAGCTGTTGATCCAGCTACTGACAGCCGCTAGACAAACAATTGCGAAAGCTTGGAAATCCCCTTCACTAGGAGTGGTTGAGACTAAAAATAGAATCAATAATTTCATGATTCACTCTAAAATGGCTGCTATAGAAAATAATCTTATACCAAAATTTGAGAAAATATGGAACCCATGGATTAAATTTTTCACTGCATCATCTATGGATGAAAGAGTCCTATTGCCATGGTAGTGGTTAAAATTGACTGATCTTAGTCTTTACTCATCTCCATATGGCTCTCGGACCAATCTGGTGAACTCCTTCTCCCCCTCTTCTCTCTCTTCCTCTTTATTCCTGTTTATCCCTACTCTCTTCTTTTCTGTCCTCTACCCCCTTTTTTTTTTCTATTGCCTGTGAACATAGTACTATTTAAAATAAATGTTATTTTTATAATGTAATGAATTGCTCTCATTGTATATCTTAAATCTTTAGCTTTAGATTAGCTTATTAATTCAGCAATAACATACAGTCTTTAGACTCCCCATACTAATTCCTTTATATGTACAATGTAATCTTTACATATGATTTGTTTTCTCTTGTTTATTTATTTATTTATTTATTTTTTCTCTACTTATTTTTAATAGCAAAATTAGACTCTGTTCATATGTGATTATTCAACATATACGTTTTGCTGATTGTTATATATTCAATAAAATCTTTTGACAAGGAATATTGTTTATAAATATACATAGTAACCTATTTAACCCATTTCTGATAAGAATATGCATATAATTATTTTTCTACATGGGGATTAGGGGTAGAATATTGTTTATCAATATACATAGCAATATAATAAATCTATTTCTGATATGACTATGCATATATTTATTTTTCTATATGGGGATTAAGGGTTGAATATTGTTTATAAATATTTATAGGAACCTATTTAGCCCATTTCTGATAAAAATATGCTTATAATTATTTTTCTACATGGGGATTATGGGTGAAATATTGTAGTTAAACATACATAGGAAAATATTGAACCTATTTCTGATATGAATATGCATACAAATATTTTTCTACATAGGGATTATTGTTGGAATATTGTTTATAAATAAACATAGGAACTTATATAACCAATTTCTGATAAGAATATGCATATAATTCTTTTTCTACATGGGGATTATGTGTGGAATATTCTTTAGAAATATACATAGGAACCTATTTAACCCATTTCTGATAAGAAAATTCATATAATTTTTTTTCTACATGGGGATTATGGGTGGAATGTTGCTTATAAATATACATAGGAATCTTTTTAACCCATTTCTGATAAGAATATGCATATAATTTTTTTTCTGCATTTGGACTATGGGTGGAATATTGTTTATATCTATACATAGGAACCTATTTAACCCATTTCTGATTAGAATATGCATATAATTACTTTTCTATATGGGGATTATGGGTGGAATATTGTTTATAAATATACATAGGAACCTATTTAACCAATTTCTGATAAGAATATGCATGTAATTATTTTCTACATGGGGATTATGGGTGGAATATTGTTTATAAATATACATAGTAACCTATTTATTCCCATTTCTGATAAGAATATACATACAAATATTTTTCTACATGGGGATTAGGGGTGAAATATTGTTTATAAATATACATAGCAATATATTAAACCTATTTCTGATATGAATATGCATATAATTATTTTTCTACATGGAGTTTATGGGTGGAATATTGTTTATAAATATACATAGGAACCTATTTAACCCAATTCTGATAAGAATATGCATATCATTTTTTTCTACATGGGGATTATGGGTGAAATATTATTTATAAATATACATAGCAACCTATTTAGCCCATTTCTGACAAGAATATGCATATAATTATTTTTCTACATGGAGTTTATGGGTGGAATATTGTTTATAAATATACATAGGAACCTATTTAACCCATTTCTGATAAAAATAAGCATATAATTATTTTTCTACATGGGGATTATGGGTGGAATATTGTTTATAAATATACATAGGACCCTAATTCAACCCATTTTTGATAAGAATATGCATGTCATTATTTTTCTACATGGGGATTATAGGTGGGATATTGTAGTTAAACATAGATAGAAATATATTAAACCTATTTCTGATATGAATATGCATATAATTATTTTTCTACATGGGTATTATGGGTGGAAATTTGTTTATAAATATAAATAGGAACATATTAAACCTATTTCTGATATGAATATGCTTATAATTATTTTTCTATATGGGGATTATGGGTGGAATATTGTTTATAAATATACATAGGAACCTATTTAGCCCATTTCTGATAAGAATAAGCATATAATTATTTTTACACATGGGGATTATGGGTGGAATATTGGTAATAAATATACATATCAACATATTAAACCTATTTGTGATATGAATATGCATATAATTATTTTTCTACATGGAGATTATGGGTAGAATATTGTAGATAAACATACATAGCAACATATTAAACCTATTTCTGATAAGAATAATCAAATCATTATTTTTCTACATGTGGATTATTTGTGGAATATTGTAGTTAACCATACATAGGAATATATTAAATATATTTCTGATATCAATATGCATATCATTTTTTTTTCTAAATGGGGATTATGGGTGGAATATAGTTTATAAATATACATAGGAACCAATTTCACCCATTTCTGATCAGAATATGCATATAATTATTTTTCAACATTGGGATTATGGGTGGAATATTGTAGTTAAACATACATAGGAATATATTAAACCTATTTCTGATATGAATATGCATACAAATATTTTTCTACATAGGGATTATTGGTGGAATATTGTTTATAAATAAACATAGGAACCTATTTAACCCATTTCTGATAAGAATGCGCATATCATTATTTTTCTACATGGGTATTTTTTTGTGGAATATTGTTTATACATATAGATAGCAACATATTAAACCTATTTCTGATAAGAATGTGCATATAATTATTTTTCTACATTGGATTTATGCGTGGAATATTGTTTATAAATATACATAGTAACCTCTTTCACCCATTTCTGATAAGAATATGCATATCATTATTTTTCTACGTGGGGATTATGGGTGGAATATTGTAGATAAACAAACATAGCAACATATTAAACCTATTTCTTTTAAGAATAGGAATATCATTATTTTTCCACATGCAGGATTATGGGTGGAATATTGTTTATAAATATACATAGGAACCTATTTAACCCATTTCTGATAAGAATATGCATATAATTATTTTTCTACCTGGGGATTATGGATGGAATATTGTTTATAAATATACTTAGGAACCTATTTAACCAATTTCTGATAAAAATATGCATATAATTATTGATCTACATGGGGATAATTGGTGGAATATTGTGGATAAACATACAGGGGAATATATTAAACCTATTTCTGATATGAAAATGCATACAAAATATTTCTACATCTGGAGTATAGGTGGAATATTGTTAATAAATATACATAGGAACCTATTTCACCCATTTCTGATAAGAATATGCATATAATTATTTTTCTACATGGGAATTATGGGTTTACGATTGTTTATAGATATACATATGAACATATAAAACCTATTTGTGATATGATTATGCATATAATTATTTTTCTACATAGGGATTATGGGTGGAATATTGTAGATAAACATACATAGCAACATATTAAACCTATTTCTGATAAGAATAGGCATATCGTTATTTTTCTACATGTGGATTATATGGGTGGAATATTGTTTATACATATACATAGCAACATATTCAACCTATTTCTTATAAGAATATGCATAAAATTATTTTTCAACATTTGGATTATGGATGGATTATTGTAGTTAAACATACATAGGAATATATTAAACCTATTTCTGATATAAATATGCACACCATTATTTTTCTACATGGGTGGAATATTATTTTTAAATATACATAGGAACCTATTTAACCCACTTCTGACAGAAATATGCATATAATTATTAATCTACATGAGGATAATGGGTGGAATATTGTTTATACATATAGATAGCAACATATTAAACCTATTTGTAATAAGAATATGCATATAATTAATTTTCTAACTTGGGATTATGGGTGGAATATTGAAATTAAACATACATAGGAAAACATTAAACCTTTTTCTGATATGAATATACATACAAAAATATTTCTATATTGGGATTATAGGCGGACTATATATAAATAAATATAAATATACATAGGAACCTATTTCACCCATTCCTGATCAGAATATGCATATAATTACTTTTCTAATTTGGGAATATGGGTGGAATATTGAAAGTAAACATACATAGATTATACCTATTTCTGATAAGAATATGCATATAATTATTTTCTACATGGGGTTATGGGTGGAATATTGTTTATAAGTATACATAGGAACCTATTTATCCTATTTCAGATAAAAATATGCATATAATTTTTTTCTATATGTGTATTTTGGGTGCAATATTGTTTATAAATATAAATAGGAACTTACTTAACCTATTTCTGATAAGAATATTCATATCATTGTTTTTCTACATTGGGATTATGGGTGGAATATTGTAGTCAATCATACATAGGAATATATTAAACCTATTTCTGAAAAGAATAGGCATATCATTATTTTTCTACATGGGGATTATGGGTGGAATATTGTAGATAAACATAAAGTCATTCTACTTCCAAAATAAAAATGACTATATTTCACACACTCATCCATACTGCAGAACCTCTCATCCACTAGAAAAAGGGCGTTCGTATTATCTCCTGAAGAGAAGCAGATTCGCAAATACAGTTTATAAAAATCCTTTCCAACACAAGTAGCAGATCTGGGCAAAGGATACAATAAATTATTATGCATAGCAGGTGTGTAACAGGTAGAACTGAGAAGAAACAATATAAAAAAAAACCCTTAAAACAAAGTAGTCAGAACTTTTCCATTAAAAATACACTAAAACCTTTACTGTAGTATGTGGTCTTCGCTTTTTCGACTTTTTCTTAAGAGCATTATATCTGCTACAAAGTGACAGGTTCACTTTAACAAAGAATGAGGTCACATTATTTACAGGTATTATATAGGTGCTAGGGCTAAAATATAAAGTCCAGGAAGCTAGGACCTATAGGAGAGCTTTCTGATATGAATATGCATAAAATTATTTTTCTACATATAAAATATATAAATATCCATTGCAACATATTAAACCTATTTCTGATATGAATATGCATATATTATATATTAAATATGCATATGCAAATATGCATATGTTCAATATTGTGTACATAAGAGCCTATTTAACCCATTTCTGATAAGAATATACATACAATTATTTTTCTACATGGGGATGAGTAGTAGAATATTGTGAATAAATATACATAGCAATATATTAAACCTATTTCTAATATGAATATGCATATAATTATTTTTCTATATAGGGGTTATGGGTTTAATATTGTTTATAAATATATATAGGAACCTATTTAACCCATTTCTGATAAGAATATGCATATAATTATTTTTCTACATGGGGATTATGGGTGGAATATTGTAGTTAAACATACATAGGAAAAAATGAAACCTATTTCTGATATGAATATGCATAAAATTATTTTTCTACATTGGGATTATGGGTGGAATATTTTTTATAAATATACATATCAACATATAAAACCTATTTGTGATATAAATATGCATATAATTATTTTTCTACATGGAGATTATGGGTGGAATATTGTAGATAAACATACATAGCAACATATTAAACCTATTTATGATAAGAATAGGCATATCATTATTTTTCTACATATGGATTATGGGTGGAATATTGTATATAAATATACATAAGAACCTCTTTCACCCATTTCTGATAAGAATATGCATATAATTATTTTTCTACGTGGGGATTATGGGTGGAATATTGTAGATAAACAAACATAGCAACATATTAAACCTATTTCTGTTAAGAATAGGAATATCATTATTTTTCCACATGTGGATTATGGGTGGAATATTGTTTATAAATATACATAGGAACCTATTTAACCCATTTCTGATAAGAATATGCATAAAAAATATTTCTACATGGGAATTATAGGCGGAATATTGTTTATAAATATGCATAGCAATATATTAAATCTATTTCTGATATGAATATGCATGAAAAATATTTCTACTTGGGAATTATGGGTGGAATATTGTTTATAAATATACATAGGAACCTATTTAACCCATTTCTGATAAGAATATGCATATAATTATTTTTATACCTGGGGATTATGGATGGAATATTGTTTATAAATATACATAGGAACCTATTTAACCCATTTCTGATAAAAAAATATGCATATAATTATTGATCTACATGGGGATAATTGGTGGAATGTTGTTCATACATATAGATAGCAACATATTAAACCTATTTCTGATATGAATATGCATAAAAAATATTTCTACATGGGAATTATAGGCGGAATATTGTTTATAAATATACATAGCAATATATTAAACCTATTTCTGATATGAATATGCATATAATTATTTTTCTACATTGGGATTATGGGTGAAATATTTAATAAATATACATAGCAACCTATTTAACCCATTTCTAATAAGAATATGCATATAATTATTTTTCTACATGTGGATTATGGATGGAATACTGTAGATAAACACACATAGGAATACATTAAACCTATTTCTGATATGAATATGCATAACATTATTTTTCTACATGGGGAATATGGGTGGAATATTGTTTATAAATATACATAGGAACCTATTTAACCCATTTCTGATAAGAATATGCATATAATTATTTTCTACATGGGGTTATGGGTGGAAAGTTGTTTATTAGTATACATAATAACTTATTTATCCCATTTCAGATAAGAATATGCATATAACTATTTTTCTATATGGGTATTTTGAGAGGAATAATGTTTATAAATATACATAGGCACTTACTTAACCTATTTCTCTAAAAAGAATATGCACATAATTATTTTTCTACATGGGGATTATGGGTGGAATATTGTAGATAAACATACATAGGAAGATATTAAACCTATTTCTGATATGAATAATAATGGGTGGAATATTGTTTATACATATAGATAGCAACATATTAAACCTATTTTTCATAAGAATATGCATATAATTATTTTTCTATATGGGGATTATGAGTGGAAAATTGTTTATAATATACATAGGAACCTATTTAACCCATTTCTGATAAGAATATGCATGTAATTATTTTTCTACAGTGGGGTTATGGGTTTAATATTGTTTAGAAATATACATATCAACATATTAAACATATTTGTGATATGAATATGCACATAATTATTTATCTACATTGGGATTATGGGTGGAATATTGAAATTAAATATACATAGGAATATATTAAACCTATTTCTGATATGAAAATGCATACAAAATATTTCTACATCTGGATTATAGGTGGAATGTTGTTAATAAATATACATAGGAACCTATTTCACCCATTTCTGATAAGAATATGCATATAATTATTTTTCTACATGGGAATTATGGGTTTACTATTGTTTATAGATATACATATCAACATATAAAACCTATTTGTGATATGATGATGCATATAATTATTTTTCTACATAGGGATTATGGGTGGAATATTGTAGATAAACATACATGGCAACATATTAAACCTATTTCTGATAAAAATAGGCATATCGTTATTTCTCTACATGTGGATTATATGGGTGGAATATTGTTTATATATTCATATATTATATTATATTATATTATATTATATATTGTTTATACATAGCAACATATTCAACCTATTTCTTATAAGAATATGCATAAAATTATTTTTCAACATTTGGATTATGGATGGAATATTGTAGTTAAACATACATAGGAATATATTAAACCTATTTCTGATATAAATATTATGTTTCTACATGGGTGGAATATTATTTATAAATATACATAGGAACCTATTTAACCCACTTCTGACAGAAATATGCATATAATTATTAATCTACATGAGGATAATGGGTGGAATATTGTTTATACATATAGATAGCAACATATTAAACCTATTTGTAATAAGAATATGCATATAATTACTTTTCTAACTTGGGATTATGGGTGGAATATTGAAATTAAACATACATAGGAGAAAATATTAAACCTTTTTCTGATATGAATATGCATAAAAAAATATTTCTACATTGGGATTATAGGCGGACTATATATAAATATATAAATAAATATAAATATACATAGGAACCTATTTCACCCATTCCTGATCAGAATATGCATATAATTACTTTTCTAATTGGGAATATGGGTGGAATATTGAAAGTAAACATACATAGATTATACCTATTTCTGATAAGAATATGCATATAATTATTTTCTACATGGGTTTATGGGTGAAATGTTGTTTATAAGTATACATAGGAACCTATTTATCCTATTTCAGATAAAAATAAGCATATAATTTTTTTCCATATGGGTATTTTGGGTGGAATATTGTTTATAAATATAAATAGGAACTTACTTAACCTATTTCTGATAAGAATATTCATATCATTGTTTTTCTACATTGGGATTATGGGTGGAATATTGTAGTCAATCATACATAGGAATATATTAAACCTATTTCTGATAAGAATAGGCATATCATTATTGTTCTACATGGGGATTATGGGTGGAATATTGTAGATAAGTATAAAGCCATTCTACTTCCAAAATAAAAATGACTATATTTCACACACTCATCCATATTGCAGAACCTTTCATCCACTAGAAAAAGAGCGTTCGTATTATCTCCTGAAGAGAAGCAGATTCGCAAATATAGTTTATAAAAATCCTTTCCAACACAAGTAGCAGATCTGGGCAAAGGATACAATAAATTATTATGCATAGCAGATGTGTAACAGGTAGAACTGAGAAGAAACAATATATAAAAAAACCCTTAAAACAAAGCAGAGTCAGAACTTTTCCTTTAAAAATACACTAAAACCTTTACAGTAGTATCTGGTCTGCGCCTGACTTTTTCTTAAGAGCATTATATCTGCTACAAAGTGACAGGTGCACTTTAACAAAGAATGAGGTCACATTACTTACAGGTATTATATAGGTGCTAGGGCTAATATATAAAGTCCAGGAAGCTAGGACCTATAGGAGAGCTTTAAATATGCATATGCAAATATGCATATGTTCAATATTGTATACATAAGAGCCTATTTAACCCATTTCTGATAAGAATATGCAAATAATATTTTTACTATATATAGTAATATATATATAATGTGATATAATGTTTATAAATATACATAGGATACCTATTTAACCTATTTCTGATATGAAAATGCATACAATTATTTTTCTACATGAAGATTATGGAAGGAATATTGTAGATAAACAGACATAGCAACATATTAAACCTATTCTGATAAGAATAGGCATATCATTATTTTTCTACATGGGGTATATGAGTAATATACTGTTTTTAATCATATATGGGAACCTTTTTAACCCAATTCTGATAAGAATATGCAAATAATTATTTATCTACATGGGGATAGTGGGTGGAATATTGTTTATTTATATAGACAGCAACATATTAAGCTGAAAGTCACAGAATAGGCTGCCCGTGGTAAGAATTATCCATTCTGTGCAGTTTTGGACAATCAGTGACGAACCTTTTTTTTATCAACCAATTGAGCTGAAAGTCACAGAAAGACTGCCCATGGGAAGAAATATCCATTGCGTGCAGTTTGGGGGGATTTGGTTTATCAGAAGAAAAGTTGGTCACCAAATGAGCTAAATGTCACACAGTAGGCTGCCCATGAGCAGAGGTATCCATTGCTTGCAATTTCGGGGGAATCGGTGACAAAATTTTGTGTTGGGGATAAACTTTTTTATGACCAATCAATTGAGCTGAAAGTCACAGAATATGCATCTAAAGAAATATCCATTGCTTGTAGTTTCGGGGGAATTGGTTGATCACAACAAAAGTTGGTCACCAAATGAGCTGAAAGTCACAGAATTAGCTGCCCATGGGCAGAATTATCCATTGCTTGTAGTTTCCGTGGAATCGGTAAAATTTTTTGTTGTAGATAAACCAATTCCTCCCAAACTGCAAACAATTGATAATTCTGCCCATGGGCAGCCTATTTCTGTGACTTTCAGCTCAATTGGTTGCTCACAAAAAAGTTCGTCACCGATTGTCCCCAAACTGCACACAAACTTCTTCCCATGGGCAGCTTATTCTGTGACTTTAAGCTCATTTCTTGATCAAACAAATCCCCCTAAACTGCACGCAATGGATATTTATTCCCATGGGCAGCCTATTCCAAACGATGTATTACTTATTCTTTCCTTAGACCACAACTACTTTATTATTGAAAAAAATATTCCACCCATAATCCCCATAAATAAAAGTAATTGTATGAATATTTTTATCAGAAATAGGTTTAATATGTTGCTATGTATGTTTATAAACAATATTCCACCCATAATCCCAATGTAGAAAAATATTTTTTATGCATATTCATATCAGAAATAGGTTTAATATATTCCTATGTATGTTTAACTACAAAATTCCACTCATAATCCACATGTAGAAAAATAATTATATGCATATTCTTATCAGAAATTGGTTAAATAGGTTCCTATATATATTTATAAGCAATATTCAACCCATAATCCCCATAAAGAAAAGTAATTATATGTGTATTTTTATCAGAAATAGGTTTAATATGTTGCTATCTATCTTTTTATAAAAAATTCTACCCATAATCCCCATGTAGAAAAATAATTATATGCCTATTCTTATCAGAAACGGATTTAATAGATTCCTATGTATATTTATCAACAATATTCCACCCATAATCCCAATGTAGAAAAAGAATTGCATGCACATTCTTATGAGAAATGGGTTAAATAGGTTCCTGAGTATATTTATAAACAATATTCCACCCATAATTCCCATGTAGAAAAATAATTTTATGCATATTCATATCAGAAATAGGTTTAATATATTCCTATGTATGCTTATCTACAATATTCCAACCATAATTTCCATGTAGAAAAATAATTACATGCATATTCTTATCAGAAATTGGTTAAATAGGTTCCTATATATATTTATAAGCAATATTCAACCCATAATCCCCATATAGAAAAGTAATTATATGCGTATTTTTATCAGAAATAGGTTTAATATGTTGCTATCTATCTTTTTATAAAATATTCTACCCATAATCCCCATGTAGAAAATAATTATATGCCTATTCTTATCAGAAACGGATTTAATAGATTCCTATGTATATTTATCAACAATATTCCACCCATAATCCCCATGTAGAAAAATAATTATATTCATATTCTTATCAGAAATAGGTTTAATATATTCCTATGTATGCTTATCTATAATATTCCACTCATCATTTCCATGTAGAAAAATAATTATATGCATATTCTTATCAGAAATTGGTTAAATGGGTTCCTATATATATTTATAAGCAATATTCAACCCATAATCCCCATATAGAAAAGTAATTATATGCATATTCATATCAGAAATAGGTTTAATATATTGCTATGTATATTTATAAACAATATTCCACCCATAATCCTAATGTAGAAAAATAATTTTATGCATATTCTTATCAGAAATAGCTTAAATAGGTTGCTATGTATATTTATAAACAATATTCCACCAATAATTCCCATGAAGAAAAATAATTATATGCATATTCTTATCAGAAATGGGTTAAATAGGTTCCTATATATATTTATAAACAATATTCCACCCATAATCCCCATGTAGAAAAATAATTATATGCATATTCTTATCAGAAATAGGTTTAATATATTCCTATGTATGTTTGACTACAATATTCCACCAATAATCCCCATGTAGAAAAATAATTATATGCATATTCTTATCAGAAATAGCATAAATAGGTTGCTATGTATATTTATAAACAATATTCCACCAATAATCCCCATGTAGAAAAATAATTATATGCATATTCGTATCAGAAATGGGTTAATTGGGTTCCAATTTATATTTATAAACAACATTCCATCCATAATCCCCATGTAGAAAAATAATTTTTATGCATATTTATATCAGACATAGGTTTAATATATTCCTATGTATGCATAACTACAATATTCCACCCATAATTTCCATGTAGAAAAATTATTATATGCAATTATTATATGCATATATTGTTGATAAATATACATAGGAATCTATTAAATCCGTTTCTGATAAGAATAGGCATATAATTATTTTTCTACATGGGGATTATGGGTAGACTATTTTATAAAAAGATAGATAGCAACATATTAAACTAATAATATATAATATATAAACTAATAAGAGTTTAAACTAATTATATACCTATTCTTATCAGAAATGGATTTAAAAGATTCCTATGTATATTTATCAACAATATTCCACCCATAATCCCCATGTAGAAAAATAATTATATTCATATTCTTATCAGAAATGGGTTAAATAGTTTCCTTTGTATGTTTATAAACAATATTCCACTCTTAATCCCCATATAGAAAAATAACTTTATGCATATTCATATCAGAAATGGGTTAAGTAGGCTCCAATATAGATTTATAAACAATATTCCAACCAAAATACCCATATAGAAAATAATTGTATGCACATTCTTATGAGAAATGGGTTAAATAGGTTCCTAAGCATATTTATAAACAATATTCCACCGATAATCCCCATGGATAAAAGTAATTGTATGCATATTTTTTTATCAGAAATAGGTTTAATATGTTGCTATGTATGTTTATTAACAATATTCCACCCATAATCCCAATGTAGAAAAATAATTTTTATGCATTTTCATAACGAAAATAGGTTTAATTTTTTCCTATGTATGTTTAACTACAATATTCCACCCATAATCCCCATGTAGAAAAATAATTATATGCATATTCATATCAGAAATAGGTTTAATATATTCCTATGTATGTTTAACTACAATATTCCAACCATAATCCACATGTAGAAAAATAATTATATGCATATTCTTATCAGAAATGGGTTAAATAGCTTCCTATGTATATTTATAATCAATATTCCAGCGATAATTCACATGCAGAAAAATAATGAAATGCGTATTTTTTATCAGAAATAGGGTTAATATGTTGCTATCTCTCTTTATAAAATATTCTACCCATAATCCCCATGTAGAAAAATAATTGTATGCATATTCTTATGAGAAAATCGTTAAATAGGTTCCTAAATATATTTATAAACAATATTCCACCCATAATCCCCATAGAGAAAAGTAATTATATGCATATTCTTATCAGAAATGGGTTAAATAGGTTCCTTTGTATGTTTATAAACAATACTCCACTCTTAATCCCCATATAGAAAAATAACTTTATGCATATTCTTATTGGAAATAGGTTAAGTAGGTTCCTATGTATATTTATAAACATTATTCCACCCAAAATACCCATATAGAAAAATAATAGTATGCACATACTTATGAGAAATGGGTTAAATAAGTTCCTAAGCATATTTCTAAACAATATTCCACCCATAATCCCCATGTAGAAAAATAATTTTATGCATATTCATATCAGAAATAGGTTTAATATATTCCTATGTATGCTTATCTACAATATTCCACCCATAATTTCCATGTAGAAAAATATTTATATGCATATTCTTATCAGAAATTGGTTAAATAGGTTCCTATATATATTTATAAGCAATATTCAACCCATAATCCCCATATAGAAAAGTAATTATATGCATATTCATATCAGAAATAGGTTTAATATATTGCTATGTATATTTATAAACAATATTCCACCCATAATCCGAATGTAGAAAAATAATTTTATGCATATTCATATCAGAGATAGGTTTAATATATTCCTATGTATGTTTGACTACAATATTCCACCAATAATTCCCATGTAGAAAAAAATAATTATATGCATATTCTTATCAGAAATAGGTTTAATATATTCCTATGTATGTTTGACTACAATATTCCACCACTAATCCCCATGTAGAAAAATTATTATATGCATATTCTTATCAGAAATAGCATAAATAGGTTGCTATGTATATTTATAAACAATATTCCACCAATAATCCCCATGTAGAAAAATAATTATATGCATATTCGTATCAGAAATGGGTTAATTAGGTTCCAATGTATATTTATGAACAACATTCCATCCATAATCCCCATGTAGAAAAATAATTTTTATGCATATTTATATCAGAAATAGGTTTAATATATTCCTATGTATGCATAACTACAATATTCCACCCATAATCCCAATGTAGAAAAATAATTATATTCATGTTCTTATCAGAAATGGGTTAAATAGTTTCCTTTGTATGTTTATAAACAATATTCCACTTTTAATCCCCATATAGAAAAATAACTTTATGCATATTCTTATCAGAAATGGGTTAAGTAGGTTCCAAGGTAGATTTAAAACAATATTCCACCCAAAATACCCATATAGAAAAATAATTGTATGCACATTCTTATGAGAAATGGGTTAAATAGGTTCCTAAGCATATTTATAAACAATATTCCACCCATAATCCCCATGAATAAAAGTAATTTTATGCATATTTTTTATCAGAAATAGGTTTAATATGTTGCTATGTATGTTTATAAACAATATTCCACCCATAATCCCAATGTAGAAAAATAATTTTTATGCATTTTCATAACGAAAATAGGTTTAATTTTTTCCTATGTATGTTTAACTACAATATTCCACCCATAATCCCCATGTAGAAAAACAATTATATGCATATTCATATCAGAAATAGGTTTAATATATTCCTATGTATGTTTAACTACAATATTCCAACCATAATCCACATGTAGAAAAATAATTATATGCATATTCTTATCAGAAATGGGTTAAATAGCTTCCTATGTATATTTATAATCAATATTCCATCGATAATTCACATGTAGAAAAATAATGAAATGCGTATTTTTATCAGAAATAGGGTTAATATGTTGCTATCTCTCTTTATAAAATATTCTACCCATAATCCCCATGTAGAAAAATAATTGTACGCATATTCTTATGAGAAAATCGTTAAATAGGTTCCTAAATATATTTATAAACAATATTCCACCCATAATCCCCATAGAGAAAAGTAATTATATGCATATTCTTATGAGAAATGGGTTAAATAGGTTCCTATGTACATTTATAAACAATATTCCACCCATAATCCATATGTAGAAAAAAAATGATATGCCTATTATTATCAGAAATAGGTTTAATAAGTTGGTATGTATCTACAATATTTCACACATAATCCCCATGTAGAAAAATAATTATATGCATATTCCTATCAGAAACGGGTTTAATAGGTTCCTATTTATATTTATAAACAATATTCCACCCATAAACCCATGTAGAAAAATAATTATATGCATATTCTTATCAGAAATGGGTTAAATATGTTCCTATACATATATATATATATATATATATATATATATATATATATATATATATATATATATATATATATATATATATATATATATATATATATATAAAAGCAATATTCAACCCATAATCCCCATATAGAAAAATAATTATATGCATATTCAAATCAGAAATGGGTTAAATAGGCTCCTATGTATATTTATATACAATATTCCCCCCATAATCCCCATGTAGAAAAATAATTATGTCCATATTCTTATCCAAAATGCGTTAAATTCCTTTGTATGTTTATTAACAATATTCCACTCTTAATCCCCATATAGAAAAATAACTATATGCATATTCTTATCAGAAATGGGTTAAGTAGGTTCCTGTGTATAATTATAAACAATATTGTACCCAAAATGCCCATATAGAAAAATAATTGTATGCATATTCTTATGGGAAATGGGTTAAATGGAAACCTAAGTATATTTATAAACAATGTTCCACCCATAAAACCCATGTAGAAAAATAATTATATGCATATTCTTGTCAGAAATAGGTTTAATATATTCCTATGTATGTTTGACTACAATATTCCACCAAAAATCCCCATTTAGAAAAATAATTATATGCATATTCATATCAGAAATAGGTTTAATATATTCCTATGTATGTTTGACTACAATATTCCACCAATAATCCCCATGTAGAAAAATAATTATATGCATATTCTTATCAGAAATAGCTTAAATAGGTTGCTATGTATATTTATAAACAATATTCCACCAATAATTCCCATGTAGAAAAAATAATTATATGCATATTCTTATCAGAAATGGGTTAAATAGGTTCCTATGTATATTTATAAACAATATTCCACTCATAATCCCCATGTAGAAAAATAATTATATGCATATTCTTATCAGAAATAGGTTTAATATATTCCTATGTATGTTTGACTACAATATTCCACCAATAATAGCCATGTTGAAAAATAATTATATGCATATTCTTATCAGAAATAGCATAAATAGGTTGCTATGTATATTTATAAACAATATTCCACCAATAATCCCCATGTAGAAAAATAATTATATGCATATTCGTGTTAGAAATGGGTTAATTAGGTTCCAATGTATATTTATAAACAACATTCCATCCATAATCCCCATGTAGAAAAATAATTTTTATGCATATTTATATCAGAAATAGGTTTAATATATTCCTATGTATGCATAACTACAATATTCCACCCATATTTCCATGTAGAAAAATTATTATATTATATATATATATATATATATATATATATATATATATATATATATATATATTATATTCTTAACAGAAATGGGTTAAATAGGTTCATATGTATATTTATAAACAATATTCCACCGATAATTCACATGTAGAAAAATAATGAAATGCGTATTTTTATCAGAAATAGGTTTAATATCTTTTTATAAAATATTCTACCCATAATCCCCATGTAGAAAAATAATTATATGCCTATTCTTATCAGAAAGGGATTGAATATATTCCTATGTATATTTATCAACAATATTCCACCCATAATCCCCATGTAGAAAAATAATTATATTCATATTCTTATCAGAAATGGGTTAAATAGGTTCCTTTGTATGTTTATAAACAATATTCCACTCTTAATCCCCATATATAAAAGTAACTGTATGCATATTTTTATCAGAAATAGGTTCAATATGTTGCTATGTATGTTTATAAACAATATTCCACCCATAATCCCAATGTAGAAAAATAATTTTTAAGCATATTCATAATGGAAATAGGTTTAATTTTTTCCTATGTTTGTTTAACTACAATATTCCACCCATAATCCCCATGTAGAAAAATAATTATATGCATATTCTTATCAGAAATGGGTTAAATAGGTTCCTTTGTATGTTTATAAACAATATTCCACTCTTAATCCCCATATAGAAAAATAATTGTATGCACATTTTTATGAGAAATGGGTTAAATAAGTTCCTAAGCATATTTATAAACAATATTCCACCCATAATCCCCATGTAGAAAAATAATTTTATGCATATTCTTATGAGAAATTGGTAAAATAGGTTCCTAAGTATATTTATAAACAATATTCCACCCATAATCTCCATGTAGAAAAATAATTATATGCATATTCTTATGAGAAATGGGTTAAATAGGTTCCTATTTGTATTTATAAACAATATTCCACCCATAATCCCCATATAGAAAAGTAGTTATATGCATATTCTTATCAGAAAAGGGTTAAATAGGTTCCCATATATAGATATAAACAATATTCCACCCATAATCCCCATATAGAAAAAGAATGATGTGCATATTCTTTTCAGAAATGGGTTAAATAGATTCCTCTATGTATATTTATAAACAATATTCCACCCATAATCCATATATAGAAAAAAATGATATGCCTATTATTATCAGAAATGGGTTTAATAAATTGCTATGTATGTTTATCTACAATATTCCACACATAATCCCCACGTAGAAAAATAATTATATGCATATTCCTATCAGAAACGGGTTTAATAGGTTCCTATTTATATTTATAAACAATATTCCACCCATATAATCCCCATGTAGAAAAATAATTATATGCATATTCTTATCAGAAATGGGTTAAATATGTTCCTATATATATAATCAATATTCAACCCATAATCCCCATATAGAAAAATAATTATATGCATATTCATATCAGAAATGGGTCATATCAGAAATGGGTTAAATATGTTCCTATGTATATTTATAAACAATATTCCACCCATAATCCCCATGTAGAAATATAATTATATTCACATTTTTATCAAAAATGGGTTAAATAGGTTCCTTTGTATGTTTATAAACAATATTCCACTCCGAATCCCCATATAGAAAAATAACTATATGCATATTTTTATCAGAAATTGGTTAAATAGGTTCCTATATATATTTATAAGCAATATTCAACCCATAATTCCCATATAGAAAAGTAATTATATGCATATTCATATTAGAAATAGGTTTAATATATTGCTATGTATATTTATAAACAATATTCCACCCATAATCCGAATGTAGAATAATAATTTTATGCATATTCATATCAGAAATAGGTTTAATATATTCCTATGTATGTTTGACTACAATATTCCACCAATAATCCCCATGTAGATAAATAATTATATGCATATTCTTATCAGAAATAGCTTAAATAGGTTGCTATGTATATTTATAAACAATATTCCACCAATAATTCCCATGTAGAAAAAATAATTATATGCATATTCTTATCAGAAATGGGTTACATAGGTTCCCATGTATATTTATAAACAATATTCCACCCATAATCCCCATGTAGAAAAATAATTATATGCATATTCTTATCAGAAATAGGTTTAATATATTCCTATGCAGGCATGTACTGGCCATCGGGACTACAGGGAGTTTCCCGGTGGGCTGATCGCTCAGTGGGCCGGTTTCAGTGACAGCCTGTCAAAGTAATGGCTGTGCGGCTCTCCCTCAATTTCACGCAGTGATGTGAGAAGGATGAGAAAAATACACAGGAGAATACGTGAAATAATAAAAGATGTTAGTGAGGACTCCTTATGTTTTTTTTGCACAATTGTGTATAGTTTATATACTGTTTTTGTGCTTGTTTGCAAAATTAAAGTGGGCCGTTCTGGATGAAGTCCAGGGCCAAATTTGTGACCCGGTACAGCCATGAACGCTACCATACAGTAGTTGAGTATTAGCGTAGGGTACAGCATTGCACAGACTAGGCACACTTTCACAGGGTCTCCCAAGATGCCATCGCATTTTGAGAGACCCGAACCTGGAACCGGTTACCGTTATAAAAGTTACAGTTACAAAAAAGTGTAAAAAAAAAAAAATATATATAAAATAAAAAAAAATAGTTGTCGTTTTATTGTTCTCTCTCTCTCTATTCTCTCTCTCTTGTTCTGCTCTTTTTTACTGTATTCTATTCTGCAATGTTTTATTGTTATTATGTTTTATCATGTTTGCTTTTCAGGTATGCAATTTTTTATACTTTACCGTTTACTGTGCTTTATTGTTAACCATTTTTTTGTCTTCAGGTACACCATTCACGACTTTGAATGGTTATACCAGAATGATGCCTGCAGGTTTAGGTATCATCTTGGTATCATTCTTTTCAGCCAGCAGTCGGCTTTCATATAAAAGCAATCCTAGTGGCTAATTAGCCTCTAGACTGCTTTTACAAGCCGTGGGAGGGAATGCCCCCCCCCACCGTCTTCCGTGTTTTTCTCTGGCTCTCCTGTCTCAACAGGGAACCTGAGAATGCAGCCGGTGATTCAGCCAGCTGACCATAGAGCTGATCAGAGACCAGAGTGGCTCCAAACATCTCTATGGCCTAAGAAACCGGAAGCTACGATCATTTTATGACTTAGATTTCGCCGGATGTAAATCGCGCCATTGGGAAATTGGGGAAGCATTTTATCACACCGATCTTGGTGTCATCAGATGCTTTGAGGGCAGAGGAGAGATCTAGGGTCTAATAGACCCCAATTTTTTCAAAAAAGAGTACCTGTCACTACCTATTTCTATCATAGGGGATATTTGCATTCCCCGAGATAACAATAAAAATGATTAAAAAAAAAAAAAAATGAAAGGAACAGTTTAAAAATAAGATAAAAAAGCAAAAAAATAATAAAGAAAAAAAAAAAAAAAAAGCACCCCTGTCGCCCCCTGCTCTCGCGCTAAGGCGAACGCAAACGGCGGTCTGTCGTCTAACGTAAACAGCAATTGCACCATGCATGTGAGGTATCGCCGCGAAGGTCAGATCGAGGGCAGTAATTTTTGCAGTAGACCTCCTCTGTAAATCTAAAGTGGTAACCTGTAAAGGCTTTTAAAGGCTTTTAAAAATGCATTTATTTTGTTGCCACTGCACGTTTGTGCGCAATTTTAAAGCATGTCATGTTTGGTATCCATGTACTCGGCCTAAGATCATCTTTTTTATTTCATCAAACATTTGGGCAATATAGTGTGTTTTAGTGCATTAAAATTTAAAAAAGTGTGTTTTTTCCCCAAAAAATGCGTTTGAAAAATCGCTGCGCAAATACTGTGTGAAAAAAAAAATGAAACACCCACCATTTTAATCTGTAGGGCATTTGCTTTAAAAAATATATAATGTTTGGGGGTTCAAAGTAATTTTTTTGCAAAAAAAATAACTTTTTCATGTAAACAATGAGTGTCAGAAAGGGCTTTGTCTTCAAGTGGTTAGAAGAGTTGGTGATGTGTGACATAAGCTTCTAAATGTTGTGCATAAAATGCCAGGACAGTTCAAAACCCCCCCAAATGACCCCATTTTGGAAAGTAGACACTCCAAGCTATTTGCTGAGAGGCATGTCGAGTCCATGGAATATTTTATACTGCGACACAAGTTGCGGGAAAGAGACAAATTTTTTTTTTTTTTTTTTTTTGCACAAAGTTGTCACTAAATGATATATTGCTCAAACATGCCATGGGAATATGTGAAATTACACCCCAAAATACATTCTGCTGCTTCTCCTGAGTACGGGGATACCACATGTGTGAGACTTTTTGGGAGCCTAGCCGCGTACGGGACCCCGAAAACCAAGCACCGCCTTCAGGCTTTCTAAGGGCGTGAATTTTTGATTTCACTCTTCACTGCCTATCACAGTTTCAGAGGCCATGGAAAGCCCAGGTGGCACAAACCCCCCCCAAATGACCCCATTTTGGAAAGTAGACACCCAAAGCTATTTGCTGAGAGGTATAGTGAGTATTTTGCAGACCTCACTTTTTGTCACAAAGTTTTGAAAATTGAAAAAAGAAAAAAAAAAAAGTTTTTTCTTGTCTTTCTTCATTTTCATAAACAAATGAGAGCTGCAAAATACTCACCATGCCTCTCAGCAAATAGCTTGGGGTGTCTACTTTCCAAAATGGGGTCATTTGGGGGGGTTTGTGCCACCTGGGCATTCCATGGCCTCTGAAACTGTGATAGGCAGTGAAGAGTGAAATCAAAAATTTTCACCCTTGGAAATCCTGAAGGCGGTGCTTGGTTTTCGGGGCCCCGTACGCGGCTAGGCTCCCAAAAAGTCCCACACATGTGGTATCCCCATACTCAGGAGAAGCAGCTAAATGTATTTTGGGGTGCAATTCCACATATGCCCATGCCCTGTGTGAGCAATATATCATTTAGTGACAACTTTGTGCAAAAAAAAAAGTGTCACTTTCCCGCAACTTGTGTCAAAATATAAAATATTCCATGGACTCAATATGCCTCTCAGCAAATAGCTTGGGGTGTCTACTTTCCAAAATGGGGTCATTTGGGGGGGTTTTGTGCCACCTGGGCATTCCATGGCCTCTGAAACTGTGATAGGCAGTGAAGAGTGAAATCAAAAATTTACACCCTTAGAAATCCTGAAGGCGGTGCTTGGTTTTCGGGGCCCCGTACGCGGCTAAGCTCCCAAAAAGTCCCACACATGTGGTATCCCCATACTCAGGAGAAGCAGCTGAATGTATTTTGGGGTGCAATTCCACATAGGCCCATGGCCTGTGTGAGCAATATATCATTTAGTGACAACTTTTTGTAAATATTTTTTTTTTTTTTTTTGTCATTATTCAATCACTTGGGACAAAAAAAATAAATATTCAATGGGTTCAACATGCCTCTCAGCAATTTCCATGGGGTGTCTACTTTCCAAAATGGGGTCATTTGGGGGGGTTTGTACTGCCCTGCCATTTTAGCACCTCAAGAAATGACATAGGCAGTCATAAACTAAAAGCTGTGTAAATTACAGAAAATGTACCCTAGTTTGTAGACGCTATAACTTTTGCGCAAACCAATAAATATATGCTTATTGACATTTTTTTTACCAAAGACATGTGGCCGAATACATTTTGGCCTAAATGTATGACTAAAATTTAGTTTATTGGATTTTTTTTAACAAAAAGTAGAAAATATCATTTTTTTTCAAAATTTTCGGTCTTTTTCCATTTATAGCGCAAAAAATAAAAACTGCAGAGGTGATCAAATACCATCAAAAGAAAGCTCTGTTTGTGGGAAGAAAAGGACGCAAATTTCGTTTGGGTACAGCATTGCATGACCGCGCAATTAGCAGTTAAAGCGACGCAGTGCCAAATTGGAAAAAGACCTCTGGTCCTTAGGCAGCATAATGGTCCGGGGCTCAAGTGGTTAATATATGGATAAACAATATTCCACCCATAATCCCCATGTAGAAAAATAATTATATGCATATTCATATGAGAAATGGGATAAATAGGTTCCTATGTATATTTATAAACAATATTCCACAAAATAATCCCAATGTAGTATAATAATTATATGCATATGCTTATCAGAAATTGGTTAAATAGGTTCCTATGTATATTTATAAACAATATTCTATCCATAACCACCATATATAAAAGTAATAATATGCATATTCTTATCAGAAATGGGTTAAATAGGTTCCTATATATTAGATATAAACAATATTACACCCATAATCCCCGTATAGAAAAAGAATGATATGCATATTCTTATCAAAAATGGGTTAAATAGGTTCCCATGCATATTTATAAACAATATTCCACCCATACTCCACATGTAGAAAAATAGTTATATGCATATTCTTATCAGAAATGGGTTCAATAGGTTCATATGTATATTTATAAACAATATTCCACCCATAATCCCCATGTAGAAAAATAATCATATTCTTATTCTTATCAGAAGTTGGTTAAATACGTTTCTTTGTATGTTTATAAACAATATTTCACTCTTAATCCATATATTGAAAAATAACTATATGTATATTCTTATCAGAAATGGGTTAAGTAGGTTCCTATGTATTATTATAAACAATATTCCACCCAAAATACCCATATAGAAAAATAATTGTATGTATATTCTTATGAGAAATGGGTTAAATAGGTTCCTAAGTATATTTATAAACAATATTCAACCCATAATCTCCACGTAGAAAAATAATTTTATGCATATACTTATGGGAAATGGGTTAAATAGGTTCCTATGTGTATTTATAAACAATATTCCACCCATAATCCCAAAGTAGAATAATAATTATATGCATATTCTTAACATAAATGGGTTAAACAGGTTCCTATGTATATTTATAAACAGTATTCCACCCATAATCCCCATATAGAAAAGTAATTATATGCATATTCTTATCCGAAATGGGTTAAATAGGTTACTATGTATATTTATAAACAATATTCCACCAATAATCCCCATGTAGAAAAATATTTAATGCATATCCTTTTCAGAAATGGGTTAAATAGGTTCACATGTATATTTATAAACAATATTGCACCCATAATACCCATGTAGAAAAATTATTTTATGCATATTCATATCAGAAATTGGTTTAATATATTGATATGTATATTTATAAGCTATATTTCACCCATAATCCCCATGTAGAAAAATAATTATATGCATCTTTCTATCAGAAACGATTTTGATAGGTTCCTATGTATATTTATAAACAATATTCCTCCCATAATCCCAATGTAGTATAATAATTATATGCATATTCTTATCAGAAATGGGTTAAATAGGTTCCTATGTATATTTATAAACAATATTCCATCCATAATCGCCATATAGAAAAGTAATTATATGCATATTCTTATCAGAAATGTGTTAAATAGGTTCCTATATATAGATATAAACAATATTCCACCCATAATCCCCATATAGAAAAAGAATGATATGCATATTCTTATCAAAAATGGGTTAAATAGGTTCCTATGTATATTTATAAACAATATTCCACCCATAATCCCAATGTAGAAAAATAATTTTATGAATATTCATATCAGAAATAGGTTTAATTCTTTCCTATATATGTTTAACTACAATATTCCACCCATAATCCCCATGTAGAAAAATAATTATATTCATATTCTTTTCAGAAATGGGTTAAATAGGTTCCTTTATATGTTTATAAACAATATTCCACTCTTAATCCCCATACAGAAAAATAACTATATGCATATTCTTATCAGAAATGGTTTAAGTAGGTTCCCATGTATATTTATAAACAATATTCCACTCAAAATACCCATATAGAAAAATAATTGTATGCATATTCTTATGAGAAATTGGTTAAATAGGTTCCTATGTATGCTTAGGAACAATATTCTACTCTTAATCCCCATATAGAAAAATAACTATATGCATATTCTTATCAGAAATGGGTTAAGTAGTTTCCTATGTATAATTATAAACAATATTCCACCCAAAATACCCATATAGAAAAATAATTGTATGCATATTCTTATGAGAAATGGGTTAAATAGGTTCCTAAGTATATTTATAAACAATATTCAACCCATAATCTCTATGTAGAAAAATAATTATATGCATATTCTTATGAGAAATGAGTTAAATAGGTTCCTATGTATTTATACACAATATTCCACCCATAATCTCAATGTAGAATAATAATTATATGCATATTCTTATCATAAATGGGTTAAATAGGTTCCTATGTGTATTTATAAACAATATTCCACCCATAATCCCAATGTAGAATAATAATTATATGCATATTCTTATCATAAATGGGTTAAATAGGTTCCTCTGTATATTTATAAATAGTATTCCACCCATAATCCCATATAGAAAAGCAATTATATGCATATTCTTATGAGAAATTGGTTAAATTGGTTCCTATATATGGATATAAACAATATTCCACACATAATCCCCATATATAAAAAGAATGATATGCATATTCTTAACAAAAATGCGTTAAATAGGTTCCTATGTATATTTATAAACAATATTCCACCCATAATCCCAATGTAGAAAAATAATTTTATGCATATTCATATCAGAAATAGGTTTCATTTTTTCCTATGTATGTTTAACTACAATATTCCACCCATAATCCCAATGTAGAAAAATAATTTTATTCATATTCTTATCAGAAGTGGGTTAAATAGGTTCCTTTGTATGTTTATAAACAATATTCCACTCTTAATCCCCATATAGAAAAATAACTATATGCATATTCTTATCAGAAATAGTTTAAGTAGGTTCCTATGTATATTTATAAAAAATATTCCACCCAAAATACCCATATAGAAAAAAAATTGTATGCATATACTTATGAGAAATGGGTTAATTAGGTTCCTAAGTATATTTATAAACAATATTATATCCATAATCCCTATGTAGAAAAATAATTATATGCATATTCTTATGAGAAATAGGTTAAATAGGTTCCTATGTGTATTTATAAACAATATTCCACCCATAATCCCCACATAGAAAAGTAATTATATGCATATTCTTATGAGAAATAGGTTAAATAGGTTCCTATGTGTATTTATAAACAATATTCCACCCATAATCCCCACATAGAAAAGTAATTATATGCATATTCTTATCAGAAATGTGTTAAACAGGTTCCTATATATAGATATAAACAATATTCCACCCATAATCCCCATATAGAAAAATAACTATATGCATATTCTTATCAGAAATGGGTTAAGTAGTTTCCTATGTATATTTATAAACAATATTCCACCCAAAATACCCATATAGAAAAATAATTGTATGCATATTCTTATGAGAAATGGGTTAAATAGGTTCCTAAGTATATTTATAAACAATATTCAACCCATAATCCCTATGTAGAAAAATAATTATATGCATATTCTTATGAGAAATGGGTTAAATAGGTTCCTATGTATTTATAAACAATATTCCACCCATAATACCCATAATCTCAATGTAGAATAATAATTATATGCATATTCTTATCATAAATGGGTTAAATAGGTTCCTATGTGTATTTATAAACAATATTCCACCCATAATCCCAATGTAGAATAATAATTATATGCATATTCTTATCATAAATGGGTTAAATAGGTTCCTCTGTATATTTATAAACAGTATTCCACCCATAATACCCATAATCTCAATGTAGAATAATAATTATATGCATATTCTTATCATAAATGGGTTAAATAGGTTCCTATGTATATTTATAAACAATATTACACCCATAATCCCAATGTAGAAAAATAATTTTATGCATATTCATATCAGAAATAGGTTTCATTTTTTCCTATGTATGTTTAACTACAATATTCCACCCATAATCCCAATGTAGAAAAATAATTTTGTTCATATTCTTATCAAAAATGGGTTAAATAGGTTCCTATGTATGCTTAGGAACAATATTATACTCTTAATCCCCATATAGAAAAATAACTATATGCATATTCTTATCAGAAATGGGTTAAGTAGTTTCCTATGTATATTTATAAACAATATTTCACCCAAAATACCCATATAGAAAAATAATTGTATGCATATTCTTATGAGAAATGGGATAAATAGGTTCCTAAGTATATTTGTAAACAATATTGAACCCTTAATCCCTATGTAGAAAAATAATTATATGCATATTCTTATGAGAAATGGGTTAAATAGGTTCCTATGTGTATTTATAAACAATATTCCACCCATAATCACAATGTAGAATAATAATTATATGCATATTCTTATCATAGATGGGTAAAATAGGTTCCTATGTATATTTATTAACAGTATTCCACCTATAATCCCCATATAGAAAAGTAATTAAATGCATATTCTTATAAGTAATGGGTTAAATCGGTTCCTATGTGTATTTATAAACAATATTAAACCCATAATCCCAATGTAGAATAATAATTATATGCATATTCTTATCATAAATGGGTTAAATAGGTTCCTATGTATATTTATAAACAGTATTCCACCCATAATCCCATATAGAAAAGTAATTATATGCATATTCTTATGAGAAATGGGTTAAATAGGTTCCTATGTGTATTTATAAATAATATTCCACCTATAATCTCAATGTAGAATAATAATTATATGCATATTCTTATCATAAATGGGTGAAATAGGTTCCTATGTATGTTTATAAACAGTTTTTCACCCATAATCCCCATATAGAAAAGTAATTATATGCATATTTGTATCAGAAATGGGTTAAATTGGTTCCTATATATAGATATAAACAATATTCCACACATAATCCCCATATATAAAAATAATGATATGCATATTCTTATCAAAAATGCGTTAAATAGGTTCCTATGTATATTTATAAACAATATTCCACCCATAATCCCAAGGTAGAAAAATAATTTTATGCATATCAGAAATAGGTTTCATTTTTTCCTATGTATGTTTAACTACAATATTCCACCCATAATCCCAATGTAGAAAAATAATTATATTCATATTCTTATCAGAAATGGGTTAAATAGGTTCCTTTGTATGTTTATAAACAATATTCCACCCATAATCCCCATGTAGAAAAATAATTATATGCATATTCTTTTCTATATTTCTGATAAGAAATGGGTTAAATTGGTTCCTCTATATATTTATAAGCAATATTCAACCCGTAATCCCCATATAGAAAAATAATTATATGTATATTTATATCAGAAATAGGTTTAATATATTGCTATGTATATTTATAAACAATATTCCACCCATAATCTCAATGTAGAAAAATAATTATATGCATATTCTTATCAGAAAGAGCTTAAATAGGTTGCTATGTATATTTATAAACAATATTCCACCAATAATCCCCATGTAGAAAAAAATGATATGCATATTCTTATCAGAAATGGTTAAAATGGTTCCTATGTATATTTATAAACAATATTCCACTCATATTCATCATGTAGAAAAATTATTTTATGCATATTCATATCAGAAATAGGTTAAATATATTGCTATGTATGTTTAACTACAATATTCTACCCATAATCCCCATGTGGAAAAATAATTATATGCATATTCTTATCAGAAACAGGTTTAATAGGTTCCTATGTATATTTATAAACAATATTCCACCCATAATACCCATGTAGAAAAATTATTTTATGCATATTCATATCAGAAAATGGTTTAATATATTGATATGTATATTTATAAACTATATTTCACCCATAATCCCCATGTAGAAAAATAATTATATGCATCTTTCTATCAGAAACTGGTTTAATAGGTTCCTTTTTATATTTATAAACAATATTCCACCCATAATCTCAATGTAGAAAAATAATTTTATGCATATTCACGACAGGAATAGGTTTAATTTTTTCCTATGTATGTTTAACTACAATATTCCCCCCATAATCTCCATGTAGAAAAATAATTATATCCATATTCTTATCAGAAATGGGATCAATAGGTTCCTTAAAATATGTATAAACAATATTCCACCCATAATCCCCATGTAGAAAAATAATTATATACATATTCATATGAGAAATGGGATAAATAGGTTCCTATGTATATTTATAAACAATATTCCACCCATAATCCCAATGTAGTATAATAATTATATGCATATTCTTATCAGAAATTGGTTAAATAGGTTCCTATGTATATTTATAAACAATATTTTATCCATAATCACCATATAGAAAAGTAATTATATGCATATTCTTATCAGAAATGGGTTAAATATGTTCCTATATATTAGATATAAACAACATTCCACCCATAATCCCCATATAGAAAAAGAATGATATGCATATTCTTATCAAAAATGGGTTAAATAGGTTCCCATGCATATTTATAAACAATATTCCACCCATAATCCACATGTAGAAAAATAGTTATATGCATATTCTTATCAGAAATGGGTTCAATAGGTTCATATGTATATTTATAAACAATATTCCACCCATAATCCCGATGTAGAAAAATAATCATATTCTTATTCTTATCAGAAATTGGTTAAATACGTTTCTTTGTATGTTTATAAACAATATTTCACTCTTAATCCCCATATAGAAAAATAACTATATGCATATTCTTATCAGAAATGGGTTAAATAGGTTCCTAAATATATTTATAAACAATATTCAACCCATCATTTCCGCTTAGAAAAATAATTATATGCATATACTTATGGGAAATGGGTTAAATAGGTTCCTATGTGTATTTATAAACAATATTCCACCCATAATCCCAAAGTAGAATAATAATTATATGCATATTCTTAACATAAATGGGTTAAACAGGTTCCTATGTATATTTATAAACAGTATTCCACCCATAATCCCCATATAGAAAAGTAATTTTATGCATATTCTTATCCTAAATGGGTTAAATAGGTTACTATGTATATTTATAAACAATATTCTACCAATAATCCCCATGTAGAAAAATATTTAATGCATATTCTTATCAGAAATGGGTTAAATAGGGTCCTATGTATATTTATAAATAATATTCCACCCATAATCCCCATGTAGAAAAATCATTTTATGCATATTCATATCAGAAATAGGTTTCATTTTTTCCTATGTATGTTTAATTACAATATTCCACCCATAATCCCAATGTAGAAAAATAATTTTATTCATATTCTTTTTAGAAATTGGTTAAATAGGTTCCTTTGTATGTTTATAAACAATATTCCACTCTTAATCCCCATATAGAAAAAAAACTATATGCATATTCTTATCAGAAATGGTTTAAGTAGGTTACTATGTATATTTATAAACAATATTCCACCCAAAATACCCATATAGAAAAATAATTGTATGTATATTCTTATGAGAAATGGGTTAAATAGGTTCCTAAGTATATTTATAAACAATATTAAACCCATAATCTCCACGTAGAAAAATAATTATATGCATATACTTATGAGAAATGGGTTAAGTAGGTTCCTATGTGTATTTATAAACAATATTCCACCCATAATTCCAAAGTAGAATAATAATTATATGCATCTTTCTATCTGAAACGGGTTTAATAGGTTCCTATGTATATTTATAAACAATATTCCACCCATAATCGCAATGTAGTATAATAATTATATGCATATTCTTAACATAAATGGGTTAAACAGGTTCCTATGTATATTTATAAACAGTATTCCACCCATAATCCCCATATAGAAAAGTAATTATATGCATATTCTTATCCGAAATGGGTTAAATAGGTTACTATGTATATTTATAAACATTATTCCACCAATAATCCTCATGTAGAAAAATATTTAATGCATATTCTTATCCGAAATGGGTTAAATAGGGTCCTATGTATATTTATAAATAATATTCCACCCATAATCCCCATGTAGAAAAATCATTATATGCATATCCTTTTCAGAAATGGGTTAAATAGGTTCACATGTATATTTATAAACAATATTCCACCAATAATACCCATGTAGAAAAATTATTTTATGCATATTCATATCAGAAATTGGTTTAATATATTGATATGTATATTTATAAGCTATATTTCACCCATAATCCCCATGTAGAAAAATAATTATATGCATCTTTCTATCTGAAACGGGTTTAATAGGTTCCTATGTATATTTATAAACAATATTCCACCCATAATCGCAATGTAGTATAATAATTATATGCATATTCTTATCAGAAATGGGTTAAATAGGTTCCTATGTATATTTATAAACAATATTCCATCCATAATCACATTTTAGAAAAGTAATTATATGCATATTCTTATTAGAAATATGTTAAATAGGTTTCCTATACATAGATATAAACAATATTCCACCCATAATCCCCATATAGAAAATGAATGATATGCATATTCTTATCAAAAATGTTTTAAATAGGTTCCTATGTATATTTATAAACAGTATTCCACCCATAATCCCAATGTAGAAAAATAATTTTATGAATATTCATATCAGAAATAGGTTTAATTCTTTCCTATATATGTTTAACTACAATATTCCACCCATAATCCCCATGTAGAAAAATAATTATATTCATATTCTTATCAGAAATATGTTAAATAGGTTCCTATGTATGCTTAGGAACAATATTCTACTCTTAATCCCCATATAGAAAAATAACTATATGCATATTCTTATCAGAAATGGGTTAAGTAGTTTCCTATGTATATTTATAAACAATATTCCACCCAAAATACCCATATAGAAAAATAATTGTATGCATATTCTTATGAGAAATGGGTTAAATAGGTTCCTAAGTATATTTATAAACAATATTCAACCCATAATCCCTATGTAGAAAAATAATTATATGCATATTCTTATGAGAAATGGGTTAAATAGGTTCCTATGTATTTATACACAATATTCCACCCATAATCCCAATGTAGAATAATAATTATATGCATATTCTTATCATAAATGGGTTAAATAGGTTCCTCTGTATATTTATAAACAGTATTACACCCATAATACCCATAATCTCAATGTAGAATAATAATTATATGCATATTCTTATCATAAATGGGTTGAATAGGTTCCTATGTATATTTATAAACAATATTACACCCATAATCCCAATGTAGAAAAATAATTGTATTCATATTCTTATCAAAAATGGATTAAATAGGTTCCTATGTATGCTTAGGAACAATATTCTACTCTTAATCCCCATATAGAAAAATAACTATATGCATATTCTTATCAGAAATGGGTTAAGTAGTTTCCTATGTATATTTATAAACAATATTCCACCCAAAATACCCATATAGAAAAATAATTGTATGCATATTCTTCTGAGAAATGGGTTAAATGGGTTCCTAAGTATATTTATAAACAATATTCAACCCTTAATCCCTATGTAGAAAAATAATTATATGCATATTCTTATGAGAAATGGGTTAAATAGGTTCCTAAGTATATTTATAAACAATATTCAACCCTTAATCCCTATGTAGAAAAATAATTGTATGCCTATTCTTATGAGAAATGGGTGAAATGGGTTCTTATGTATATTTATAAACAATATTCCACCCATAGTCCCAATGTAGAATAATAATTATATGCATATTCTTATCAGAAATGGGTTAAATAGGTTCCTATGTTTAATTCAAAAACATATTCCACCCATAATCCCCATATAGAAAAGTAATTATATGCATATTCTTTTCAGAAAAGGGTTAAATAGGTTTCAGTATATAGATATAAACAATATTCCACCCATAATCCCCATATAGAAAAAGAATGATGTGCATATTCTTTTCAGAAATGGGCTAAATAGGTTCCTATGTATATTTATAAACAATATTCCACCCATAATCCATATGTAGAAAAATAATGATATGCCTAGGTTTAATAAATTGCTATGTATGTTTATCTGCAATATTCCACACATAATCCTTATGTAGAAAAATAATTATATGCATATTCCTATCAGAAACGGGTTTAATAGGTTCCTATTTCCCGCATCACGAGGGACACACGCGCACACAGCCAAGGAGGCGTGGCTTCCGCAGATAGTGGAGTGCGCGCGCCACTCCCTGTACAGCCTCGCGGAGCGTGCGCGCGCGCGCACGCGTAGTGTCCATTGAGCAGCGGCCCTCCCCCCCGCCTCGACAGCGCGCATGTGCTACAGAGGGTGGCGCACGCTGGAATGCTACCTTAGCACTCGTCTGGTGGGAAGACGGACCGTTGCGCGCGCAAGGGGTGGGAGTCACGGGGGGCCATATTGACTCTGCCTGCACATGTTAGTGAGATTCACCTTCTTGTCCTGTTTACCTTTTATATCCCCAAAAGTAAAACAAAATTAGAACAGGAATAGTGTGGGCTTCGCCAGTTCTGGTGACTCTGACAACCAGGGATTCCCTCACTTTAGAGCGTTTTTCTCTCACTTCCTGTTTTGGGACAATAAGTGAAGGGCTATCTCCTTAATTGGATACAGATGGCAAAAATTTACCTTACTTGGGTTTTAACCCTCCCTCTATCCAAAATAAAAAAAAGTTTTGGTCCTACTCAATTAAAGTTAATGTGATATTTGGGGAATGTCCCTAAAGTAGAGAAGCATTATATATATATATAATTATATAATTATATAGACCATACACCTGTTTCTACTGCATAAGTGCAATTTTCTGATTATGATATGGTACAAGAGGATGCCTAAACTACAATCCTCTTTGATAAAGTGTAAATGTTCAGTTCTTTTATTGAACTTGACATAATTACATTTGTTATGTAGTTAACTGTAGAGCGATTCTGTCAGTGGTCTCAATTGGCTACTGCCATCTGATTGGCTTCATACTATAGAATTTGGAAACCTTATTCACCTAATTTTCATATGTGTCCTTAAAAGAGAAGTATGGTATGAGCTCTTTTAGCCATACTTCTCTTCTGTGTCACTGGAGTTCACTTAGTTCAGCACACCTGTGACCCAGTTTCAGTCAACAGCAGACCAAAGCTTGCTGATGTCAGAGCTGGTTTAGACTTTGCAGCAATCCTGACGATGTTGGGATCCACCCAAGATGCCTGACGGGGTAGCTGGTTCAGTCTCTTACCCTCCACAGCTCGGTACTCCAGTGAGTGCTGGAGAAGCAGAGAGCCGATGATGGGTGGTCACCACTCTCTGCTCAGGAAAGACTGAAAACGGAGTGATCAGCAGGCAGGGGAACACTCTTTTCTTGGTCTTGGAGCCAGAGGGGGCGACTGCTGCAGTATCGGACCAATGTTGCGTCCCTGTAGGTGAATATGTAAGTTTGTGGAGGGGTTTTTTTTTTTTAATCCCACACTTAACAATTTGATTAAAATTTGGAGTTCCTTCGTTCAGATATACAGCATGTTGTAGTACTGACTGTATGTTTCACTATGACCTGTATTTGCAAGGCTGGCACTAAATCTGCAGCCCTGTTTAAAAAAAAAAGAGGTTGTAATTTTGACATGTGTCCCTGACAATGAAATTTGGATCCTATTATGTTTAAGAAAATTATTTGTATCCCCCCCCAATTACTATCATACATAGCTTCTAAGTAGACAGTTCTTATGTCAGTTTTTGCAGGAAACATTGAACCTAGTGACTGCATTTTTGAGGTTGTTCACCTGAAAAATGTATAGATGTGTGAAATGTTTGTGTGGACCGAACCTTGAAGTACATCCATATGAGTGTTTGATAGCTGCTTGTTTGTAAGTAGTTTATGGTATTTGCAGTCATTGCCTAACTTGCTCAAAACATGCACAGTGTTCAAAGCTGTGGCAGCTGTGATGGCGACATTTTTTGAGGTTTTTTAATGGCTGTCTTGGCAACAGCAACCCAACAGCTCTTTTGGATTTATTCTTATGTAAATTGATTTTATTGGTGGCTTATAAAATCTTATAAAGCTTAATCCAACTTGTGTATATACAGAAGGGATCAATGAAAACGGCAGACTTTCTTGTGTTCACTTTCCACCAACAGAACAATCCAGAATAAAATCTATCCATGCAGCTTTCCACATGTTGGAACCGCCCTGTTGACTAAGAGGCAGGGGGTATTTGAGAAATACGAGAAACCGCGTTTCGTCCTGTGTGTGGCATTTGCAGAGAATGGAGATGTGGTCACTGGAGACTCTAATGGGAACTTGTATGTGTGGGGTAAAGATTCCAGAGTGTTTTACTTAATGTAAATGCATTTGCCACATCAGGTAAAACGCACGCAGATCCAAGAGCCCAGTGCTTTTGTGCAGGATGCCAAAGAAATTTTACATTTTGGTTTTTAAATGTTATACTGGGCAAGTAATCCATTATTCTGCGTGGTTATATAGTTAGTCTAAGATTGTGGATCCTTATAGTTCTCTTAATGCTAAGGAATTTGAACAGAAGATAATCATCCTCTACCTCTACACCTACGCACACAGCCACAGCAAACAGTTTCTTCTCTCAGGTTAAATGCCATTGATCTGTATATAGAAAAAGGATATGGTACTTTCTATCCTCATCTCCTGTTCCTGATATGTTTAGCTGAGTAGCTTTTTCCTTCAGTAGTCTCATTGAGGTCTTCATCAGTATATCTGTAAACTATGTATATGTGTATGTATTTTCACACATTCACTTTTTCTTTAACAAGTTACCTACCACCTTCTCAGATGCTTCCTCGACATATGCTCACAA
This sequence comes from Aquarana catesbeiana, assembly GCF_042186555.1. Classification (NCBI taxonomy): domain Eukaryota; kingdom Metazoa; phylum Chordata; class Amphibia; order Anura; family Ranidae; genus Aquarana; species Aquarana catesbeiana. The sequence continues at coordinate 259,427,210 of NC_133328.1, read as the reverse complement.
GCACTACATAGCAGTGAAAGATCATCCATTGGAATGCCTGTAGTGCTTTGATTATATCATCTTCACCATGAAAAAGATTATTTTACTGGCTGCTTGAACCTTTCCAGTATCCTGTACATGCACTGTTGAGCACAAGTCAGTCTTCCCATAGGCTATAAGCAATTATGTCGGCTTCTCTACACTCTCAGTAGAGAGAAAATTATAGTAACTGCTACAGTTTCGTCTCCAGAGATCTTTTACTCATGTAAATGACCATGTCTTAGAATCATTTGTAGCCAATACTCTGAGATTTTCTCATATAGTAGGCTAAACATTGTGTGTACCTTGTAACATGTAATGTAATGTAATGTAATGTATTAGGTAGTCTACAGAAGAAAGTCTTTGATTGCCCTTAGTTTTCTATCAGATGTTATAATTTTTTTTTTTTTTAAGAATGTTGCCACAATTGTTTTGGAAGTTAAATATACCTGTACCATATTAGATTTTTATTACCTTTTTGAGTAATGTATGTACCAAGCATATTTACTGCTCAATCATTCGATTCATTCAAGTCTTTGCTTTGTCCAGAGGATAGGGGCTGTACAAACGGTTCTTGTTCTCAGGGTATGGTATAGGACAGGGGTCTCGGGCTGGTGGCCCTCTGGCTGTTGCGGGGCTGCAGGTCCCATGAGGCATTGCAAGCCTGACAGTTACGGTCATGGCTCCCACTTGTGGTTTTGCGGCGGCTGGGGGGCTGCCGGTTTGAGACCCTTGGTATAAGAACTTCAGAAGGTGCAGATTGTGAACAAGGGTGTGTTGAAAATAATATATGCCCACAATTTTCTGATATGCAGCTTCAGGTTCCTGGTTCTAAAGGGCTTCTTAATCTAGGCTTCCCTAATTCACAGATTCTGTGGTTCTGTAGGTTTACCAACTTTTATTGGAAAAGCTTTAAGTTTTAATGCTGTGTGGTTTTTCTTTTTAATCCCTCACGCTGTTGAATGTAAATTCTGTTATACGTATTTAGCAAGAAGGGGAAGAATTGCAACATATCATAAGTTTTAAAATAAAGTAGCCATTATATCTACATATCAAATGACAAAATAGTTTATGCATTCATCACATCCTCCTAATGTGGTGTTCCATTCATAAATCCCTGAATAACATTCTTCATGTTTAAGGCATCTCATGCAGGCATTATGTCCAGTATTACAAAATGTAGAAAGGGAAATGTCCAACCTGCCAAGTTAGGTTAGCATCTTCAAAGCAGGATTTGAATTCAGAAAGGAGAAATGTCATACGTTGCAAAAAATTTCTGAATATGTGGTTCATAGTGTGCGTACGTTTCAGTAAGGAATCGGTGCCGGTAGCAAGAACTTACTATATTAACAGCTGGGTGTTTTTATTTTCTAGTTTACATACAAGCAGTAAGTGTATCTAAAGCCAAACTTTTTGGTTTTGGATATAGCCTGGAAGTGTTACAACTTCTAAAGGGTTTTAATATTGTCTGTGACCCCTCTGGGGAAGTTCACCCCTTTATATGACCTGGTAACCTTGTTGCTAGGACAGCTTTGTTGCTGATGCGAAATCCAAATTTTTACAGTTGTCACCTGAACAGAAGTAGAGGAGTAATCTTCCAATGATGAAACAGGTGTCAATAACCCCCTACATGGGACTTTACCTTTCCCTACTGTATACTTTATTACTGTATACTGTAATAAGTGAACCTTTGGTAACTTTCACAAAAGTTGTAAAATGTTTAATTCCTTGATATGTGGAACTTGAGATTTGTTACTGTTGCATGCTAACTAATTAATCTCTTTAAAGCATAGGCTGTGCACATATTTAATTGAAAATGTATTGACTAAACATTTTAAGGGTCTAAAGCAGGCCATGCATTGTTAGAATCTCGACCGGTTCAGCAGGAACCGCCAGAGTCGAACCATTAATTAGCAGACTGAATGTACCAAGTTGATCAACTTGGGTACAACCAGACTGCCGGATTTGCTTCCAATTATCGCAAGCGGCTGCTACAGCCGCTAACGCTAATCACTGTCTTCTCCCAGAGGGGATGGATTTCCCCACCTGCATACCTTAAGCATACTGATGTTTGGCCCGTGTGTAGCGGGCTTTTGCCCTAAAGTTAGTAGTAACACAAGTCAGCTTGGATATTTGTTTGTGCCACCTTTGTGGCTTTTACAGACCAGAGGAATGTAGAAGAAAGCACATACACTTTTTTTTTTGTCATCACACAGAAACCACTCATTCACGTTTTAATACTTTGCACCAAAAATGCAATCTTTCTCCCAAGATCTGAAATATCATTTAAAGCAGTCAATAGTTTTTTGTTTGCGATTTTGTGTAAAATGGAAATGAGTAATGTTGTGATAAATGTCCTTAGAGTTTGTACTGCATGGTTATTAAAAAAAAAATATGTATTCTGTATTTGATGTAAAGAAACATGTACAGTATTGATGTATCATAACTTAATGATCTGTACATTCTGTTTAACTGGAGTTTTTTAGTAGACCTATTAAACCTTGGCTGTTTGTACACACCCTCTCTATGCAACTTGAGCGCATATCTTTAAGGCTCCACAGATGAACACTGGCATTTGTATATAACTTCAGTTTTTCAAAACCTTAGATTGAGGGTCTGTTTATGTTGCCTTTGAATTTGATTTCTGTATTTCTACATCAGATCTGCTTTCACCACCAGTGATTCCGTGACCAACCTGGAAATTTGGTTGATCCTTTTTTTTTTCTTTTTATGCATGTTGGGCTGACTTTTAAATATGGGAATGTTGATGGAAAATTTCATATTTTGTTGCTAAAACTAGCTAACGGACTCCATTGCTAGTTTTGAAAGATAGCATGACTTCTATAATTGTTGCAAAAAGTCCCACTAGCAATTTAAATTCACACATATGAATAAAGCTGGGTGCACAGAATTATATCATATAAGTGATGCTGATGCAGTCATCTCCCCCGCTGAGACATATGATCGAATGCTGGTTTTCCAAGCATGACTGCTTGAGACAAGGCGGTTGTTAAATCGTCTTCTGTTAGACAGCTGTACACAAGGACCAAAAATCAGTCTGTGTACGGGCTTTAATCCAACCGTTTCAATTATTTATTAACAATATTCCACCCATGTAGAAAAATATTTATATGCATATTAATATCAGAAATTGGTTAAATAGGTTCCTATGTATATTTATAAACAATATTCCACCCATAATACCAATGTAGAAAAATAATTATATGCATATTCTTATCATAAATGGGTTAAATAGGTTCCTATGTATATTTATAAACAGTATTCCACCCATAATCCCCATATAAAAAAGTAATTATATACATATTTGTATCAGAAATGGGTTAAATTGGTTCCTATATATAGATATAAACAATATTCCACACATAATCTCCGTATATAAAAAGAATGATATGCATATTCTTATCAAAAATGCGTTAAATAGGTTCCTATGTATATTTATAAACAATATTCCACCCATAATCCCAATGTAAAAAAATAATTTTATGCATATTCATATCAGAAATAGGTTTCATTTTTTCCTATGTATGTTTAACTACAATATTCCACCCATAATCCCAATGTAGAAAAATAATTTTATTCATATTCTTATCAGAAATGGGTTAAATAGGTTCCTTTGTATGTTTATAAACAATATTCCACTCTTAATCCCCATATAGAAAAATAACTATATGCATATTCTTATGAGAAATGGTTTAAGTAGGTTCCCATGTATATTTATAAACAATATTCCACTCAAAATACCCATATACAAAAATAATTGTATGCATATTCTTATGAGAAATTGGTTAAATAGGCTCCTATGTATGCTTAGGAACAATATTCTACTCTTAATCCCCATATAGAAAAATAACTATATGCATATTCTTATCAGAAATGGGTTAAGTCGTTTCCTATGTATATTTATAAACAATATTCCACCCAAAATACCCATATAGAAAAATAATTGTATGCATATTCTTATGAGAAATGGGTTAAATAGGTTCCTAAGTATATTTATAAACAATATTCAACCCATAATCCCTATGTAGAAAAATAATTATATGCATATTCTTATGAGAAATGGGTTAAATAGGTTCCTATGTGTATTTATAAACAATATTCCACCCATAATCCCAATGTAGAATAATAATTATATGCATATTCTTATCATAAATGGGTTAAATAGGTTCCTCTGTATATTTATAAACAGTATTCCACCCATAATCCCATATAGAAAAGCAATTATATGCATATTCTTATGAGAAATTGGTTAAATTGGTTCCTATATATGGATATAAACAATATTCCACACATAATCCCCATATATAAAAAGAATGATATGCATATTCTTAACAAAAATGCGTTAAATAGGTTCCTATGTATATTTATAAACAATATTCCACCCATAATCCCAATGTAGAAAAATAATTTTATGCATATTCATATCAGAAATAGGTTTCATTTTTTCCTATGTATGTTTAACTACAATATTCCACCCATAATCCCAATGTAGAAAAATAATTTTATTCATATTCTTATCAGAAATGGGTTAAATAGGTACCTTTGTATGTTTATAAACAATATTGCACTCTTAATCCCAATATAGAAAAATAACTATATGCATATTCTTATCAGAAATGGTTTAAGTATGTTCCTATGAATATTTATAAACAATATTCCACTCAAAATACCCATATACAAAAATAATTGTATGCATATTCTTATGAGAAATTGGTTAAATAGGTTCCTATGTATGCTTAGGAACAATATTCTTCTCTTAATCCCCATATAGAAAAATAACTATATGCATATTCTTATCAGAAATGGGTTAAGTCGTTTACTATGTATATTTATAAACAATATTCCACCCAAAATACCCATATAGAAAAATAATTGTATGCATATTCTTATGAGAAATGGGTTAAATAGGTTCCTAAGTATATTTATAAACAATATTCAACCCATAATCCCTATGTAGAAAAATAATTATATGCATATTCTTATGAGAAATGTGTTAAATAGGTTCCTATGTGTATTTATAAACAATATTCCACCCATAATCCAAATGTAGAATAATAATTATATGCATATTCTTATCATAAATGGGTTAAATAGGTTCCTCTGTATATTTATAAACAGTATTCCACCCATAATCCCATATAGAAAAGCAATTATATGCATATTCTTATGAGAAATTGGTTAAATTGGTTCCTATATATGGATATAAACAATATTCCACACATAATCCCCATATATAAAAAGAATGATATGCATATTCTTAACAAAAATGCGTTAAATAGGTTCCTATGTATATTTATAAACAATATTCCACCCATAATCCCAATGTAGAAAAATAATTTTATGCATATTCATATCAGAAATAGGTTTCATTTTTTCCTATGTATGTTTAACTACAATATTCCACCCATAATCCCAATGTAGAAAAATAATTATATTCATATTCTTTCAGAAATGGGTTAAATAGGTACCTTTGTATGTTTATAAACAATATTGCACTCTTAATCCCAATATAGAAAAATAACTATATGCATATTCTTATCAGAAATGGTTTAAGTATGTTCCTATGAATATTTATAATCAATATTCCACTCAAAATACCCATATAGAAAAATAATTGTATGCACATTCTTATGAGAAATAGGTTAAATGGGTTCCTAAGTATATTTATAAACAATATTGCACCCATAATCCCCATGTAGAAATAGAATCATATGCAATTTTTTATGAGAAATGGGTTAAATAGGTTCCTATGTATATTTATAAACAATATTCCACCCATAATCCCAATGTAGAATAATAATTATATTCATATTCTTAAGAGAAATGGGTTAAATAGGTTCCTATATATATTTATAAACAATATTCCATCCATAATCCATACGTAGAAAAATAATTATATGCCTATTATTATCTAAAATAGGTTTAATATGTTGCTATGTATGTTTATAAACAATATTCCACCCATAATCCCCATGTAGAAAAATAATTATATGCATATTCTTATCAGAAATAGCTTAAATAGGTTGCTATGTATATTTATAAACAACATTCCACCAATAATCCCCATGTAGAAAAAAATGATATGCACATTCTTATCAGAAATGGTTAAAATGGTTCCTATGTATATTTATAAACAATATTCCACTCATATTCCCCACGTAGAAAAATTATTTTATGCATATTCATATCAGAAATAGGTTAAATATATTGCTATGTATGTTTAACTACAATATTCTACCCATAATCCCCATGTGGAAAAATAATTATATGCATATTCTTATCAGAAACAGGTTTAATAGGTTCCTATGTATATTTATAAACAATATTCCACCCATAATACCCATGTAGAAAAATTATTTTATGCATATTCATATCAGAAAATGGTTTAATATATTGATATGTATATTTATAAACTATATTTCACCCATAATCCCCAAGAAGAAAAATAATTATATGCATCTTTCTATCAGAAACGGGTTAAATAGGTTTATATATATATATTTTATATATTTATAAACAATATTCCACCCATAATCTCAATGTAGAAAAATAATTTTATGCATATTCACAACAGAAATAGGTTTAATTTTTTCCTATGTATGTTTAACTACAATATTCCCCCTATAATCTCCATGTAGAAAAATAATTGTATCCATATTCTTATCAAAAATGGGTTCAATAGGTTCCTTAATATATGTATAAACAATATTCCACCCATAATCCCCATGTAGAAAAATAATTATATGCATATTCATATGGGAAATGGGATAAATAGGTTCCTATGTATATTTATAAACAATATTCCACCCATAATCCCAATGTAGTATAATAATTATATGCATATTCTTATCAGAAATTGGTTAAATAGGTTCCTATGTATATTTATAAACAATATTCTATCCATAATCACCATATAGAAAAGTAATTATATGCATATTCTTATCAGAAATGGGTTAAATAGGTTCCTATATATTAGATATAAACAACATTCCACCCATAATCCCCGTATAGAAAAAGAATGATATGCATATTCTTATCAAAAATGGGTTAAATAGGTCCCCATGCATATTTATAAACAATATTCCACCCATAATCCACATGTAGAAAAATAGTTATATGCATATTCTTATCAGAAATGGGTTCAATACGTTCATATGTATATTTATAAACAATATTCCACCCATAATCCCAATGTAGAAAAATAATTTTATTCATATTCTTATCAGAAATGGGTTAAATAGGTTCCTTTATATGTTTATAAACAATATTCCACTCTTAATCCCCATATAGAAAAATAACTATATGCATATTCTTATAAGAAATGGTTTAAGTAGGTTCCTATGTATATTTATAAACAATATTCCACCCAAAATACCCATATAGAAAAATAATTGTATGCATATACTTATCATAAATGGGTTAAATAGGTTCCTTTGTATATTTATAAACAATATTATATCCATAATCCCTATGTAGAAAAATAATTATATGCATATTCTTATGAGAAATAGGTTTCATTTTTTCCTATGTATGTTTAACTACAATATTCCACCCATAATCCCCATGTAGAAAAATAATTATATTCATATTGTTATCAGAAATGGGTTAAATAGGTTCCTTTGTATGTTTATAAACAATATTCCACTCTTAATCCCCATATAAAAAAATAACTATATGCATATTCTTATCAGAAATGGTTTAAGTAGGTTCCAATGTATATTTAGAAAAATATTCCACTCAAAATACACATATAGAAAAATAATTGTATGCATATTCTTATGAGAAATTGGTTAAATAGGTTCCTATGTATGCTTAGGAAAAATATTCTACTCTTAATCCACATATAGAAAAATAACTATATGCATATTCTTATCAGAAATGGGTTAAGTAGTTTCCTATGTAAATTTATAAACAATATTCCACCCAAAATACCCATATAGAAAAATAATTGTATGCATATTCTTATGAGAAATGGGTTAAATAGGTTCCTAAGTATATTTATAAACAATATTCAACCCATAATCCCTATGTAGAAAAATAATTGTATGCATATTCTTATGAGAAATGGGTTAAATAGGTTCCTATGTGTATTTATAAACAATATTTCACCCATAATCCCAATGTAGAATAATAATTATATGCACATTCTTATCATAGATGGGTTAAATAGGTTCCTATGTATATTTATTAACAGTATTCCACCCATAATCCCCATATAGAAAAGTAATTATATGCATATTCTTATGAGAAATGGGTTAAATAGGTTCCTATGTGTATTTATAAACAATATTTCACCCATAATTTCAATGTAGAATAATAATTATATGCATATTCTTATCATAAATGGGTTAAATAGGTTCCTATGTATATTTATAAACAGTATTCCACCCATAATCCCCATATAGAAAAGTAATTATATGCATATTCGTATCAGAAATGGGTTAAAATGGTTCCTATATATAGATATAAACAATATTCCACACATAATCCCTGTATATAAAAAGAATGATATGCATATTCTTATCAAAAATTCGTTAAATAGGTTTCTATGTATATTTATAAACAATATTCCACCCATAATCCCAATGTAGAAAAATAATTTTATGCATATTCATATCAGAAATAGGTTTCATTTTTTCCTATGTATGTTTAACTACAATATTCCACCCATAATCCCAATGTAGAAAAATAATTATATTCATATTCTTATCAGAAATGGGTTAAATAGGTTCCTTTGTGTGTTTATAAACAATATTCCACTCTTAATCCCCATATAGAAAAATAACTATATGCATATTCTTATCAGAAATGGTTTAGTAGGTTCCTATGTATATTTATAAACAATATTCCACCCAAAATACCCATATAGAAAAATAATTGTATGTATATTCTTATGAGAAATGGGTTAAATAGGTTCCTAAGTATATTTATAAACAATATTATATCCATAATCCCTATGTAGAAAAATAATCATATGCATATTCTTATGAGAAATAGGTTAAATAGGTTCCTAGGTGTATTTATAAACAATATTCCACCCATAATCCCCACATAGAAAAGTAATTATATGCATATGCTTATCAGAAATGTGTTAAATAGGTTTCTATATATAGATATAAACAATATTCCACCCATAATCCCCATATAGAAAAATAACTATATGCATATTCTTATCAGAAATGGGTTAAGTAGTTTCCTATGTATATTTATAAACAATATTCCACCCAAAAGACCTATATAGAAAAATAATTGTATGCATATTCTTATGAGAAATGGGTTAAATAGGATCCTAAGTATATTTATAAACAATATTCAACCCATAATCCCTATGTAGAAAAATAATCATATGCATATTCTTATGAGAAATGGGTTAAATAGGTTCCTATGTATTTATAAACAATATTCCACCCATAATCCCATTGTAGAATAATAATTATATGCATATTCTTATCATAAATGGGTTAAATAGGTTCCTCTGTATATTTATAAACAGTATTCCACCCATAATACCCATAATCTCAATGTAGAATATTAATTATATGCATATTCTTATCATAAATGGGTTAAATAGGTTCCAATGTATATTTATAAACAATATTACACCCATAATCCCAATGTAGAAAAATAATTTTATGCATATTCATATCAGAAATAGGTTTCATTTTTTCCTATGTATGTTTAACTACAATATTCCACCCATAATCCCAATGTAGAAAAATAATTTTATTCATATTCTTATCAGAAATGGGTTAAATAGGTTCCTTTGTATGTTTATAAACAATATTCCACCCATAATCCCAAGGTAGAAAAATAATTTTATGCATATTCATAACAGAAATAGGTTTAATTTTTTCCTACGTATGTTTAACTACAATACTCCACCCATAATCCATATGTAGAATAATAATTATATGCATATTCTTATCATAAATGGGTTAAATAGGTTCCTATGTATATTTATAAACAGTATTCCACCCATAATCCCCATATAGAAAATTAATTATATGCATATTCGTATCAGAAATGGGTTAAATTGGTTCCTATATATGGATATAAGCAATATTCCACCCATAATCCCCATGTAGAAAAATAATTTTATGCATATTCATATCAGATATAGGTTTCATTTTTTCCTATATATGTTTAACTACAATATTCCACCCATAATCCCAATGTAGAGAAATAATTATATTTATATTCTTATCAGAAATTGGTTAAATAGGTTCCTTTGTATGTTTATAATCAATATTGCACTCTTAATCCCAATATAGAAAAATACCTATATGCATATTCATATCAGAAATGGTTTAAGTAGGTTCCTATGTATATTTATAAACAATATTCCACCCAAAATACCCATATAGAAAAATAATTGTATGTATATTCTTATGAGAAATGGGTTAAATAGGTTCCTAAGTATATTTATAAACAATATTCATCCCATAATCTCCACGTAAAAAAATTATTATATGCATATACTTATGAGAAATGGGTTAAATAGGTTCCTATGTGTATTTATAAACAATATTCCACCCATAATCCCAAAGTAGAATAATAATTATATGCATATTCTTAACATAAATGGGTTAAACAGGTTCCTATGTATATTTATAAACAGTATTCCACCTATAATCCCCATATAGAAAAGTAATTATATGCATATTCTTATCCGAAATGGGTTAAATAGGTTACTATGTATTTTTATAAACAATATTCCACCAATAATCCCCATGTAGAAAAATATTTAATGCATATTCTTATCAGAAATGGGTTAAATAGGGTCCTATGTATATTTATAAATAATATTCCACCCATAATCCCCATGTAGAAAAATCATTATATGCATATCCTTTTAAGAAATGGGTTATATAGGTTCACATGTATATTTATAAACAATATTCCACCCATAATACCCATGTAGAAAAATTATTTTATGCATATTCATATCAGAAATTAGTTTAATATATTGATATGTATATTTATAAACTATATTTCACCCATAATCCCCATGTAGAAAAATAATTATATGCATCTTTCTATCAGAAATGGGTTTAATAGGTTCCTATATATATTTATAAACCATATTACACCCATAATACCAATGTAGTATAATAATTATATGCATATTCTTATCAGAAATGGGTTAAATAGGTTCCTATGTATATTTATAAACAATATTTCATCCATAATCACCATATAGAAAAGTAATTATATGCATATTCTTATCAGAAATGTGTTAAATAGGTTCCCCTATATATATATATATATATATATATATATATATATATATATATATAAACAATATTCCACCCATAATCCCCATATAGAAAAAGAATGATATGCATATTCTTATCAAAAATGTGTTAAATAGGTTCCTATGTATATTTATAAACAATATTCCACCCATAATCCCAATGTAGAAAAATAATTTTATGAATATTCATATCAGAAATAGGTTTAATTCTTTCCTATACATGTTTAACTACAATATTCCACCCATAATCCCCATGTAGAAAAATAATTATATTCATATTCTTATCAGAAATGGGTTAAATAGGTTCCTTTGTATGTTTAAAAACAATATTCCACTCTTAATCCCCATATAAAAAAATAACTATATGCATATTCTTATCAGAAATAGTGTAAGTAGGTTCCAATGTATATTTAGAAACAATATTCCACTCAAAATACCCTTATAGAAAAATAATTGTATGCATATTCTTATGAGAAATTGGTTAAATAGGTTCCTATGTATGCTTAGGAACAATATTCTACTCTTAATCCACATATAGAAAAATAGCTATATGCATATTCTTATCAGAAATCGGTTAAGTAGTTTCCTATGTATATTTATAAACAATATTCCACCCAAAATACCCATATAGAAAAATAATTGTATGCATATTCTTATGAGAAATGGGTTAAATAGGTTCCTAAGTATATTTATAAACAATATTACACCCATAATCCCAATGTAGAAAAATAATTTTATGCATATTCATATCAGAAATAGGTTTCATTTTTTCCTATGTATGTTTAACTACAATATTCCACCCATAATCCCAATGTAGAAAAATAATTTTATTCATATTCTTATCAGAAATGGGTTAAATAGGTTCCTTTGTATGTTTATAAACAATATTCCACTCTTAATCCCCATATAGAAAAATAACTATATGCATATTCTTATCAGAAATGGTTTAAGTAGGTTCCTATGTATATTTATGAACAATATTCCACCCAAAATACCCATATAGAAAAATAATTGTATGCATATACTTATGAGAAATGGGTTAAATAGGTTCCTAAGTATATTTATAAACAATATTATATCCATAATCCCTATGTAGAAAAATAATTATATGCATATTCTTAAGAGAAATAGGTTAAATAGGTTCCTATGTGTATTTATAAACAATATTCCACCCATAATCCGCACATAGAAAAGTAATTATATGCATATTCTTATTAGAAATGTGTTAAATAGATTCCTATATATAGATAGAAACAATATTCCACCCATAATCCCCGTATAGAAAAAGAATGATATGCATATTCTTATCAAAAATGGGTTAAATAGGTTCCTATGTATATTTATAAACAATATTCCGCCCATAATCCCAATGTAGAAAAATAATTTTATGAACATTCATATCAGAAATAGGTTTAATTCTTTCCTATATATGTTTAACTACAATATTCCACCCATAATCCCCATGTAGAAAAATAACTATATGCATATTCTTATCAGAAATGGTTTAAGTAGGTTCCCATGTATATTTATAAACAATATTCCACTCAAAATACCCATATAGAAAAATAATTGTATGCATATTCTTATGAGAAATTGGTTAAATAGGTTCCTATGTATGCTTAGGAAAAATATTCTACTCTTAATCCCCGTATAGAAAAATAACTATATGCATATTCTTATCAGAAATGGGTTAAGTAGTTTCCTATGTATGTTTATAAACAATATTCCACCCAAAATACCCATATAGAAAAATAATTGTATGCATATTCTTATGAGAAATGGTTTAAATAGATTCCTAAGTATATTTATAAACAATATTCAACCCATAATCCCTATGTAGAAAAATAATTATAAGCATATTCTTATGAGAAATGGGTTACATAGGTTCCTATGTGTATTTATAAACAATATTCCACCCATAATACCCATATAGAAAAATAATTATATGCATATTCTTATGAGAAATGGGTTAAATAGGTTCCTAAGTATATTTATAAACAATATTCAACCCATAATCCCTATGTAGAATAATAATTATATGCATATTCTTATCATAAATGGGTTAAATAGGTTCCTCTGTATATTTATAAACAGTATTCCACTCATAATCCCATATAGAAAAGTAATCATATGCATATTCTTATGAGAAATTGGTTAAATAGGTTCCTATGTGTATTTATAAACAATATTCCACCCATAATCTAAATGTAGAATAATAATTATATGCATATTCTTATCATAAATGGGTTAAATAGGTTCCTATGTATATTTATAAACAGTATTCCACCCATAATCCCCATATAGAAAAGTAATTATATGCATATTCGTATCAGAAATGGGTTAAATTGGTTCCTATATATGGATATAAGCAATATTCCACCCATAATCCCCATGTAGAAAAATAATTTTATGCATATTCATATCAGAAATAGGTTTCATTTTTTCCTATGTATGTTTACCTACAATATTCCACCCATAATCCCAATGTAGAAAAATAATTATATTCATATTCTTATCAGAAATTGGTTAAATAGGTTCCTTTGTATGTTTATAAACAATATTGCACTCTTAATCCCAATATAGAAAAATACCTCTATGCATATTCTTATCAGAAATGGTTTAAGTAGGTTCCTATGTATATTTATAAACAATATTCCACCCAAAATACCCATATAGAAAAATAATTGTATGTATATTCTTATGAGAAATGGGTTAAATAGGTTCCTAAGTATATTTATAAACAATATTCAACCCATAATCTCCACGTAGAAAAATAATTATATGCATATACTTATGAGAAATGGGTTAAATAGGTTCCTATGTGTATTTATAAACAATATTCCACCCATAATCCCAAAGTAGAATAATAATTATATGCATATTCTTAACATAAATGGGTTAAACAGGTTCCTATGTATATTTATAAACAGTATTCCACCCATAATCCCCATATAGAAAAGTAATTATATGCATATTCTTATCCGAAATGGGTTAAATAGGTTACTATGTATTTTTATAAACAATATTCCACCAATAATCCCCATGTAGAAAAATATTTAATACATATTCTTATCAGAAATGGGTTAAATAGGGTCCTATGTATATTTATTAATAATATTCCACCCATAATCCCCATGTAGAAAAATCATTATATGCATATCCTTTTCAGAAATGGGTTAAATAGGTTCACATGTATATTTATAAACAATATTCCACCCATAATACCCATGTAGAAAAATTATTTTATGCATATTCATATCAGAAATTGGTTTAATATATTGATATGTATATTTATAAACTATATTTCACCCATAATCCCCATGTAGAAAAATAATTATATGCATCTTTCTATCAGAAATGGGTTTAATAGGTTCCTATATATATTTATAAACCATATTCCACCCATAATACCAATGTAGTATAATAATTATATGCATATGCTTATCAGAAATGGGTTAAATAGGTTCCTATGTATATTTATAAACAATATTTCATCCATAATCACCATACAGAAAAGTAATTATATGCATATTCTTATCAGAAATGTGTTAAATAGGCTCCTATATATATATATAAACAATATTCCACCCATAATCCCCATATAGAAAAAGAATGATATGCATATTCTTATCAAAAATGTGTTAAATAGGTTCCTATGTATATTTATAAACAATATTCCACCCATAATCCCAATGTAGAAAAAATTTTTTATGAATATTCATATCAGAAATAGGTTTAATTAGCTTTCCTATACATGTTTAACTACAATATTCCACCCATAATCCCCATGTAGAAAAATAATTATATTCATATTCTTATCAGAAATGGGTTAAATAGGTTCCTTTGTATGTTTATAAACAATATTCCACTCTTAATCCCCATATAAAAAAATAACTATATGCATATTCTTATCAGAAATGGTTTAAGTATGTTCCAATGTATATTTAGAAACAATATTCCACTCAAAATACCCATATAGAAAAATAATTGTATGCATATTCTTATGAGAAATTGGTTAAATAGGTTCCTATGTATGCTTAGGAACAATATTCTACTCTTAATCCACATATAGAAAAATAACTATATGCATATTCTTATCAGAAATGGGTTAAGTAGTTTCCTATGTATATTTATAAACAATATTCCACCCAAAATACCCATATAGAAAAATAATTGTATGCATATTCTTATGAGAAATGGGTTAAATAGGTTCCTAAGTATATTTATAAACAGTATTCAACCCATAATCCCTATGTAGAAAAATAATTATATGCATATTCTTATGAGAAATGGGTTAAATAGGTTACTATCTATTTATACACAATATTACACCCATAATCCCAATGTAGAATAATAATTATATGCATATTCTTATCATAAATGGGTTAAGTAGGTTCCTCTGTATATTTATAAACAGTATTCCACCCATAATCTCAATGTAGAATAATAATTATATGCATATTCTTATCACAAATGGGTTAAATAGGTTCCTATGTATATTTATAAACAATATTAAACCCATAATCCCAATGTAGAAAAATCATTTTATGCATATTCATATCAGAAATAGGTTTCATTTTTTCCTATGTATGTTTAACTACAATATTCCACCCATAATCCCAATGTAGAAAAAAAATTTTATTCATATTCTTATCAGAAATGGGTTAAATAGGTTCCTTTATATGTTTATAAACAATATTCCACTCTTAATCCCCATACAGAAAAATAACTATATGCATATTCTTATAAGAAATGGTTTAAGTGGGTTCCTATGTATATTTATAAACAATATTCCACCCAAAATACCCATATAGAAAAATAATTGTATGCATATACTTATGAGAAATGGGTTAAATAGGTTCCTAAGTATATTTATAAACAATATTATATCCATAATCCCTATGTAGAAAAATAATTATATGCATATTCTTATGAGAAATAGGTTAATAGGTTCCTATGTGTATTTATAAACAATATTCCACCCATAATCCTCACATAGAAAAGTAATTATATGCATATTCTTATCAGAAATGTGTTAAATAGGTTCCTATATATAGATAGAAACAATATTCCACCCATAATCCCCATATAGAAAAATAACTATATGCATATTCTTATCAAAAATGGGTTAAATAGGTTCCTATGTATATTTATAAACAATATTCCGCCCATAATCCCAATGTAGAAAAATAATTTTATGAACATTCATATCAGAAATAGGTTTAATTCTTTCCTATATATGTTTAACTACAATATTCCACCCATAATCCCCATGTAGAAAAATAACTATATGCATATTCTTATCAGAAATGGTTTAAGTAGGTTCCCATGTATATTTATAAACAATATTCCACTCAAAATACCCATATAGAAAAATAATTGTATGCATATTCTTATGAGAAATTGGTTAAATAGGTTCCTATGTATGCTTAGGAAAAATATTCTACTCTTAATCCCCGTATAGAAAAATAACTATATGCATATTCTTATCAGAAATGGGTTAAGTAGTTTCCTATGTATGTTTATAAACAATATTCCACCCAAAATACCCATATAGAAAAATAATTGTATGCATATTCTTATGAGAAATGGTTTAAATAGATTCCTAAGTATATTTATAAACAATATTCAACCCATAATCCCTATGTAGAAAAATAATTATAAGCATATTCTTATGAGAAATGGGTTACATAGGTTCCTATGTGTATTTATAAACAATATTCCACCCATAATACCCATATAGAAAAATAATTATATGCATATTCTTATGAGAAATGGGTTAAATAGGTTCCTAAGTATATTTATAAACAATATTCAACCCATAATCCCTATGTAGAATAATAATTATATGCATATTCTTATCATAAATGGGTTAAATAGGTTCCTCTGTATATTTATAAACAGTATTCCACTCATAATCCCATATAGAAAAGTAATCATATGCATATTCTTATGAGAAATTGGTTAAATAGGTTCCTATGTGTATTTATAAACAATATTCCACCCATAATCTAAATGTAGAATAATAATTATATGCATATTCTTATCATAAATGGGTTAAATAGGTTCCTATGTATATTTATAAACAGTATTCCACCCATAATCCCCATATAGAAAAGTAATTATATGCATATTCGTATCAGAAATGGGTTAAATTGGTTCCTATATATGGATATAAGCAATATTCCACCCATAATCCCCATGTAGAAAAATAATTTTATGCATATTCATATCAGAAATAGGTTTCATTTTTTCCTATGTATGTTTACCTACAATATTCCACCCATAATCCCAATGTAGAAAAATAATTATATTCATATTCTTATCAGAAATTGGTTAAATAGGTTCCTTTGTATGTTTATAAACAATATTGCACTCTTAATCCCAATATAGAAAAATACCTCTATGCATATTCTTATCAGAAATGGTTTAAGTAGGTTCCTATGTATATTTATAAACAATATTCCACCCAAAATACCCATATAGAAAAATAATTGTATGTATATTCTTATGAGAAATGGGTTAAATAGGTTCCTAAGTATATTTATAAACAATATTCAACCCATAATCTCCACGTAGAAAAATAATTATATGCATATACTTATGAGAAATGGGTTAAATAGGTTCCTATGTGTATTTATAAACAATATTCCACCCATAATCCCAAAGTAGAATAATAATTATATGCATATTCTTAACATAAATGGGTTAAACAGGTTCCTATGTATATTTATAAACAGTATTCCACCCATAATCCCCATATAGAAAAGTAATTATATGCATATTCTTATCCGAAATGGGTTAAATAGGTTACTATGTATTTTTATAAACAATATTCCACCAATAATCCCCATGTAGAAAAATATTTAATACATATTCTTATCAGAAATGGGTTAAATAGGGTCCTATGTATATTTATTAATAATATTCCACCCATAATCCCCATGTAGAAAAATCATTATATGCATATCCTTTTCAGAAATGGGTTAAATAGGTTCACATGTATATTTATAAACAATATTCCACCCATAATACCCATGTAGAAAAATTATTTTATGCATATTCATATCAGAAATTGGTTTAATATATTGATATGTATATTTATAAACTATATTTCACCCATAATCCCCATGTAGAAAAATAATTATATGCATCTTTCTATCAGAAATGGGTTTAATAGGTTCCTATATATATTTATAAACCATATTCCACCCATAATACCAATGTAGTATAATAATTATATGCATATGCTTATCAGAAATGGGTTAAATAGGTTCCTATGTATATTTATAAACAATATTTCATCCATAATCACCATACAGAAAAGTAATTATATGCATATTCTTATCAGAAATGTGTTAAATAGGCTCCTATATATATATATAAACAATATTCCACCCATAATCCCCATATAGAAAAAGAATGATATGCATATTCTTATCAAAAATGTGTTAAATAGGTTCCTATGTATATTTATAAACAATATTCCACCCATAATCCCAATGTAGAAAAAATTTTTTATGAATATTCATATCAGAAATAGGTTTAATTAGCTTTCCTATACATGTTTAACTACAATATTCCACCCATAATCCCCATGTAGAAAAATAATTATATTCATATTCTTATCAGAAATGGGTTAAATAGGTTCCTTTGTATGTTTATAAACAATATTCCACTCTTAATCCCCATATAAAAAAATAACTATATGCATATTCTTATCAGAAATGGTTTAAGTATGTTCCAATGTATATTTAGAAACAATATTCCACTCAAAATACCCATATAGAAAAATAATTGTATGCATATTCTTATGAGAAATTGGTTAAATAGGTTCCTATGTATGCTTAGGAACAATATTCTACTCTTAATCCACATATAGAAAAATAACTATATGCATATTCTTATCAGAAATGGGTTAAGTAGTTTCCTATGTATATTTATAAACAATATTCCACCCAAAATACCCATATAGAAAAATAATTGTATGCATATTCTTATGAGAAATGGGTTAAATAGGTTCCTAAGTATATTTATAAACAGTATTCAACCCATAATCCCTATGTAGAAAAATAATTATATGCATATTCTTATGAGAAATGGGTTAAATAGGTTACTATCTATTTATACACAATATTACACCCATAATCCCAATGTAGAATAATAATTATATGCATATTCTTATCATAAATGGGTTAAGTAGGTTCCTCTGTATATTTATAAACAGTATTCCACCCATAATCTCAATGTAGAATAATAATTATATGCATATTCTTATCACAAATGGGTTAAATAGGTTCCTATGTATATTTATAAACAATATTAAACCCATAATCCCAATGTAGAAAAATCATTTTATGCATATTCATATCAGAAATAGGTTTCATTTTTTCCTATGTATGTTTAACTACAATATTCCACCCATAATCCCAATGTAGAAAAAAAATTTTATTCATATTCTTATCAGAAATGGGTTAAATAGGTTCCTTTATATGTTTATAAACAATATTCCACTCTTAATCCCCATACAGAAAAATAACTATATGCATATTCTTATAAGAAATGGTTTAAGTGGGTTCCTATGTATATTTATAAACAATATTCCACCCAAAATACCCATATAGAAAAATAATTGTATGCATATACTTATGAGAAATGGGTTAAATAGGTTCCTAAGTATATTTATAAACAATATTATATCCATAATCCCTATGTAGAAAAATAATTATATGCATATTCTTATGAGAAATAGGTTAATAGGTTCCTATGTGTATTTATAAACAATATTCCACCCATAATCCTCACATAGAAAAGTAATTATATGCATATTCTTATCAGAAATGTGTTAAATAGGTTCCTATATATAGATAGAAACAATATTCCACCCATAATCCCCATATAGAAAAATAACTATATGCATATTCTTATCAGAAATGGGTTAAGTAGTTTCCTATGTATATTTATAAACAATATTCCACCCAAAAGACCTATATAGAAAAATAATTGTATGCATATTCTTATGAGAAATTGGTTAAATAGGATCCTAAGTATATTTATAAACAATATTCAACCCATAATCCCTATGTAGAAAAATAATCATATGCATATTCTTATCAGAAATGGGTTAAATAGGTTCCTATGTATTTATAAACAATATTCCACCCATAATCCCATTGTAGAATAATAATTATATGCATATTCTTATCATAAATGGGTTAAATAGGTTCCTCTGTATATTTATAAACAGTATTCCACCCATAATACCCATAATCTCAATGTAGAATATTAATTAGATGCATATTCTTATCATAAATGGGTTAAATAGGTTCCAATGTATGTTTAACTACAATATTCTACCCATAATCCCAATGTAGAAAAATAATTTTATTCATATTCTTATCAGAAATGGGTTAAATAGGTTCCTTTGTATGTTTATAAACAATATTCCACTCTTAATTCCCATATAGAAAAATAACTATATGCATATTCTTATCAGAAATGGTTTAAGTAGGTTCCTATGTATATTTATGAACAATATTCCACCCAAAATACCCATATAGAAAAATAATTGTATGCATATACTTATGAGAAATGGGTTAAATAGGTTCCTAAGTATATTTATAAACAATATTATATCCATAATCCCTATGTAGAAAAATAATTATATGCATATTCTTAAGAGAAATAGGTTAAATAGGTTCCTATGTGTATTTATAAACAATATTCCACCCATAATCCGCACATAGAAAAGTAATTATATGCATATTCTTATTAGAAATGTGTTAAATAGATTCCTTTATATAGATAGAAACAATATTCCACCCATAATCCCCGTATAGAAAAAGAATGATATGCATATTCTTATCAAAAATGGGTTAAATAGGTTCCTATGTATATTTATAAACAATATTCCGCCCATAATCCCAATGTAGAAAAATAATTTTATGAACATTCATATCAGAAATAGGTTTAATTATTTCCTATATATGTTTAACTACAATATTCCACCCATAATCCCCATGTAGAAAAATAACTATATGCATATTCTTATCAGAAATGGTTTAAGTAGGTTCCCATGTATATTTATAAACAATATTCCACCCATAATCCCAATGAAGAATAATAATTATATGCATATTCTTATCATAAATGGGTTAAATAGGTTCCTATGTATATATATAAACAATATTACACCCATAATCACAATGTAGAAAAATAATTTTATGCATATTCATATCAGAAATAGGTTTCATTTTTTCCTATGTATGTTTAACTACAATATTCCACCCATAATCCCAATGTAGAAAAATAATTTTATTCATATTCTTATCAAAAATGGGTTAAATAGGTTCCTATGTATGCTTAGGAACAATATTCTACTCTTAAACCCCATATAGAAAAATAACTATATGCATATTCTTATCAGAAATGGGTTTAGTAGTTTCCTATGTATATTTATAAACAATATTCCACCGAAAATACCCATATAGAAAAATAATTGTATGCATATTCTTATGAGAAATGGGTTAAATAGGTTCCTAAGTATATTTATAAACAATATTCAACCCTTAATCCCTAAGTAGAAAAATAATTATATGCATATTCTTGTGAGAAATTGGTTAACCACTTAAGGACCGCCTAACGCCGATTTACGTCGGCAAGGCGGCACGGGCAGGCAAAATCACGTACATGTACGTGATTTGCCTCTCGCGGGTGGGGGGTCCGATCGGACCCCCCCCCCCCGGTGCCCGAAGCGGTCCCGTTCTGTTCCCCGGCGATCCGAGATGAGGGGGAGGCCATCCGTTCGTGGCCCCCCCCTCGCGATCGCCGCCGGCCAATGGGAACACTCCTTTGCTGCTGTATGCTAAACAGCAGCAAAGGAAATGATGTCATCTCCCCTCGGCTCGGTAGTTTCCGTTCCAGCGCCGAGGGGAGAAGACATCAATGTGAGTGCACAACACACACACACACAGTAGAACATGCCAGGCATACAAAACACCCCGATCCCCCCCCCGATCGCCCCCCGATCCCCCCCCAATCACCCCCCCCCCTGTCACAAACTGACACCAGCAGGTTTTTTTTTTTTTTTTTTTTTTTTTTTCTGATTACTGCATAGTGTCAGTTTATATAAGAAAGGGAAGGAAGCGGTCAAGAGGAGATCCCCCCAAAAAAAAAAAAAAAAAAGATGGTCCGCTCAAGAACAAACAGTTGAACCTACAAAAACTTTATTGTGTCACAATATGTAGAAACATAATCCAACAACCATGTGTATTTAAAAATAGGGCAGATAAAAGTCCTATTGTGTGCTGGTGGCCACCACAGACATTACACATATATCTCATGCATTCATGCACTCACACTCATCAATTAAAGTCACTAGAGACCCGGGTCTATACTATTTCACTGGAATTCCAGAGCTGGATTGGCTACATGAGTGGGTAGACTAGGTCCTTGTAGGTAAAGTGCAAGTGCTAATACACAACAAAAGTCCCCTCGGATGTGAACCAATGGCTGGTTAGACATATGTATGTGTCAATCAACCAGAGCCAAGGAAGGAAACGGTGTCCTGATTGTGTGGTGAACAATTGCAACTCAAGCAACCTCACATAGAGGGCTTTTAAGGATGGACGGAAAATGGCCATAAACAAAATGCCTCATGAATGTGAGGGTACATTTTAGCTCACCGTCTGACGTCTTCAATGAAGAAGGAGTAGAGCCCAAAGGAGTTGCTGATGGCCGCGTTCGTGTGGGTTTGAAAACACGTTCATGCGGTATTAGCTTGTTGTGGGCATGAGCGGGTTACTTCCGGGTATCCTCCGGCAGAAGGTAAGGTGAGTCACAAGGGTCAAGATTGTTAGTGTCTCATATCCAATGGTATAAGCATTTGACCCATGTGCAGGTGGCACACAGACTCTCACACTCTAACTACAATATCCTTCCAAATTGGATGTGAACATCTCTAACGATCCTGATCGGATCAATCAAGATTTGGGATATCAGGTGAAACCTCTGCGGTGAACATGGACGCCGAGCGTCTCTCCGGATTGCTTATGATGAGCTAAAATGTACCCTCACATTCATGAGGCATTTTGTTTATGGCCATTTTCCGTCCATCCTTAAAAGCCCTCTATGTGAGGTTGCTTGAGTTGCAATTGTTCACCACACAATCAGGACACCGTTTCCTTCCCTGGCTCTGGTTGATTGACACATACATATGTCTAACCAGCCATTGGTTCACATCCGAGGGGACTTTTGTTGTGTATTAGCACTTGCACTTTACCTACAAGGACCTAGTCTACCCACTCATGTAGCCAATCCAGCTCTGGAATTCCAGTGAAATAGTATAGACCCGGGTCTCTAGTGACTTTAATTGATGAGTGTGAGTGCATGAATGCATGAGATATATGTGTAATGTCTGTGGTGGCCACCAGCACACAATAGGACTTTTATCTGCCCTATTTTTAAATACACATGGTTGTTGGATTATGTTTCTACATATTGTGACACAATAAAGTTTTTGTAGGTTCAACTGTTTGTTCTTGAGCGGACCATCTTTTTTTTTTTTTTTTTTTTTTGGGGGGATCTCCTCTTGACCCCTTCCTTCCCTTTCTTATATATGCTTAATGGTCCATTGAACAACCGTTTGACAGCTAGTCAGCTACATACCACTGAGTTATATGATTAATGATACGGGTGACATGAGAGACATATTAATTTGATTAATTACCACAGTGGGAGGGAATTCCCCTTCCCCCGTTTGTCACCCCAGAACCTACTATTGGACGACTTTAAGGTGTCCTTCCCCCCTTTTCTTTTCATAGTGTCAGTTTGTGACAGTTACAGTGTTGGGACAGTGAGTATTACCCCCCTTTAGGTCTAGGGTACCCCCCTAACCCCCCCTAATAAAGTTTTAACCCCTTGATCACCCCCCGTCACCAGTGTTGCTAAGCGATCATTTTTCTGATCGCTGTATTAGTGTCGCTGGTGACGCTAGTTAGTGAGGTAAATATTTAGGTTCGCCGTCAGCGTTTTATAGTGACAGGGACCCCCATATACTACCTAATAAATGTTTTAACCCCTTGATTGCCCCCTAGTTAACCCTTTCACCACTGATCACCGTATAACCGTTACGGGTGACGCAGGTTAGTTCGTTTATTTTTTATAGTGTCAGGGCACCCGCCGTTTATTACCTAATAAAGGTTTAGCCCCCTGATCGCCCGGCGGTGATATGCGTCGCCCCAGGCAGTGTCAGATTAGCGCCAGTACCGCTAACACCCACGCACGCAGCATGCGCCTCCCTTAGTGGTATAGTATCTGATCGGATCAATATCTGATCTGATCAGATCTATACTAGCGTCCCCAGCAGTTTAGGGTTCCCAAAAACACAGTGTTAGCGGGATCAGCCCAGATACCCGCTAGCACCTGCGTTTTGCCCCTCCGCCCAGCCCACCCAAGTGCAGTATCGATCGATCACTGTCACTTACAAAACACTAAACGCATAACTGCAGCGTTCGCAGAGTCAGGCCTGATCCCTGCGATCGCTAACAGTTTTTTTGGTAGCATTTTGGTGAACTGGCAAGCAAGCACCAGGCAGCGTCAGGTTAGCGCCAGTACCGCTAACACCCACACACGCACCGTACACCTCCCTTAGTGGTATAGTATCTGATCGGATCAATATCTGATCCGATCAGATCTATACTAGCGTCCCCAGCAGTTTAGGGTTCCCAAAAACGCAGTGTTAGCGGGATCAGCCCAGATACCTGCTAGCACCTGCGTTGTGCCCCTCCGCCCGGCCCAGCCCAGCCCACCCAAGTGCAGTATCGATCGATCACTGACACTTACAAGGCACTAAACGCATAACTGCAGCGTTCGCAGAGTCAGGCCTGATCCCTGCGATCGCTAACAGTTTTTTTGGTAGCATTTTGGTGAACTAGCAAGCACCGGCCCCAGGCAGCGTCAGGTTAGCGCCAGTACCACTAACACCCACGCACGCAGCATACGCCTCCTTTAGTGGTATAGTATCTGAACGGATCAATATCTGATCCGATCAGATCAGATCTATACTAGCGTCCCCAGCAGTTTAGGGTTCCCAAAAACGCAGTGTTAGCGGGATCAGCCCAGATACCTGCTAGCACCTGCGTTTTGCCCCTCCGCCCGGCCCAGTCCAGCCCACCCAAGTGCAGTATTGATCGATCGCTGTCACTTACAAAACACTAAACACATAACTGCAGCGTTCGCAGAGTCAGGCCTGATCCCTGCGATCGCTAACAGTTTTTTTGGAAGCTTTTTATTGAACTGGCAAGCACCAGCGGCCTAGTACACCCCGGTCGTAGTCAAACCAGCACTGCAGTAACACTTGGTGACGTGGCGAGTCCCATAAGTGCAGTTCAAGCTGGTGAGGTGGCAAGCACAAGTAGTGTCCCGCTGCCACCAAAAAGACAAACACAGGCCCGTCGTGCCCATAGTGCCCTTCCTGCTGCATTCGCCAATCCTAATTGGGAACCCACCACTTCTGCAGCGCCCGTACTTCCCCCATTCACATCCCCCAACGAAATGCAGTCGGCTGCATGAGAGGCATTTTTATGTGCTCCCGAGTACCCCTACCCAACGAACCCCCCCCAAAAAGATGTTGTGTCTGCAGCAAACGCGGATATAGGCGTGACACCCGCTATTATTGTCCCTCCTGTCCTGACAATCCTGGTCTTTGCATTGGTGAATGTTTTGAACGCTACCATTCACTAGTTGAGTATTAGCGTAGGGTACAGCATTGCACAGACTAGGCACACTTTCACAGGGTCTCCCAAGATGCCATCGCATTTTGAGAGACCCGAACCTGGAACCGGTTACAGTTATAAAAGTTAGTTACAAAAAAAGTGTAAAAAAAAAAAAAATATATATAAAATAAAAAAAAATAGTTGTCGTTTTATTGTTCTCTCTCTCTATTCTCTCTCTCTCTATTGTTCTGCTCTTTTTTTACTGTATTCTATTCTGCAGTGTTTTATTGTTATTGTTATTGTTATTATGTTTTATCATGTTTGTTTTTCAGGTATGTAATTATTTATACTTTATTGTTTACTGTGCTTTATTGTTAACCATTTTTTTGTCTTCAGGTACGCCATTCACAACTTTGAGTGGTTATACCAGAATGATGCCTGCAGGTTTAGGTATCATCTTGGTATCATTCTTTTCAGCCAGCGGTCGGCTTTCATGTAAAAGCAATCCTAGCGGCTAATTAGCCTCTAGACTGCCTTTACAAGCCGTGGGAGGGAATGCCCCCCCCCCCACCGTCTTCCGTGTTTTTCTCTGGCTCTCCTGTCTCAACAGGGAACCTGAGAATGCAGCCGGTGATTCAGCCAGCTGACCATAGAGCTGATCAGAGACCAGAGTGGCTCCAAACATCTCTATGGCCTAAGAAACCGGAAGCTACGAGCATTTTATGACTTAGATTTCGCCGGATGTAAATAGCGCCATTGGGAAATTGGGGAAGCATTTTATCACACCGATCTTGGTGTCATCAGATGCTTTGAGGGCAGAGGAGAGATCTAGGGTCTAATAGACCCCAATTTTTTCAAAAAAGAGTACCTGTCACTACCTATTGCTATCATAGAGGATATTTACATTCCCCGAGATAACAATAAAAATGATTTAAAAAAAAAAAAATGAAAGGAACAGTTTAAAAATAAGATAAAAAAGCAAAAAAATAATAAAGAAAAAAAAAAAAAAAAAAAAAGCACCCCTGTCGCCCCCTGCTCTTGCGCTAAGGCGAACGCAAGCGGCGGTCTGTCGTCAAACGTAAACAGCAATTGCACCATGCATATGAGGTATCGCCGCGAAGGTCAGATCGAGGGCAGTAATTTTTGCAGTAGACCTCCTCTGTAGATCTAAAGTGGTAACCTGTAAAGGCTTTTAAAGGCTTTTAAAAATGTATTTATTTTGTTGCCACTGCACGTTTGTGCGCAATTGTAAAGCATGTCATGTTTGGTATCCATGTACTCGGTCTAAGATCATCTTTTTTATTTCATCAAACATTTGGGCAATATAGTGTGTTTTAGTGCATTAAAATTTAAAAAAGTGTGTTTTTTCCCCAAAAAATGCGTTTGAAAAATCGCTGCGCAAATACTGTGTGAAAAAAAAAATGAAACACCCACCATTTTAATCTGTAGGGCATTTGCTTTAAAAAAATATATAATGTTTGGGGGTTCAAAGTAATTTTCTTGCAAAAAAAAAAAAAACTTTTTCATGTAAAAAATAAGTGTCAGAAAGGGCTTTGTCTTCAAGTGGTTAGAAGAGTGGGTGATGTGTGACATAAGCTTCTAAATGTTGTGCATAAAATGCCAGGACAGTTCAAAACCCCCCCAAATGACCCCATTTTGGAAAGTAGACACCCCAAGCTATTTGCTGAGAGGCATGTCGAGTCCATGGAATATTTTATATTGCGACACAAGTTGCGGGAAAGAGACAAATTTTTTTTTTTTTTTTTTTTTTTTTTGCACAAAGTTGTCACTAAATGATATATTGCTCAAACATGCCATGGGAATATGTGAAATTACACCCCAAAATACATTCTGCTGCTTCTCCTGAGTACGGGGATACCATATGTGTGAGACTTTTTGGGAGCCTAGCCGTGTACGGGACCCCGAAAACCAAGCACCGCCTTCAGGCTTTCTAAGGGGCGTGAATTTTTGATTTCACTCTTCACTGCCTATCACAGTTTCGGAGGCCATGGAATGCCCAGGTGGCACAAAACCCCCCCAAATGACCCCATTTTGGAAAGTAGACACCCCAAGCTATTTGCTGAGAGGTATAGTGAGTATTTTGCAGACCTCACTTTTTGTCACAAAGTTTTGAAATTTGAAAAAAGAAAAAAAAAAAAGTTTTTTCTTGTCTTTCTTCATTTTCAAAAACAAATAAGAGCTGCAAAATACTCACCATGCCTCTCAGCAAATAGCTTGGGGTGTCTACTTTCCAAAATGGGGTCATTTGGGGGGGTTTTGTGCCACCTGGGCATTCCATGGCCTCCGAAACGGTGTTAGGCAGTGAAGAGTAAAATCAAAAATTCACGCCCTTAAAAACGCTGAAGGCGGTGATTGGTTTTCGGGGCCCCGTACGCGGCTAGGCTCCCAAAAAGTCCCACACATGTGGTATCCCCATACTCAGGAGAAGCAGCTAAATGTATTTTGGGGTGCAATTCCACATAGGCCCATGGCCTGTGTGAGCAATATATCATTTAGTGACAACTTTGTGCAAAAAAAAAAAAAAAAAAAAAAAAAGTGTCACTTTCCCGCAACTTGTGTCAAAATATAAAATATTCCATGGACTCAATATGCCTCTCAGCAAATAGCTTGGGGTGTCTACTTTCCAAAATGGGGTCATTTGGGGGGGGGTTGTGCCACCTGGGCATTCCATGGCCTCCGAAACTGTGATAGGCAGTGAAGAGTGAAATCAAAAAGTTACACCCTTAGAAATCCTGAAGGCGGTGATTGGTTTTCGGGGTCCCATACGCGGCTAGGCTCCCAAAAAGTCCCACACATGTGGTATCCCCGTACTCAGGAGAAGTAGCTGAATATATTTTGGGGTGCAATTCCACATAGGCCCATGGCCTGTGTGAGCAATATATCATTTAGTGACAACTTTTTGTAAATATTTTTTTTTTTTTTTTTTTTTTGTCATTATTCAATCACTTGGGACAAAAAAAATAAATATTCAATGGGTTCAACATGCCTATCAGCAATTTCCTTGGGGTGTCTACTTTCCAAAATGGGGTCATTTGGGGGGGTTTTGTACTGCCCTGCCATTTTAGCACCTCAAGAAATGACATAGGCAGTCATAAAATAAAAGCTGTGTAAATTCCAGAAAATGTACCCTAGTTTGTAGACGCTATAACTTTTGCGCAAACCAATAAATATACGCTTATTGACATTTTTTTTACCAAAGACATGTGGCCGAATACATTTTGGCCTAAATGTATGACTAAAATTGAGTTTATTGGATTTTTTTTATAACAAAAAGTAGAAAATATCATTTTTTTTCAAAATTTTCGGTCTTTTTCCGTTTATAGCGCAAAAAATAAAAACTGCAGAAGTGATCAAATACCATCAAAAGAAAGCTCTATTTGTGGGAAGAAAAGGACGCAAATTTCGTTTGGGTACAGCATTGCATAACCGCGCAATTAGCAGTTAAAGCAACGCAGTGCCAAATTGGAAAAAGACCTCTGGTCCTTAGGCAGCATAATGGTCCGGGGCTCAAGTGGTTAAATAGGTTCCTATGTGTATTTATAAACAATATTCCACCCATATTCACAATGTAGAATTATAATTATATGCATATTCTTATCATAGATGGGTTAAATAGGTTCCTATGTATATTTATTAACAGTATTCCACCCATAATCCCCATATAGAAAAGTAATTAAATGCATATTCTTATGAGAAATGGGTTAAATAGGTTCCTATGTGTATTTATAAACAATTCTCAACCCATAATCCCAATGTAGAATAATAATGATATGCATATTCTTATCATAAATGGGTTAAATAGGTTCCTATGTATATTTATAAACAGTATTCCACCCATCATCCCATCTAGAAAAGTAATTATATGCATATTCTTATGAGAAATGGGTTAAATAGCTTCCTATGTGTATTTATAAACAATATTCCACCCATAATCTCAATGTAGAATAATAATTATATGCATATTCTTATCATAACTGGGTTAAATAGGTTCCTATGTATATTTATAAACAGTATTCCACCCATAATCCCCATATAGAAAAGTAATTATATGCATATTCCTATCAGAAATGGGTTAAATTGGTTCCTATATATAGATATAAACAATATTCCACACATAATCCCCGTATATAAAAAGAATGATATGCATATTCTTATCAAAAATGCGTTAAAAAGGTTCCTATGTATATTTATAAACAATATTCCACCCATAATCCCAATGTAGAAAAATAATTTTATGCATATCAGAAATAGGTTTCCTTTTTTCCTATGTATGTTTAACTACAATATTCCACCCATAATCCCAATGTAGAAAATAATTATATTCATATTCTTATCAGAAATGGGTTAAATAGGTTCCTTTGTATGTTTATAAAAAATATTCCACTCTTAATCCCCATATAGAAAAATAACTATATGCATATTCTTATCAGAAATGGTTTAAGTAGGTTCCTATGTATATTTATAAACAATATACCAATCTAAATACCCATATAGAAAAATAATTGTATGCATATACTTATGAGAAATGGGTTAAATAGGTTCCTAAGTATATTTATAAATAATATTATATCCATAATCCCCATGTAGAAAAATAATTATATGCATATTCATATCACAAATAGGTTTAATATGTTGATATTTATATTTATTAACAATATTCTACCCATAAACCCCATGTAGAAAAATAACTTTATTCATATTCATAACAAAAATAGGTTTAATTTTTTTCTATGTATGTTTAACTACAATTTTCTACCCATAATCCCCATGTAGAAAAATAATTATATACACATTCTTATCAGAAATGGGTTAAATAGGTTCCTATGTTTATTTATAAACAATATTTCACCCATAATCCCAATTTAGAATAAAAATTATATGCATAGTCTTATCAGAAATGTGTTAAATAGGTTGATATGTAAATTTATAAACAATATTCCACCCATAATTCCCATGTAGAAAAATAATTAAATGTATTTTCTTATGAGACATGGGTTAAATAGGTTCCTATGTATATTTATAAACAATATTTCACCCAAAATCCCCATGCAGAATAATAATTAAATTCATATTCTTATCAGAAATTGGTTAAATAGGTTCCTATGTATATTTATAAACAATATTCCACCCATAATCCCCATGTAGAAAAAAAATATATGCATATTCTTATGAGAAATGGGTTAAATAGGTACCTATGCATATTTATAAACAATATTCCAACCATAATCCCCATGTAGAAAAATAATTATTTTCATATTCTTATCAGAAATGGGTTAAATAGGTTCCTTTGAATGTTTATAAACAGTATTCCACTCTTAATCACCATATAGAAAAACAACTTTATGCATATTCTTATCAGAAATGGGTTAAGTAGGTTCCTATGTATATTTATAAACAATATTCCACCCATAATACCCATGTAGAAAAATAATTATGTGCATATTCTTATCAGAAATGGGTTAAATAGGTTCCTATATATATGTAAGCAATATTCAAATTATAATCCCCATATAGAAAAATAATTATATGCATATTCATATCAGAAATGGGTTAAATAGATTCCTATTTATATTTATAAACAATATTCCACCCATAATCCCCATGTAGAAAATTATTCTATTCATATTCTTATCAGAAATGGGTTAAATAGATTCCTTTGTAGGTATATAAACAATATTCCACTCTTAATCCCCATATAGAAAAATAACTATATGCATATTCTTATCAGAAATGGGTTAAGTAGGTTTCTATGTATATTTACATGTATATTTATATCACAGATAGCTTTAATATGTTGATATTTATATTTATTAACAATATTCCACCCACATAAAGCCCATGTAGAAAATTAATTTTATGCATATTCATAACAGAAATAGGTTTAATTTTTTCCTATATATGTTTAACTACAATATTCCACCCATAATCCCCATGTAGAAAAAAATTATATGCATATTCTTATTCGAAATGGGTTAAAAAAAGGTTACTATGTATATTTATAAACAATATTTCACCAATAATCCCCATGTAGAAAAATAATTATATGAATATTCTTATGAGAAATGGGTTAAATAGGTTCCTATGTATATTTATAAACAATATTCCACCCATAATCCCCATGTAGAAAAATAATTATATGCATATTCTTATGAGAAATGGGTTAAATAGGTTCCGATGTATATTTATAAACAATATTCCACCCATAATCCCAATGTAGAATAATAATTATATGCATATTCTTATCAGAAATGGGTTAAATAGGTTCTTATATATAGATATAAACAATATTCCACCCATAATCCCCATATAGAAAAAGAATGATATGCATATTCTTATTAAAAATGGGTTAAATAGGTTTCTATGTATATTTAAGAACAATATTTTTTCTGTTAAAAAAAAAGAACAATATTCCAATCATTATCCAAATGTAGAAAAATTATTTTATGCATATTCATATCAGAAATAGGTTTAATATATTCCTATGTATGTTTAACTACAATATTAAACCCATAATTTCCATGTAGAAAAATAATTATATGCATATTCTTATCAGAAATGGGTGAAAAAGGATCCTATGTATATTTATAAACAATATTCCACCCATAATACATATGTAGAAAAATAATGATATGCCTATTCTTATCAGAAATAGAATTAACATTTTGCTATGTATGTTTATCTACAATATTCCACCCATAATTCCCATGTAGAAAAATAATGATATGCATATTCATATCACAAATAGGTTTAATATGTTGATATTTATATTTATTAACAATATTCCACCCATAAACCCCATGTATAAAAAGAATTATATGCATATTCATATCACAAATAGGTTTAATATGTTGATATTTATATTTATTAACAATATTCCACCCATAAATCCAATGTAGAAAAATAATTTTATGCATATTCATAACAGAAATAGTTTTAATTTTTTGCTATGTATGTTTAACTACAATATTCCACCCATAATCCCCATGTAGAAAAATAATTATATGCATATTCTTATCAGAAATTGGTTAAATAAGTTCCTACGTATATTTATAAACAATATTCCACCCATAATCACAATGTAGAAAAATAATTATATGCATATTCTTATGAGAAATGGGTTAAATTGGTTCTTATGTTTATTTATAAACAATATTCCACCCATAATCCCAATGTAGAATAATAATTATATGCATATTCTTATCAGAAATGGGTTAAATAGGTACCCATGTATATTTATAAACAATATTCCACCCATAATCCCATATAGAAAAATAACTTTATGCATATTCTTATCAGAAATGGGTTAAAAAAGGTTACTATGTATATTTATAAACAATATTCCACCCATAATCTCCATGTAGGAATATAATTATATGCATATTCCTATCAGAAATGGGTTAAAAAGGTTGCTATGTATTTTTATAAACAATATTCCACCCATAATCCCAATGTAGAAAAATAATTTTATGCATATTCATATCAGAAATAGGTTTAATATATTCCTATGTATAATGTATAATCCCCATGTAAAAAAATAATTATATTCGTATTCTTATCAGAAATGGGTTAAATAGGTTCCTTTGTATGTTTATAAACAATATTCCACTCTTAATCCCCATATAGATAAATAACTATATGCATATTCTTATCAGAAATGGTTTAAGTAGGCTCCTATGTATATTTATAAACAATATTCCACTCAAAATACCCATATAGAAAAATAATTGCATGCCTATTCTTATGAGAAATTGGTTAAATAGGTTCCTATGTATGCTTAGGAACAATATTCTACTCTTAATCCCCATATAGAAAAATAACTATATGCATTTTCTTATCAGAAATGGGTTAAATAGTTTCCAATGTATATTTATAAACAATATTCCATCCAAAATACCCATATAGAATAATAATTGTATGCATATTCATATGAGAAATGGGTTAAATAGGTTCCTATGTGTATTTATAAACAATATTCCACCCATAATCCCAATGCAGAATAATAATTATATGCAGATTCTTATCATAGATGGGTTAAATACGTTCCTATGTATATTTATTAACAGTATTCCACCCATAATCCCCATATAGAAAAGTAATTATATGCATATTCTTATCAAAAATGCGTTAAATAGGTTCCTATGTGTATTTATAAACAATATTCCACCCATAATCCCAATGTAGAAAAATAATTTTATGCATATTCATATTAGAAATAGGTTTCATTTTTTCGTATGTATGTTTAACTACAATATTCCACCCATAATCCCAATGTAGAAAAATAATTATATTTATATTCTTATCAGAAATGGGTTAAATAGGTTCCTATTTATATTTATAAACAATTTTCCACACATAATCCCCATGTAGAAAAATAATTATATGCATATTCTTATGAGAAATGGGTTAAAAAGGTTCCTAAGTATATTTATAAACAATATTCCACCCATAATCCCCATGTAGAAAAATAATTATATGCATATTTTAATTATTTTTAAATTATTTTAATAATATTTTTATCAGAAATAGGTTTAATAAGTTGCTATGTATGTTTATCTACAATATTCCACGCATAATCCATATGTAGAAAAATGATTATATGCATATTCCTATCAGAAATGGGTTTAATAGGTTCCTATTTATATTTATAAACAATATTCCACCCATAATCCCAATGTCGAAAAATAATTATATTCATATTCTTATCAGAAATGTTTTAAATATGTTCCTATATATATATAAGCAATATTCAACCCATAATCCCCATATAGAATAATAATTATATGCATATTCATAACAGAAATGGATTAAATATGTTCCTATGTATATTTATAAACAATATTCCACCCATAATCCCCATGTAGAAAAATAATTATATTCATATTCTTATCAGAAATGGGTTAAATAGGTTCCTTTGTATGTTAATAAACAATATTCAACTCTTAATCCCCATATAGAAAAATAACTATATGCATATTCTTATCAGAAATGGGTTAAGTATGTTCCTATGTATGTTTATAAACAATATGCAGCTCTTAATCCCCATATAGAAAAATAACTATATGCATATTCTTATCAGAAATGGGTTAAGTAGGTTCCTTTGTATATGTACAAACAATATTCTACCCAAAATGCCCATATAGAAAAATAATTGTATGCATATTCATATGAGAAATGGGTTAAATGGGTTCCTAAGTATAGTTATAAACAATATTCCACCCATGTAGAAAAATAATTATGTGCATAATTTTATGAGAAATGGGTTAAATAGGTTCCTATGTAGATTTAAAAACAATATTCCACCCATAATCCCCATATAGAAAAATAATTGTATGCATATTCTTATGAGAAATATGTTAAATAGTTTCCTAAGTATACTTATAAACAATATTCCACCCATAATCCCCGTGTAGAAAAAATGTATATGCATATTCGTATCAGAAATTGGGTAAAATAGGTTCCAATGTATATTTATAAACAATATTCCACCCATAATCCCCATGTAGAAAAATAATTTTTATGCATATTCATATCAGAAATAGGTATAATTTATTCTTATGTATGCTTATCTACAATATTCCACCCATAATTTTTATGTAGAAAAATAATTATATGCATATTCTTATCAGAAACAGCATAAATAGGTTGCTATGTATGTTTAACTACAATATTCCACCTATAATCCCCATGTAGAAAAATAATTGTATGCATATTCTTATGAGAAATGGGTTAAATAGGTTCCTAAGTATATTTATAAACAATATTCCACCCATAATCCCCATGTAGAAAGATAATTATATGCATATTCGTATCAGAAATGTGTTAAATAGGTTCCAATGTGTATTTATAAACAACATTCCACCCATAATCCCCATGTAGAAAAATAATTTTTATGCATATTTATATCAGAAATAGGTTTAATATATTCCTATGTATGCATAACTACAATATTCCACCCATAATTTCCATGTAGAAAAATTATTATATGCATAATCTTATCAGAAATGGGTTATATAGGTTCATATGTATATTTATAAACAATATTCCACTGATAATTCACATGTAGAAAATAATGAAATACGTATTTTTATCAGAAATATGTTTAATATGTTGCTGTCTATCTTTTTATAAAATATTCTAACCATAATCCCCATGTAAAAAAATAATTATATGCCTATTCTTATCAGAAATGGATTTAATAGATTGCTATGTATATTTATCAACAATATTCCACCCATAATCCCCATGTAGAAAAATAATTATATTCATATTCTTATCAGAAATGGGTTAAATAGATTCCTTTGTATGTTTATAAACAATATGCCATTCTTAATCCCCACATAGAAAAATAACTTTATGCATATTCTTATCAGAAATGGGTTAAGTAGGTTCCTATGTATATTTATAAACAATATTCCCCCCAAAATACCCATATAGAAAAATAATTGTATGCACATTCTTAAGAGAAATTAGTTAAATAGGTTCCTAAACATATCTATAAACAATATTCCACCCATAATCCCCATGTAGAAAAATAATTATATGCATATTCCTCTTATGAGAAATGGGTTAAATAGGTTCCTATGTATATTTATAAACAATATTCCACCCATAATCCCGATAGAAGAGAAGTAATTATATGCATATTCTTATCAGAAATGGGTTAAATAGGTTCCTATGTATATTTATAAGAAAAATTCTACCCATAATCCATATGTAGAATAATAATGATATGCCTATTATTATCAGAAATAGGTTTAATAAGTTGCTATGTATGTTTATCTGCAATATTCCACACATAATCCCCATGTAGAAATATAATTATATGCATATTCCTATCAGAAACGGGTTTAATTAGGTTCCTATTTATATTTATAAACAATATTCCACCCATAATCCCCATGTAGAAAAATAATTATATTCATATTCTTATCAGAAATGGGTTAAATAGGTTCCTTTGTATGTTGATAAACAATATTTCACTCTTAATCCCCATATAGAAAAATAACTTTATGCATATTTTTTTATCAGAAATAGGTTAAGTAGGTTCCTGTGTATATTTATAAACAATATTCCACCCAAAATACCCATATAGAAAAATAATTGTATGCATATTCTTATGAGAAATGGGTGAAATAGGTTCCTATGTATATTTATAAACAATATTCCACCCATAATCCCAATGTAGAATAATAATTATATGCATATTCTTATCAGAAATGGGTTAAATAGGTTCCTATGTATAATTCAAAAACATATTCCACCCATAATCCCCATATAGAAAAGTAAGTATATGCATATTCATATCAGAAATGGGTTAAATAGGTTTCTCAGGTATATTTATAAACAATATTCCACCCATAATCCCCATGTAGAAAAAGAATTATATTCATATTCTTATCAGAAATGGGTTAAGTAAGTTCCTTTGTATGTTTATAAACAATATGCCACTCTTAATCCCCATATAGAAAAATAACTATATGCATATTCTTTTCAGAAATTGGTCAAGTAGGTTCCTTTGTATATTTACAAACAATATTCTACCCAAAATGCCCATATAGAAAAATAATTGTATGCATATTCTTATGAGAAATGGGTTAAATAGGTTCTTATGTAGATTTAAAAACAATATTCCACCCATAATCCCCATATAGAAAAATAATTGTATGCATATTCTTATGAGAAATATGTTAAATAGGTTCCTAAGTATACTTATAAACAATATTCCACCCACAATCCCCATGCAGAAAAATAATTTTTATGCATATTCATATCAGAAATAGGTATAATCTATTCCTATGTATGCTTATCTACAATATTCCACCCATAATTTCCATGTAGAAGAATAATTATATGCATATTCTTATCAGAAATAGCTTAAATAGGTTGCTATGTATGTTTGACTACAATATTCCACCAATAATCTCCATGTAGAAAAATAATTATATGCATATTCTTATCAGAAATAGCTTAAATAGGTTGCTATGTATATTTATAAACAATATTCCACCAATAATCCCCATGTAGAAACATAATTATATGCATATTCTTATCAGAAATGGGTTAAATAGGTCCCTTTGTATATTTATAAACAATATTCCACCCATAGTCTCCATGTAGAAAAATAATTGTATGCATATTCATATCAGAAATAGGTTTACTATATTCCTATGTATGTTTAACTACAATATTCCACCTATAATCCCCATGTAGAAAAATAATTGTATGCATACTCTTATGAGAAATGGGTTAAATAGGTTCCTAAGTATATTTATAAACAACATTCCACCCATAATCCCCATGTAGAAAAATAATTTTTATGCATATTTACATCAGAAATGTGTTAAATAGTTTCCAATGTATGCATAACTACAATATTCCACCCATAATTTCCATGTAGAAAAATTATTATATGCATAATCTTATCAGAAATGGGTTATATAGGTTCATATGTATATTTATAAACAATATTCCACTGATAATTCACATGTAGAAAATAATGAAATACGTATTTTTATCAGAAATAGGTTTAATATGTTGCTGTCTATCTTTTTATAAAATATTCTAACCATAATTCCCATGTAAAAAAAAATTTATATTCATATTTTTATCAGAAATGGATTAAATAGATTCCTTTGTATGTTTATAAACAATATGCCAATCTTAATCCCCATATAGAGAAATAACTTTATGCATATTCTTATCAGAAATGGGTTAAGTAGGTTCCTATGTATATTTATAAATAATATTCCACCCAAAATACCCATATAGAAAAATAATTGTATGCACATTCTTAAGAGAAATGAGTTAAATAGGTTCCTAAACATATCTATAAACAATATTCCACCCATAATCCCAATGTACAAAAATAATTATATGCATATTCTTTTCAGAAATGGGTTACATAGGTTCCTATATATATTTATAAACAATATTCCACCCATAATCCCCATGTAGAAAAATAATTTTATACATATTCATATCAGAAATAGGTTTAATATATTCCTATGCATGTTTAACCAGAATATTCCACCCACAATCCACGTGTAGAAACATAATTATATGCATATTCCTCTTATGTGAAATGGGTTAAATAGGTTCCTACGTATATTTATAAACAATATTCCACCCATAATCCCGATAGAGAAAAGTAATTATATGCATATACTTATCAGAAATGGGTTAAATAGGTTCCTATGTATATTTATAAGAAAAATTCCACCCATAATCCATATGTAGAATAATAATGATATGCCTATTATTATCAGAAATAGGTTTAATAAATTGCTATGTATGTTTATCTACAATATTCCACACATAATCCCCATGTAGAAAAATAATTATATGCATATTCCTATCAGAAACGGGTTTAATTAGGTTCCTATTTATATTTATAAACAATATTTCACTCTTAATCCCCATATAGAAAAATAACTTTATGCATATTTTTTTTCAGAAATGGGTTAAGTAGGTTCCTTTGTATATTTATAAACAATATTCCACCCAAAATACCCATATAGAAAAGTAATTGTATGCATATTCTTATGAGAAATGGGTGAAATAGGTTCCTATGTATATTTATAAACAATATTCCACCCATAATCCCAATGTAGAATAATAATTATATGCATATTCTTATCAGAAATGGGTTAAATAGGTTCCTATGTATAATTCAAAAACATATTCCACCCATAATCCCCATATAGAAAAGTAATTATATGCATATTCTTTTCAGAAAAAGGTTAAATTTGTTTCAATATATAGATATAAACAATATTCCACCCATAATACCCATATAGAAAAAGAATGATGTGCATATTCTTTTCAGAAATGGGCTAAATAGGTTCCTGTGTATATTTATAAACAATATTCCACACATAAACCTCATGTAGAAAAATATTTATATGTATATTCCTATCAGAAACGGGTTTAACAGGTTCTTATTTCCCGCATCTCGAGGGACACACGCGCACACTGCCAAGGAGGCGCGCCACTCCTTGTACAGCCTCGCGGAGCGCGCGCGCGTAGTGTCCATTGAGCAGCGGCTCGCGGCTGGTCTCTAGCCCTCCCCCCGCCTCGACAGCGCGCATGTGCTACAGAGGGTGGCACACGCTGGAATGCTACCTTAGCACTCGTCTGGACCGTTGTGCGCGCAAGGGGTGGGAGTCACGGGGGGCCATATTGACTCTGCCTGCACATGTTAGTGAGATTCACCTTCTTGTCCTGTTTACCTTTTATATCCCGAAAGTAAAAAAAAATTAGAACAGGAATAGTGTGGGCTTCGCCAGTTCTGGTGACTCTGACAACCAGGGATTCCCTCACTTTAAAGCGTTTTTCTCTCACTTCCTGTTTTGGGAAAATAAGTGAAGGGCTATCTCCTTAATTGGATACAGATGGCAAAAATTGACCTTACTTAGGTTTTAAACCTCCCTTTATCCAAAATAAAAAAAAGTTTTGGTCCTACTCTAATGCGTGTGATATTTGGGGAATGTCCCTAAAGTAGAGAAGCATAAGTAATTATATAGACCATACACCTGTTTCTACTGCATAAGTGCAATTCTCTGATTATGATATGGTACAAGAGGATGCCTAAACTACAATCCTCTTTGATAAAGTGTAAATGTTCAGTTCTTTTATTGAACTTGACATAATTACATTTGTTATGTAGTTAACTGTAGAGCGATTCTGTCAGCAGTCTCATTTGGCTACTGCCATCTGATTGGCTTCATACTATAGAATTTGGAAACCTTATTCACCTAATTTTCATATGTGTCCTTAAAAGAGAAGTATGGCATGAGCTCTTTTAGCCATACTTCTCTTCTATGTCACTGGAGTTCACTTAGTTCAGCACACCTGTGACCCAGATTCAGTCAACAGCAGACCAAAGCTTGCTGATGTCAGAGCTGGTTTAGACTTTGCAGCAATCCTGACGATGTTGGGATCCACCCACTTTCCACCAACAGAACAATCCAGAATAAAATCTATCCATCCAGCTTTTCAAATGTTGGAACCGCCCTGTTGACTAAGAAGCAGGGGGTATTTGAGAAATACGAGAAACCGCGTTTCGTCCTGTGTGTGGCATTTGCAGAGAATGGAGATGTGGTCACTGGAGACTCTAATGTGAACTTGTATGTGTGGGGTAAAGATTCCAGAGTGTTTTACTTAATGTATTTACATTATTTGCATTTGCCATATCAGGTAAAACGCACGCAGATCCAAGAGCCCAGTGCAGGATGCCAAAGAAATTTTACATTTTGGTTTTTAAATGTTATACTGGGCAAGTAATCCATTATTCTGCGTGGTTTTATTGTTAGTCTAAGATTGTGGATCCTTATAGTTCTCTTAATGCTAAGGAATTTAAACAGAAGATAATCATCCTCTA
Organism: Aquarana catesbeiana; assembly: GCF_042186555.1. Lineage (NCBI taxonomy): Eukaryota > Metazoa > Chordata > Amphibia > Anura > Ranidae > Aquarana > Aquarana catesbeiana. The sequence continues at coordinate 259,385,803 of NC_133328.1, read as the reverse complement.
CCTCTACACCTACGCACACAGCCACAGCAAAAAGTTTCTTCTCTCAGGTTAAATGCCATTGATCTGTATATAGAAAAAGGATATGGTACTTTTTATCCTCATCTCCTGTTCCTGATATGTTTAGCTGAGTAGCTTTTTCCTTCAGTAGTCTCATTGAGGTCTTCATCAGTATATCTGTAAACTATGTATATGTGTATGTATTTTCACACATTCACTTTATCTTTAACAAGTTACCTGCCACCTTCTCAGATGCTTCCTCGACATATGCTCACAAGCACTACATAGCAGTGAAAGATCATCCATTGGAATGCCTGTAGTGCTTTGATTATTTCATCTTCACCATGAAAAAGATTATTTTCCTGGCTGCTTGAACCTTTCCAGTATCCTGTACATGCACTGTTGAGCACAAGTCAGTCTTCCCATAGGCTGTAAGCAATTATGTCGGCTTCTCTACACTCTCAGTAGAGAGAAAATTATAGTAACTGCTACAGTTTCGTCTCCAGAGATCTTTTACTCATGTAAATGACCATGTCTTAGAATCATTTGTAGCCAATACTCTGAGATTTTCTCATATAGTAGGCTAAACATTGTGTGTACCTTGTAACATGTAATGTAATGTAATGTAATGTATTAGGTAGTCTACAGAAGAAAGTCTTTGATTGCCCTTAGTTTTCTATCAGATGTTATAATTTTTTTTTTTTTTTTAAGAATGTTGCCACAATTGTTTTGGAAGTTAAATATACCTGTACCATATTAGATTTTTATTACCTTTTTGAGTAATGTATGTACCAAGCATATTTACTGCTCAATCATTCGATTCATTCAAGTCTTTGCTTTGTCCAGAGGATAGGGGCTGTACAAACGGTTCTTGTTCTCAGGGTATGGTATAGGACAGGGGTCTCGGGCTGGTGGCCCTCCGGCTGTTGCGGGGCTGCAGGTCCCATGAGGCATTGCAAGCCTGACAGTTACGGTCATGGCTCCCACTTGTGGTTTCGCAGCGGCTGGGGGGCCGCCGGTTTGAGACCCTTGGTATAAGAACTTCAGAAGGTGCAGATTGTGAACAAGGGTGTGTTGTAAATAATATATGCCCACAATTTTCTGATATGCAGCTTCAGGTTCCTGGTTCTAAAGGGCTTCTTATTCTAGGCTTCCCTAATTAACAGATTCTGTGGTTCTGTAGGTTTACCAACTTTTATTGGAAAAGCTTTAAGTTTTAATGCTGTGTGTTTTTTTTGTTAATTCCTCACGCTGTTGAATGTAAATTCTGTTATGCATATTTAGCAGGAAGGGGAAGAATTGCAACATATCATAAATTTTAAAATAAAGTAGCCATTATATCTACATATCAAATGACAAAATATTTTATGAATGTAACATCCTCCTAATGTGGTGTTCCATTCATAAATCCCTGAATAACATTCTTCATGTTTTAAGGCATCTCATGCAGGCACCACATCATTATGTCCAGTATTACAAAATGTAGAAAGGGAACTGTCCAACCTGCCAAGTTAGGTTAGCATCTTCAAAGCAGGATTTGAATTGAGAGAGGAGGAATGTCATATGTTGCAAAAAATTTCTGAATATGTGGTTCATAGTGTGCGTACGTTTCAGTAAGGAATCGGTGCCGGTAGCAAGAACTTACTATATTAAAAGCTGGGTGTTTTTATTTTCTAGTTTACCAACAAGCCTTAAGTGTATCTAAAGCCAAACATTTTGGTTTTGGATATAGCCTGGAAGTGTTACAACTTCTAAAGGGTTTTAATATTGTCTGTGACCCCTCTGGGGAAGTTCACCCCTGGTAACCTTGTTGCTAGGACAGCTTTGTTGCTGATGCGAAATCCAAATTTTTACAGTTGTCACCTGAACAGAAGTAGAGGAGTAAATCTTCCAATGATGAAACAGTTGTCTACATGGGACTTTACCTTTACCTACTGTATACTTTATTACTGTATACTGTAATAATTGAACCTTTGGTAACTTTCACAAAAGGTGTAAAATGTTTAATTCCTTGACATGTGGAACTTGAGATTTGTTACTGTTGCATGCTAACTAATTAATCTCTTTAAAGCATAGGCTGTGCACATATTTAATTGAAAATGTATCGACTAAACATTTTAAGGGTCTAAAGCAGGCCATGCATTGTTAGAATCTCGACCGGTTCAGCAGGAACCACCAGAGTCGAACCATTAATTAGCAGACTGAATGTGCCGGATTTGCTTCCAATTATCGCAAGCAGCTGCTACAGCCGCTAACGCAAATCACTGTCCTTCTCCCAGAGGGATTTCCCCACCTGCCTCCCTGCTGGAAGAAGACCCTATCTTAGCATACTGATTTTCGGCCCGTGTGTAGCGGGCTTTTGCCCTAAAGTTAGTAGTAACATAAGTCAGCTTGGATATTTGTTTGTGCCATTTAGAACATACCTTTGTGGCTTTTACAGACCAGAGGAATGTAGAAGTAAGCACATACACTTTTTTTTGTCATCACACAGAAACCACTCATTCACGTTTTAATACTTTGCACCAAAAATGCAATCTTTCTCCCAAGATCTGAAATATCATTTAAAGCAGTCAATAGTTTTTTGTTTGCGATTCTGTGTAAAATGGAAATGAGTAATGTTGTGATAAATGTCCTTACAGTTTGTACTGCATTGTTATTTAAAAAAAAATATGTAGTCTGTATTTGATGTAAAGAAACATGTACAGTATTGATGTATCATAACTTAATGATCTGTACATTCTGTTTAACTGGAGTTTTTTGGCCTATTAAACTTTGGCTGTTTTGTACACACCCTCTCTATGCAACTTGAGTGCATTTCCTTGAAGGCTCCACAGATGAACACTGGCATTTGTATATAACTTCAGTTTTCCAAAACCTTAGATTGAGGGTCTGCTTATGTTGCCTTTGAATTTGATTTCTGTATTTCTACATCAGATCTGCTTTCACCACCAGTGATTCCATGACCAACCTGGAAATTTGGTTGATCCTTTTTTTTTTCTTTTTATGCGTGTTGGGCTGACTTTAAATATGGGAATGTTGATGGAAAATTTCATATTTTGTTGCTAAAACTAGCTAACGGACTCCATTGCTAGTTTTGTAAGATAGCAGGACTTCTATAATTGTTGCAAAAAGTCCCACTAGCAATTTAAATTCACACATATGACTAAAGCTGGGTGCACAGAATTATATCATATAAGTGATGCTGATGCAGTCATCTCCCCCGCTGAGACATATGATCGAATGCTGGTTTTTCAAGCATGACCGCTTGAGACAAGGCGGTTGTTAAATCGGCTTCTGTTAGACAGCTATACACAAGGACTAAAAATCAGCATGAGTACGGGCTTTAATCCAACCGTTTCAATTATTTATTAACAATATTCCACCCAATAATCCCCATGTAGAAAAATATTTATATGCATATTCTTATCAGAAATTGGTTAAATAGGCTCCTATGTCTATTTATAAACAATATTCCACCCATAATCCCCATGTTGAAAAATAATTATATGCATATTCTTATGAGAAATGGGTTAAATAGGTTTGTATGTATTATTTATAAACAATATTCCACCCAAAATCACAATGTAGAATAAATATTACATGCATATTCTTATCAGAAATGGGTTAAATAAGTTCCAATGTATATTTTTAACCAATATTCCACCAATAATCCCCATATAGAAAAGTAATTATATGCATATTCGTATCAGAAATGGGTTAAATAGGTTCCTATATATAGATATAAAAAATAATTTACTCATACTCCCCATAAAGAAAAAAATAATTATATGCATATTCTTATCAGAAATGGGTTAAATAGGTTCCTATATATATTTATAAGCAATATTCAACCCATAATCCCCATATAGAAAAATAATTATATGCATATTCTTATTCGAAATGGGTTAAAAAAGGTTACTATGTATATTTATAAACAATATTTCACCAATAATCCCCATGTAGAAAAATAATTATATGCATATTCTTATCAGAAATAGGTTTAATATGTTGCTATGTATATTTATAAACAATATTCCACCCATAATACTCATGTAGAAAAATAATTTTATACATATTCATATCAGAAATAGGTTTAATGTATTCCTATGAATGTTTAACTACAATATTCCATCCATAATCCCGATGTAGAAAATAATTGTATGCATATTCTTATCAGAAATGGGTTAAAAAAGGTTACTATGTATATTTAAAAACAATATTCCAGCCATAATCCCCATGTAGAAAAATAATTATATGCATATTCTTATCAGAAATAGGTTTAATATGTTGCTATCTATATGTATAAACAATATTTCACCCATTATCTCCATGTAGAAAAATAATTATATGCATATTCTTATGAGAAATGGGTTAAATAGGTTTGTATGTATTATTTATAAACAATATTCCACCCATAATCCCCGTGTAGAAAAATAATTATATGCATATTCTTATGAGAAATGGGTTAAATAGGTTTGTATGTATTATTTTTAAACAATATTCCACCCAAAATCACAACGTAGACTAAAAATTACATGCATATTCTTATCAGAAATGGGTTAAATAAGTTCCAATGTATATTTTTAACCAATATTCCACCGATAATCCCCATATAGAAAATTAATTGTATGCATATTCGTATCAGAAATGGGTTAAATAGGTTCCTATATATAGATATAAAAAATAATTCACTCATACTCCCCATAAAGAAAAAAATAATTATATGCATATTCTTATCAGAAATGGGTTAAATAGGTTCCTATATATATTTATAAGCAATATTCAACCCATAATCCCCATATAGAAAAATAATTATATGCATATTCTTATTCGAAATGGGTTAAAAAAGGTTACTATGTATAATTATAAACAATATTTCACCAATAATCCCCATGTAGAAAAATAATTATATGCATATTCTTATCAGAAATAGGTTTAATATGTTGCTATGTATATTTATAAACAATATTCCACCCATAATACTCATGTAGAAAAATAATTTTATACATATTCATATCAGAAATAGGTTTAATATATTCCTATGAATGTTTAACTACAATATTCCATCCATAATCCAGATGTAGAAAATAATTGTATGCATATTCTTATCAGAAATAGGTTTAATATATTCCTATGTATATTTAAAAACAATATTTCAGCCATAATCCCCATGTAGAAAAATAATTATATGCATATTCTTATCAGAAAAAGGTTTAATATGTTGCTATCTATATGTATAAACAATATTTCACCCATTATCCCCATGTAGAAAAATAATTATATGCATATTCTTATGAGAAATGGGTTAAATAGGTTCCTATATATATCAATAAGGGGACCTAGTAATATAGTACCTCAAAATGCAGGGTGACTCTGCAGGTACTAGGTAGAAATTTGTGCCAGCGTCCCCAACATTATAATAATGGAGTCTAGGGATGGGACTTTGAAGGCACAACAATATTAAACTACAAAAAGGTAAGTTTGTTAAGGGGTTTTTTATTAATAAAGTATAAAAAGACAGTGGACAAACATAAATGTTTAAAAACACATCAGACTAGGCATAGGACCTAATATTGGTATACCGTGTGGAACCTATCATGCAAGCTTGTGTAGAAATTGAGAGATTATGAGTATGTAAACAAATCACTTAGTCAAAAAGTGGAGGAGAGATACTTCCCCAAATGTTACACAGTGGATAGTCATAAGGCTAAAACAAACAAAATGCTGCAGGTTTGGTGATCCACGGTGGGGTACTCTCTGATTGCTCTACATGTTTCGCGTTTCACAGAACGCTTCCTCAGGAGCTAGAGATTCTAGATTAAAATACATAAAAAGACAACAGAAAAAGACAAATTCAAAAAATGCAAACACTACAAAAAATATACATAGAAATTTCAGAACTATAGGTATAACCACTGCCAGGTATAATGACTCATAGGACAGGCCCTATACAAGATTATGGTCTCCAAATGACACACGGTGAGGCCCGGGAGTTAGGGTCCACCAGATTAGGGGAAACAGAGAGTACAAATTAAAATAAGAAGGTTTCCAATGTTATACATGTGTGTATGTGTGTAAATAATATATAATCAAATTTTAAAGGGACAGTGCCAGGGGAGAAAAAGACAACAAAAGGAAGAAGGGAAAGGGGGAAGCAGGGAGGGGGGAGGATAGGGAAGAGGGGGAGGGGGGAAGGGGAGGGGAAGGACAAGACAGGAAGGGAGAAGGGGGGGAAAGAAAGCGGAAGTAAAAAAAGGGGAAAGAAGGTAAATAGAAAGGAAAAAAAGAAAAAGGGAGAGATGGGGATCGGAGAAGGGGATCAGAGGGAAAGAGGGGGGGAACGGGGGAGGGGAGAGGATGGAGGGGGGGAAAAAAGGGGGAGGAAAAAAGGGAAAAAGAGGAGAAAGGGGGAAAAAAAGGTGTGGAAGGTGTGTGGGAAAGTAAAGTTCACTTACCATTTGGAAATGGTAAGATCAGAAACTGCCAATGATAATAAGGTGCATATGATCGCGATTCGATCAGAAGTCACTGTTGTCTGAAGTATAATGAAGACAGCAGCCGGCCATATACTGGGATCTCTCAAAGAAAAGTAGCAAAAGTACCTATATCCATAAATGGGAAAGTAGAGACTTTATAGTAATAATGCTGGTATATACAGAGGGAGAGGAAGGTAAACAAGTAAATTAGTGTTGTAAGATATTGCAGTTAAGCAGAATACAAAAATAGTCATAATTTACTTGTAACTAAAAGAATATAGATGTAAGTGTCCTGAGTTTACCCTCGGGTCATTGAGAGGGACCATGTAGATGCGCAGTCCGGTCAATGAAGGACCAGTGCTGTAAGCACGCAAGGGCAGACAATACTGTGCCCCTCTATAAGGTGACCCAGGCTGGAAACAAGCGGCTCAGGAGCGCACGCCGTGTTCCGGCCCCGTAGCAGGCTACCGCGCATGCGTCGCGCCACGTTACCCCCACGCACAGCCGACGCAATGAGGGGAAAAACCCGCGCATGCGCCGAGAGATAACGCGAGGGGGAGCGGGGCCAGGCCAATACGCAGGCAGCAAAGGCGGAGATTTGGGAAAGGAGAGTCCCCGTGTCTCCGCCAATCGCCGCACATCCGGTCAAAGAGTCGAACCGGATGTGCGGCGCGGGGCAACGGAACTCTCCGAGCAGGGGCCATGCGTAGCAGATGGAGACCAACACTAAGGGAACCTGTCCCTGAGACATCAAGATGGCAGGGAAGAAAGATAGAAACAGATATACATGGTGCTTGTAACATCATTCTATTAACATAATATCCTGTGGGGGGTCAATCAATACAAATAAACAGTACCAATGATGTTTGAACATTACAAAGAGGGGGAGAACACATGATTACATCGTCTGGAAATTAGGAGTGGTTCAGATAGAATTTATCATGTCATGTCATCAACAGTTATTCACATTGCATAAGTGGTTCTTATGAATAAACTGGCGCATATTAGAAGGACTTCGTGTCAGCCATAGGCGTAGACTCAGAGAAATGGTTTATATGAATGGGATTCATTTAGACCCGGTGCCCTAGTAGCATTTAACCGCTCAATCGATAGCACCTCTTTTTGTAATATGAGTTTGTCCCATTCACCACCTCTGGGGCTTTGGGGGACATCTAAATATTTATAAACAATATTCAATCCATAATCCCCATATAGAAAAATAATTATATGTATATTCATATCAGAAATAGGTTTGATATATTGCTATTTATATTTTTAAACAATAATCCACCCATAATCCCCATGTAGAAATAAAATCATATGCATATTCTTATCAGAAATGGGTTAAAAATAGCTTAATATGTATATTTATAACCAATATTCCACACATAATCCCAATGTAGAAAAATAATTATATGCATATTCTTATCAGAAATGGGTTAAATAGGTTTCTATGTATATTTATAAACAATATTCCACCCATAATCCCCATGTAGAAAATTTTTTTTGTACATATTCGTATCAGAAATAGGTTTAATTTGTTGTTATGTTTTTTTATAAACAATATTCCACCCATAATCCACATGTAGAAATACAATGATATGCATATTCTTATTAGAAATGGGTTAAGTAGGTTCCTATGTATATTTATAAATAATATTCCACCCAAAATACCCATATAGAAAAAGAATTGTATGCATATTCTTATGAGAAATGGGTTAAATAGGTTCCTATGTATATTTATAAACAATATTCCACCCATAATCCCCATATAGGAAAGTAATTATGTTCATACATTTATCAGAAATTGAATAAATAGGTTCATATATATAGATATAAACAATATTCCACCCATAATTCCCATATAGAAAAATAATTATATGCATATTCTTATCAAAAATGGGTGAAATAGGCTCCTATGTTTATTTATAAACAATATTCCACCCATAATCCCCACATAGAAAAAAATGATATGCATATTCTTATGAGAAATGTTTTAAATAGGTTCTTATATATATTTATAAACAATATTCAACCCATAATCCCTATATAGAAAGATTATTTTATATGTATTCATATTAGAAATAAGTTTAATATATTCCTAGGTAGGTTTAACTACAATATTCCACCCATAATTCCCATGTAGAAAAATAATTATATGTATACTCTTATCCGAAATGGGATGAATAGGTTCCTATATATAAACTATATTCCACCCCTAATCCCCATGTAGAAAAAAAATTGTATGTATATTCATATCAGAAATAGGTTTAATATATTCCTATGTATGTTTGACTACACAATTTCACCCATAATCCCCATGTAGAAAAATAATTGTATGCATATACATATCAGAAATAGGTTTAATATATTGCTATGTATATTTATAAACAATATTCCACCCCTTATCCCCGTGTAGAAAAAAAATTGTATGAATATTCATATCAGAAATGGGTTAAATAGGTTCCAATGTATATTTATAAACAATATTGCACCCATAATCCAAATGTAGAAAAATAATTATATATATATTCTTATCAGAAATGGGTTAAAAAGTTTTGTATGTATATTTATAAGCAATATTCAACCCATAATCCCTATGTAGAAAAATAATTATATGCATTTTCTTATCAGAAATGGGTTTAATAGGTTCCTATGTATATTTATAAAGAATATTCCACACATAATCCCCATGTAGAAAAATAATCATATGCATATTCTTATCAGAAATGGGTTATGTCGTATGTATATTTTTAAACAATATTCCACCCAAAATACCAGCATAGAACAATAACTGTATGCATATTCTTATCAGAAATGGGTTAAATAGATTTCCATGTATATTTATAAACAATATTCCACTGATAAATCAAATGTAGAAAAATAATTATATGCATATTCTTATCAGAAATGGGTTAAATAGATTCCTATGTATATTTATAAACAATATTCCACCCATAATCCACATGTTGAAAAATAATGATATGCATATTTTTATTAGAAATAGGTTTAATATGTTGCTATATATGTTTATTTACAATATTCTACCCCAAATCCCCATGTAGAAAAATAATTATATGCATATTCTTATCAGAAATGGGTGAAAAAGGTTCTTATGTATATTTATAAACAATATTACACCCCCAATAACTATGTAGAAAAATATTTTATGCATTTTCATATTAGATATAGGTTTAATATATTCCTATGTATGTTTAATTACAACATTCCACCCATAATTGCCATGTAGAAAAATAATTATATGCATTTTCTTATCAGAAATGGGTTAAATAGGTTCCTATGTATATTTATAAAGAATATTCCACCCATAATCCCTATGTAGAAAAATAATTATATTCATATTCTTATTAGAAATGGGTTAAATAGGTTCCTATGTATATTTATAAATAATATTCCAGCCATAATCCACATATGGAAAAATAGTTATATGCATATTCATATAAGAAATAGGTTTAATTTGTTGCTATGTATTTTTTTAAACAATATTCCACCCATAATCCTCATGTAGAAAGATAATTATATGTACATTCTTATCAGAAATAAGTTAAATAGGTTCCTATGTATATTTATAAATAATATTCCCCCATAATCCCCATGTAGAATAATAATTATATGCATATTCTTATCAAAAATGGGTTAAATAGGTTTCTATGTATATTTATAAACAATATTGCACCCATAATCCAAATGTAGAAAAATAATTATATGCATATTCTTATTAGAAATGGATTAGAAAGTTTCGTATGTATATTTATAAGCAATATTCAACCCATAATCCCTATGTAGAAAAATAATTATATGCATTTTCTTATCAGAAATGGGTTAAATAGGTTCCTATGTATATTTATAAACAATATTCCACACATAATCCCCATGTAGAAAAATAATTATATGCATATTCTTATCAGAAATGGGTTAAGTATGATCCTATGTATATTTATAAACAATATTCCACCCAAAATACCAGTATAGAACAATAACTGTATGCATATTCTTATCAGAAATGGGTTAAATAGATTTCTATGTATATTTATAAACAATATTCCACTGATAAATCAAATGTAGAAAAATAATTATATGCATATTCTTATCAGAAATGGGTTAAATAGATTCCTATGTATATGTATAAACAATATTCCATCCATAATCCCCATGCAGAAAAATTTTTTTTTGCATATTCTTATCAGAAATGGGTTAAATAGGTTCCTATGTATATTTATAAACAATATTCCACCCATAATCCCCACGTAGAAAAATATTTTTTTGCATATTCAGATCAGAAATAGGCTTAATATATTCCTTTGAATGTTTAACTACAATATTGCACCCATAATCCCAATGTAGAAAAATAAGTATATGCATATTCTTATCCGAAATGGGTTAAAAAGATTCCTATGTATATTTATAAACAATATTCCACCCATAATCCCCATGTAGAAAAATAATTATATTCATATTCTTATTATAAATGGGTTAAAAGGGTTCCTATGTATATTTATAAATAATATTCCACCCATAATCCACATATAGAAAAATAGTTATATGCATATTCATATAAGAAATAGGTTTAATTTGTTGCTATGTATTTTTTTAAACAATATTGCACCCATAATCCTCATGTAGAAAGATAATTATATGCATATTCTTATCAGAAATAGGTTAAGTAGGTACCTATTTATAAACAATATTCCACCCAAATACCCATATAGAAAAATAATTGTATGCATATTCTTATGAGAAATGGGTTAAATAGGTTACTATGTAAATTTTCAAACAATATTCCACCTATAATCCCTATGTAGAAAAACAACAGTAATGTTTTAATTAGGTTCCCATGTATTTTTATAAACAATGTTCCACCCATAATCCTTATATCGAAGAATAATCATATGCATATTCTTATCAGAAATTGGTTTAATGTGTTGCTATGTATGTTTATCTACAATATTCCACCAATGTTGAAAAATAACTATATGCATATTCTTTTCAGAAATTGTTTAAATAGCTTCCTGTATATTTTGTATATTTTGTATTTTCCTTTTTGTGCATATTTATAAACAATATTCCACCAGCAATGTGATCGCACCTCCCAAATTCCCCAGAGCCTCACCAATAGCGCCCAAATCCTGGGTGGAGGACAACGTCTTCAGGAAGGATAATGGAAACAGCCTACTGCCCATGCAGGACCGGAATAGGCCCTATGACTCCTTTAACCTGCACTCTTCATTTCTTCATCAATGCATATCATTACTTTTCTATATGGGTATTATGGGTGGAATATTATTTATAAATATACATAGGAACCTATTTAACCCATTTCTGATAAGAATATGCATATAATTATTTTTCTACATGGGGATTAGGGGGGGAAATTGTTTATAAATATACATAGCAATATATTAAACCTATTTCTCATATGAATATGCATGCAATAATTTTTCTACATGGGGATTATGAGTGGAATTGTGTAGTCAAATATACATGGGAATATATTAAACCTATTTCTGATATGAATATACATACAATTATTTTTCTATATGGGGTTTAGGGGTGGAATATTGTTTATAAATATACATTGGAACCTATTAAACCATTTTTGATAAGAATATGCATATAATTACTATTCTACATTGGGATTATGGGTGGAAGATTATTTATATATATTTATATATTATACAGCTTATTGTGTGACGTTTAGCTCATTTGGTGACCAACTTTTCTTCTAATTAACCAAATTCATCCAAACTGACAAAAAAGTTTGTTACTGATACAACTGAAACTGCAAGCAAAGGATAATTCTGCCCATGGGCAGCTTATTGTGTGACGTTTAGCTCATTTGGTGAACAACTTTTCTTCTGATCAACCAATATATTTATATTTATTGACAATATTCCATCCATAATCCCCATGTAGAAAAATAATTATATGCATATTCTTATGAGAAATAGGTTAAATAGGTTCCTATGTATATTTATATACAACATTCCACCCATAATACCCATATAGAAAAGTAATGATATGCATTAATTAATTCTACAAAGAGTGCAGGTTAAAGGAGTCATAGGGCCTACTCCGGTCCTGCATGGGCAGTAGGTGTTTTCCATTATCCGTCCTGAAGACGTTGTCCTCCACCCAGGATTTGGGGGCTATTGGTGAGGCTCTGGGAAATTTGGGAGGTGCGATCACATTGCTGGTGGAATATTGTTTATAAATATACATAGAAACCTATTTAACCCATTTCTGATAAGAATATGCATATAATTGTTTTTCTACATGGGGATTATAGGTGGAATATTGTTTGGAAATTTACATAGTAACCTATTTCACACATTTCTGAAACAAAATATGCATATAATTTTTTTTCTATATGGGGATTATAGGTGGAATATTGTTTGTTAAACATACACAGGAATATTTAAACTTATTTCTGATATTAATATGCATAAAATTATTTTGCTATATTGGGATTATGGGTGGAATATTGTTTATAACTATACATAGGAACCTATTTAACACATTTCTGATAAGAATATGCACATTGAGTCATGCCCCACTCCTGAGTGTTGGCCTATTGGAGTGGTCGGATGCCTTCACTGTACACTCAGGAGGGGCGTGTCTATTTAAGCAGGAAGCCATGCGGCCCGGCGTCGTGTCATCATGACGCCGATTGCTATGGCAACTAACAATAGCATAGAGTTTCTTGCACTTCCCATTCCCGAGTGATGCGTTCTGATTGGATGGCCACCACTCGACAATTAACTAGCAACAGATGATTGAATGAAGGGGTTTTTATATAAATTACTGACTAGACCAAGGGGACCCTAAGACCGCTGAGGAAGTCCTGCTGGACGATACGCGTGCGGATTGGTTTTTATCCCGGTTTAGACGTCGCTGCAGCCGCCTTATCATTGTCATCTGTAATTTACATGCACCTTAATGCCTAGCACTGGCCATAGTGCTATATTTGTGAGTACCTGTCTTTTTAATAAAAGGAATCGCTTTTTAAGTTATACAGAGAGCACTATGTATTTTCTTTGTATATTCCATGCATATTTGGAGCCGTATTAAGGAAGATAGTTCCAGCTTTCCAGTCAAGACACCTCCCAGACCACTAAGAAGTGGTGAAAGCTTACGAGACCTTCCTGTTAGTTCAGGGGTCCCTTTAACAAGGTGAGCGGTTTGACTGGCAAGAGGGGGAGCACGTTTTCTACGAGTACTTTGGATTTGCATGAAGCACCCTGCATCACCGCTGATATTTGTTGTTTTTTCCATTTATGGACATTTCTAATTATTAATTTGGAGCTGCACTATTTATTTTATTGCATCACATGAAAGGATTTATATATTTGCCTTTAGTGTTCAGCAGCTTTATTTAGTTTGATGGTTTTTGCGCTGGCTGTTTGTTTTTTAAGAATATGCATATCATTCTTTTTCTATATGGGGATTTTCGGTGGAATATTGTTTATAAATGTACACAGCAACCTATTTAACCCATTTCTGATAAGAATATGCATATAATTATTTTTCTAAATGGAGATTATAAGTGGAATATTGGAGATAAAAATACATAGCAACATATTAAACCTATTTCTGATAAGAAGAAGCATATCATTATTTTTGTACATGTGGATTATGGGTGGAATATTCATTAAATAGGAACCTATTTAACCCATTTCTCATAAGATTATGCATATAATTTTTTTTCTACATGGGGAGTGTGGGTGGAATATTTTTTATAATTATACATAGCGACATATTACACTTATTTCTGATAAGAATATGCATACAATTATTTTTCTACATGGGGAATATGAGTGGAATTGTGTAGTCAAACATACACATTAAACCTATTTCTGATATGAATATGCATAAAATAATTTTTCTATATAGGGATTATGGGTGGAATATTATTTATAAATATACATAGGAACCTATTCAACCCATTTCTGATAAGAATATGCATATATTTAGTTTTCTACATGGGGATTATGGATGGAATATTGTAGTTAAACATACATAGGAATATACTAACCGTATTTCTGATATGAATATGCATAAAATTATTTTTCTATAGGGGGATTACGGGTGGAATGTTGTTTATAAATATACATAGGAACCTATTTCACCCATTTCTCATAAGAATATGCATACAATTATTTTTCTATATGGGTATTTTGGGTGGAATATTGTTTTTAAATATACATATGAATCTACTTAACCTATTTCTGATAAGAATATGCATATAATTATCTTTCTACATGAGGATTATGGGTGGAATATTGTTTAAAAATATACATAGCAACAAATTAGACCTATTTCTTATATGAATATGCATATAATTATTTTTCTACATGGGGATTATATGTGGATTTTTGTTTATAAATATACATCAAAACCTATTCAACCCATTTCTGATAAGAATATGCATATAATTATTTTTCTACATTGGGATTATGGGTGGAATATTGTAGTTAAACATACATAGGACTATATTAAACCTATTTCTAATCTGAATATGCATAAAATTATTTTTCTACATGGTGATTAATGGGTGGAATATTGTTTATAAATATACATAGGAACCTATTTCACCCATTTCTGAAAAGAATATGCATATAATTATTTTTCTACATTGGGATTATGGGTGGAATGTTGTAGTTAAACATACATAGGAATATATTAAACCTATTTCTGATATGAATATGCATAAAATTATTTTTCTACATTGGGATTATGGGTGGAATATTGTTTATAAATATACAAAGCAACATATTAAAATGATTTCTGATATGAATATGCATATAATTATTTTTCTATTTGGGGATTATGGGTGGAATATTGTTTATAAATATACATAGGAACCCATTTCTGATCAGAATATGCATATAATTTTCTACATTGGGATTATGTGTTGAATATTGTTGTTAAACATACATAGAAATATATTAAACCTATTTCTGATATGAATATGCATAAAATAATTTTTATACATGGGGATTTTGTGTTGAATATTGTTGTTAAACATACTTTGAAATATATTAAACCTACTTCTGATATGAATATGCATAAAATTATTTTTCAATATGGGGATTATGGGTGGAATATTGCTAATAAATATACATAGGAACCTATTTAACCCATCTCTAATAAAAAATATGCATATAATTATTGATCTACATGGGGATAATTGGTGGAATATTGTAGATAAACATACATAGGAATATATTAAACCTATTTCTGATATGAAAATGCATACAAAATATTTCTACATCTGGAGTATAGGTGGAATATTGTTAATAAATATACATAGGAACCTATTTCACCAATTTCTGATAAGAATATGCATATAATTATTTTTCTACATGGGAATTATGGGTTTACTATTGTTTATAGATATACATATCAACATTTAAAACCTATTTGTGATATGATTATGCATATAATTATTTTTCTACATAGGGATTATGGGTGGAATATTGTAGATAAATATACATAGCAACATATTAAACCTATTTCTGATAAGAATAGGCATATCGTTATTTTTCTACATGTGGATTATATGGGTGGAATATTGTTTATACATATACATAGCAACATATTCAACCTATTTCTTATAAGAATATGCATAAAATTATTTTTCAACATTTGGATTATGGATGGAATATTGTAGTTAAACATACATAGGAATATATTAAACCTATTTCTGATATAAATATGCATACCATTATTTTTCTACATGGGTGGAATATTATTTATAAATATACATATCAACCTATTTAACCCACTTCTGACAGAAATATGCATATAATTATTAATCTACATGAGGATAATGGGTGGAATATTGTTTATACATATAGATAGCAACATATTAAACCTATTTGTAATAAGAATATGCATATAATTACTTTTCTAACTTGGGATTATGGGTGGAATATTGAAATTAAACATACATAGGAAAATATTAAACCTTTTTCTGATATGAATATGCATACAAAAATATTTCTACATTGGGATTATAGGCGGACTATATATAAATAAATATAAATATACATAGGAACCTATTTCACCCATTCCTGATCAGAATATGCATATAATTACTTTTCTAATTTGGGAATATGGGTGGAATATTGAAAGTAAACATACATAGATTATACCTATTTCTGATAAGAATATGCATATAATTATTTTCTACATGGGGTTATGGGTGGAATATTGTTTATAAGTATACATAGGAACCTATTTATCCTATTTCAGATAAAAATATGCATATAATTTTTTTCCATATGGGTATTTTGGGTGGAATATTGTTTATAAATATAAATAGGAACTTACTTAACCTATTTCTGATAAGAATATTCATATCATTGTTTTTCTACATTGGGATTATGGGTGGAATATTGTAGTCAATCATACATAGGAATATATTAAACCTATTTCTGAAAAGAATAGGCATATCATTATTTTTCTACATGGGGATTATGGGTGGAATATTGTAGATAAACATAAAGTCATTCTACTTCGAAAATAAAAATGACTATATTTCACACACTCAGTATTGCAGAACCTCTCATCCACTAGAAAAAGGGTGTTCGTATTATCTCCTGAAGAGAAGCAGATTCGCAAATACAGTTTATAAAAATCCTTTCCAACACAAGTAGCAGATCTGGGCAAAGGATACAATAAATTATTATGCATAGCAGATGTGTAACAGGTAGAACTGAGAAGAAACAATATAAAAGAAACCCTTAAAATAAAGTAGAGTCAGAACTTTTCCTTTAAAAATACACTAAAACCTTTACAGTAGTATATGGTCTTCGCTTGACTTTTTCTTAAAAGCATTATATCTGCTACAAAGTGACAGGTGCACTTTAACAAAGAATGAGGTCACATTACTTACAGGTATATAGGTGCTAGGGCTAATATATAAAGTCCAGGAAGCTAGGACCTATAGGAGAGCTTTCTGATATGAATATGCATAAAATTATTTTTCTACATATAAAATATATAAATATCCATTGCAACATATTAAACCTATTTCTGATATGAATATGCATATATTATATATTAAATATGCATATGCATATGTTCAATATTCTGTACATAAGAGCCTATTTAACCCATTTCTGATAAGAATATACATACAATTATTTTTCTACATTTGGATGAGTAATGGAATATTGTGAATAAATATACATAGCAATATATTAAACCTATTTCTAATATGAATATGCATATAATTATTTTTCTATATAGGGGTTATGGGTTTAATATTGCTTATAAATATATATAGGAACCTATTTAACCCATTTCTGATAAGAATATGCATATAATTATTTTTCTACATGGAGATTATGGGTGGAATATTGTAGTTAAAGATGAATAGGAAAAAATTAAACCTATTTGTGATATGAATATGCATAAAATTATTTTTCTACATTGGGATTATGGGTGGAATATTTTTTATAAATATACATAGGAACCTATTAAACCCGTTTCTGATAAGAAAATGCATATAATTATTTTTCCACATGGGGATTATGGGTGGAATACTGTTAATAAATATACATATCAACATATAAAACCTATTGATGATAAGAATAGGCATATCATTATTTTTCTACATGTGGATTATGGGTGGAATATTGTTTATAAATATACATAGGAACCACTTTCACCCATTTCTGATAAGAATATGCATATAATTATTTTTCTACATTGGGATTATGGGTGGAATATTGTAGTTAAACATACATAGGAATATATTAAACCTATTTCTAATCTGAATAAGCATAAAATTATTTTTCTACATGGGGATTATGGGTGGAATATTGTTTACAAATATACATAGGAAGCTATTTAACCCATTTTTGATAAGAATATGCATAAAATTATTTTTCTATACAAGGAATATGGGTGGAATATTGCTTATATCTATAGATAGGAACATATTTAACCCATTTCTGATTAGAATATGCATATAATTACTTTTCTATATGGGGATTATAGGTGGAATATTGTTTATAAATATACATAGGAACCTGTTTAACCAATTTCTGATAAGAATATGCATATAATTACAATTCTACATGGGGATTATGGGTGGAATATTGTCTATAAATATACATAGCAATCTATTAAACCCATTTCTGATAAGAATATGCATATAATAATTTGACTACATGGTGATTATGGGTGGAATATAGTTATTAAACAAACAGGAATATATTAAACCTATTTCTAATCAGAATATGCATAAAATTACTTTTCTACATGGGGAATATGGGTGGAATATTGTTTATAAATATACATAGGAACCTATTTAACCCAATTCTGATAAGAATATGCTTATAAATATTTTTCTACATTGGGATTATGGGTGGAATATTGTAGTTAAACATACATAGGAACATATGAAACCTATTTCTGATATGAATATGCATACAATTATTTTTCTACATTGGGATTATGGGTGGAATATTGTTTATAAATATACAAAGCAACATATTACACCGATTTCTGATATGAATATGCATATAATTATTTTTCTATTTGGGGATTATTGGTGGAATATTATTTATAAATATACATAAGAAACTATATATAACCGATTTCTGATAAGAATATGCATAAAATTATTTTTCTACATGGGGATTATGGGTGGAATATTGTTTATAAATATACTTCGGAACCTATTCAACCCATTTCTGATAAGAATATGCATATAATTATTTTTCTTCATTGGGATTATGTGTGGAATATTGTAGTTAAACATACATAGGAATATATTAAACCTATTTCTAATCTGAATATGCATAAAATTATTTTTCTACATGGGGATTATTGGTGGAATATTATTTATAAATATACATAAGAATCTATATATAACCGATTTCTGATAAGAATATGCATAAAATTATTTTTCTACATGGGGTTATGGGTGGAATATTGTTTATAAATATACTTCGGAACCTATTCAACCCATTTCTGATAAGAATATGCATATAATTATTTTTCTACATTGGGATTATGGGTGGAATATTGTAGTTAAACATACATAGGAATATATTAAACCTATTTCTAATCTGAATATGCATAAAATTATTTTTCTGCATGGGGATTATGGGTGGAATATTGTTTATAAATATACATAGGAATCTATTTCACAAATTTCGTTCAAAATATGCATATAATTATTTTTCTACATTGGGATTATGGGTGGAATATTGTAGTTAAACATACATAGGAATATATTAAACCTTTTTCTAATCTGAATATGCATAAAATTATTTTTCTACATGGGGATTATGGGTGGAATATTGTTTATAAATATACATAGGAACCTATTTAACCCATTTCTGATAAGAATATGCATATAATTATTTTTCTACATGGGGATTATGGGTGGAATATTGTTTATAAATATACATAGGAACCTATTTCACCCATTTCTGATCAGAATATGCATATAATTATTTTTCTACAATGGGATTATGTGTTGAATATTGTAGTAAAACATACAAAGAAATATATTAAACCTATTTCTGATCAGAATATGCATAAAATAAATTTTATACATGGGGATTATGTGTTGAATATTGTTGTTAAACATACATTGAAATATATTAAACCTACTTCTGATATGAATATGCATAAAATTATTTTTCAATATAGGGATTATGTGTGGAATATTGTTAATAAATATACATAGGAACATATATAAACCATTTCTGATAAGAATATGCATATAATTATTTTTCTACATTTGGATTATGGGTGCAATATTGTTTACAAATATACATAGGAAGCTATTTAACCCATTTTTGATAAGAATAAGCATACAATTATTTTTCTATACGGGAAATATGGGTGGAATATTGCTTATATCTATATATAGGAACATATTTAACCAATTTCTGATTAGAATATGCATATAATTACTTTTCTATATGGGGATTATGGGAGGAATATTGTTTATAAATATACATAGGAACCTGTTTAACCAATTTCTGATAAGAATATGCACATAATTATAATTCTACATGGGGATTATGGGTGGAATATTGTTTATAAATATACATAGCAATCTATTAAACCCATTTCTGATAAGAATATGCATATAATAATTTGACTAAATGGTGATTATGAATGGAATATAGTTATTAAATATACAGGAACATATTAAACCTATTTCTGATATGAATATGCATAAAATTATTTTTCTACATGGGGATTATGGGTGGAATATTGTTTATAAATATACCTAGGAACCTATTTAACCCATTTCTGATAAGAATATGCATATAATTATTTTTATACATTGGGATTATGGGTGGAATATTGTAGTTAAACATACATAGGAATATATGAAACCTATTTCTAATCTGAATATGCATAAAATTACTTTTCTACATGGGGAATATGGGTGGAATATTGTTTATAAATATACATAGGAACCTATTTTTTTTGTTTAATTATTGTTTTTATTAAGGAATAGAAATTGGAAATACACGGTACAATGTATTACAATCCATACAAGGAAAAAGTATATGGGTGGGGGAGCATGTTATGTCTTATTACAACAAGTATTTATAAGGGTATTGTAGCCACTAGCGTTACACAAAGTGTACAAGACTTTTAATAAGTTGTCAATAGAGTATTCGTCCTATCAAATATAATATGAATATTCGTGTCTTGGCCACATTATGATTATAAATTGGCAGAGTACCATTTAAAATCTGAAACATAATAACTGTTGAGTACCAGAAAAATAGTGTAGAAAGAGTGGAGGAAAAATAGTAGGGTTGGGGGGGAGAAGAGGGTAGAGAGGGGGGGAGGGGATTGCCCCAGGTCCGGACTCCTGCTATACACTGTTAACCTTCTAAAACAATTTACTTAGGGTCTGACATAATTTCCGCAAATGCAGATGTGTATTTAAAGGCAAACCAGCAGGACCATATTTTTCTAACATAATCAGATTTATTTCTAAGGGAGAGGGTGAGATCCTCCATATAATATATGCGATCAACTTCCATTAGCCATTGGCGTAGGGTAGGTATATTTTTTTGTTTCCAGAATCTGGGGATAAGTGCTTTAGCGGCATTAAGAAGGTGGGGAGTTGTAGATTTCCTATACGACCCTACTGATTTGCCTGTACAATGTAATAATACAACGAATGGATCATTAGGAACCTCATATCCTTGAATCTCTTTGATCCAGTGAAGGATGGTCAACCAGAATGGTCGTATCAGCGGGCAGGACCACCAGATGTGGGCGTGGGTCGCATGTTCCCCACAGCCCCTCCAACATAGGGGGGTGATGTGAGGGAAGTATTTATGAAGAAGTGCTGGCGTATAGTGCCATCTTGTTAGGAGTTTATAGTTTACTTCAGCTGTGTTTGTGGCCGAGGAAGAAATATGAGACATTATGAGGATAGTGGACTTTTGGGTTGGAGATAGTTCTTTCTGAAGTTCCTTTTCCCAGTTATGTAGGAAAGCCGGATCTCCTGCAGAGTTTTGTGTTTGCATTATTTGGTAGAAGTAGGAGATAGGTCTCTCCACTGGTTGTGGTTCGGCCAGAGCAGCTTCAACAGGTGTCAGTTCAGTGAGAGGCCTAATGGGTTTAGGGAGGGAGTGAACAAAGGCCGCAAGTTGCCTGTATCTCCAGTGATCCATAGGAGTAGCCACCGAGTCTTGTAAAATTGTATTCATGGGGATAATTCCCGTCGACGTAGTGACCTGGTGTAGCTGGGTCGCCGTTCCCAGGGTCCATGTATGGGTTTTGGGGTCTGGGTTCCCCAGCGGGAAGTAGTTATGACCTGTCAGTAGCATGAGGGGAGAATTATAAGGCCAATTATTTGTTTTGCAGAGAGTACATAGGAACCTATTTAACCCAATTCTGATAAGAATATGCTTATAAATATTTTTCTACATTGGGATTATGGGTGGAATGTTGTAGTTAAACATACATAGGAATATATTAAACCTATTTCTGCTATGAATATGCATACAATTATTTTTCTACATTGGGATTATGGGTGGAATATTGTTTATAAATATACAAAGCAACATATTAAACCGATTTCTGATATGAATATGCATATAATTATTTTTCTATTTGGGGATTATTGGTGCAATATTATTTATAAATATACATAAGAAACTATATATAACCGATTTCTGATAAGAATATACATAAAATTATTTTTCTACATGGGGATTATGGGTGGAATATTGTTTATAAATATACTTCGGAACCTATTCAACCCATTTCTGATAAGAATATGTATATAATTATTTTTCTACATTGGGATTATGGGTGGAATATTGTAGTTAAACATACATAGGAATATATTAAACCTATTTCTAATCTGAATATGCATAAAATTATTTTTCTACATGGGGATTATGGGTGGAATATTGTTTATAAATATACATAGGAATCTATTTCACAAATTTCTGTTCAAAATATGCATATAATTATTTTTCTACATTGGGATTATGGGTGGAATATTGTAGTTAAACATACATAGGAATATATTAAACCTTTTTCTAATCTGAATATGCATAAAATTATTTTTGTACATGGGGATTATGGGTGGAATATTGTTTATAAATATACATAGGAACCTATTTCACATATTTCTGTTCAGAATATGCATATAATTATTTTTATACATTGGGATTATGGGTGGAATATTGTAGTTAAACATACATATCAACATATTGAACCTATTTCTGATAAGAATATGCATAAAATTAGTTTTCTACATGGGGATTACGGGTGGAATATTGTTTAGAAATATACATAGCAACATATTAAACCTATTTCTGATATGAATATGCATAAGAAAATATTTCTACATTGGGATTATGGGTGCAATATTGTTTATAAATTTACATAGCAACATATAAACCTATTTCTGATATGAATATGCATAGATTTATTTTTCTGCATGGGGATTATGGGTGGAATATTGCTTATAAATATACATAGGAACCTATTTAACCCATTTTTGTTAAGAATATGCATAACTTTTTTTCTATATGGGGATTATGGGTGGAATATTGTTTATATCTATACATAGGAACCCATTTAACCCATTTCTGATTAGAATATCCATATGATTAATTTTCTATACGGGGATTATTTATAAAAATTGTTTATTAATATACATAGGAACCTATTTAACCCATTTCTGATAAGAATATGCATATAATTATTATTCCACATGGGGATTATGGGTGGAATATTATTTAAAAATATACATAGGAAATTATTTAACCCATTTCTGATATGAATATACATACAATTATTTTTCTACATGGGGATTAGGGGTGGAATATTGTTTATAAATATACATAGTAATATATTAAACCTATTTCTGATATGAATATGCATACAATAATTTTTCTACATGGGGATTATGGGTGGAATTGTGTAGTCAAGCATACATAGGAATATATTAAACCTATTTCTGATATGAATATACATACAATTATTTTTCTACTATTACATATTAACATATACATAATACATATTAACCTATTTGTGATAAGAAGAAGCATATCATTATATTTCTACATGTGGATTATGGGTTGAATATTGTTTATAAATATACATAGCAACCTATTTAACCCATTTCTGATAACAATAAGCATATATTTTTTTTTCTACATGGGGAGTGTGGGTGGAATATTTTTTATAAATATACATAGCGACATATTTCACCTATTTCTGATAAGAATAGGCATATCATTATTTTTCTACATGGGGATCATGGGTGGATTTTTGTTTATAAATATACATCGGAACCTATTCAACTAATTTCTGATAAGAATATGCATATAATTATTTTTCTACATTGGGATTATGGGTGGAATATTGTAGTTAAACATACATGGGAATATATTAAACATATTTCTGATCTGAATATGCATAAAATTATTTTTCTACATGGGGATTATGGGTGGAATATTGTTTATAAATATACATAGGAACCTATTTAACCCATTTCTGATAAGAATATGCTTATAATTATTTTTCTACATTGGAATTATGGGTGGAATGTTGTAGTTAAACATACATAGGAATATATTAAAACTATTTCTAATATGAATACGCATAAAATTTTTTTTCTACATGTGGAATATGGATGGAATATTGTTTATAAGTATACATAGAAACCTATTTAACCCATTTCTGATAAGAATATGCATATAATTATTTTTCTACATGGGGATTATGGGTGGAAAATTGTTTATAAATATACATGGGAACCTATTTAAACCATTTCTGATAAGAATATGCATATAATTGTTTTTCTACATGGGGATTATAGGTGGAATATTGTTTTGTAAATTTACATAGTAACCTATTTAACACATTTCTGAAAAGAATATGCATATAACTATTTTTCTATACCGGGATTATAGGTGGAATATTGTTTGTAAAACATACATAGGAATATATTAAACTTATTTCTGATATCAATATGCATAAAATTATTTTGCTACATGGGGATTAAGGGAGGAATATTGTTTATAACTATACATAGGAACCTATTTAACCCATTTCTGATAAGAATATGCATATAATTCTTTTTCTATATGGGGATTTTCGGTGGAATATTGTTTATAAATGTACATAGCAACCTATTTAACCCATTTCTGATAAGGATATGCGTATAATTATTTTTCTAAATGGAGATTATAGGTGGAATATTGTTAATAAATATACATAGCAACATATTGAACCTATTTCTGATCTGAATATGAATATAATTATTTTTCTACATGGGGATTATGGGTGGAATATTGTTTATAAATGTACATAGGAACCTATATAACCCATTTCTCATAAGATTATGCATATTTTTTTTTCTACATGGGGAGTGTGGGTGCAATATTTTTTATAAATATACATAACGACATATTACACCTATTTCTGATAAGAATATGCATATAATTCTTTTTCTACATGCGGATTATGGGTGGAATATTGTTTATAAATGTATATAGGAACCTATTTAACCAATTTCTCATAAGAATATGCATACAATTATTTTTCTATATGGGTATTTTGGGTGGAATATTGTTTTTAAATATACATATGAATCTACTTAACCTATTTCTGATAAGAATATGCATATAATTATCTTTCTACATGAGGATTATGGGTGGAATATTGTTTAAAAATATACATAGCAACAAATTAGACCTATTTCTTATATGAATATGCATATAATTATTTTTCTACATGGGGATTATATGTGGATTTTTGTTTATAAATATACATCAAAACCTATTCAACCCATTTCTGAAAAGAATATGCATATAATTATTTTTCTACATTGGGATTATGGGTGGAATATTGTAGTTAAACATATATAGGAATGTATTAAACCTATTTCTGTTAATGATATGCAGAAATTAACCCATTTCTGATAAGAATATGTATATAATTATTTTTCTACATGAAGATTATGGCTTGAATATTGTTTATAAATATACATAGGAAGCTATTTGACCAATTTCTGAAAAGAATATGCATATAATTATTTTTCAACATTGGTGGAATATTGTAGATAAACATACATAGCAACATATTAAACCAATTTCTGATAAGAATAGGCATATCATTATTTTTCTACATGTTTATTATGGGTGGAATATTGTAGTTAAACATACATAGGAATATATTAAACTTATTTCTGATATCATTATGCATAAAATTATTTTTCTACATGGGGATTATGGGTGGGATATTGTTTATAAATATACATAGGAACC
The DNA here is from genome assembly GCF_042186555.1 of Aquarana catesbeiana. Lineage (NCBI taxonomy): Eukaryota > Metazoa > Chordata > Amphibia > Anura > Ranidae > Aquarana > Aquarana catesbeiana. The sequence goes on along the minus strand of NC_133328.1, from coordinate 259,359,522 downwards.
TATTCAACCCATTTTTGATAAGAATATGCATATAATTATTTTTCTACATTGGGATTATGGGTTGATTATATACATAGGAACCTATTTAACCTATTTCTGATAAGAATATGCACATTTTTTTTTTTACATGCGGATTATGGGTGGAATATTGTTTATAAATGTACATAGGATACGTCGGGATGAACGTCTGACGTCAGCACAGGAGAGGAGCCCAGCGCCGGCTCCAGGAAGCTGTGAGATGGGGCGCCAACGAGCCCAGGAGATGCCTCGCGGGGTGAGAGACCGCGAGTGGCCGGCTTAAGAGCGAGCGTCCGGCTCCCCATCTGTCCCACTCTCCCTCCCACCGCAAACTGCCGAAGCCGCGGCAGCAGCCCTGAAGTGCCCTCCCGTCACGGACTTAGTGAAGGCCGCCCTCAGTGTACCTTCCCCGAAGCTTACCGCCCTGAGCGGCAAACTACCGGCAGATAAACAACTCACGAGCTCTGGCCAAGGAGTTCATAGAGCGGAGCTGCGGCTCCCAGTCTAAACCGAGTGCTGGGCGCTGCAATAGGAAGCAAGACAAGCAATTAAAGGACCCTTTGCATCGCTCAACTGTCTGGGCAGAAGAAGCAAGGTAGGAGATGCTTCGCTGATTCCAATGTTGATCTCACCGTACAATAATTATTAAGCTTGGGTATGAACTCTGCTCATTCTGGAGCACCTGATGTTAGATAGGGGGATTTGGAAAACGCATGCAATTAGGGCGCATTGTTATCTCAGCCCTAGGCCAGGTCAAAAAGGACTGGAGTTTTGAGGCTTCTCTGGCTTCACCCCCCTGTTCATCAGTCAGAAGCAGATATCTGAGTGGAGGGGTTAGCATTTGCTGAATGTGCCCTCGTTGAGATTGCCCGGCCTCTGTTTCCCCTTTGCTGGCGGGGGTTCGGTCTCTCGCTCCTGAGCACGGTCCCCGGGCTGGGATAGGATCTATTGAGAGTAGTAGTCATAAGACAGCCTTTTTCAGCGACCTGTGGCCTGGAAGGAGGAAGGAAACGGTATATCCACCTCAGAGATTTAATACAGCCCCCAGGGGCAAAGTAGACCCTTCACCCTAACGGTCAGAAGAGATCTCTAAACAGAAAAGCATCTAGAGTAGGGATTGAGAGACGCCGTTTCACAAACCATAAAAAGGGGAAAACCGGGACAGGGAGTGGAAGTATGAGAGGCCGGTCATCAAGATCAGCGGAACCCCACAACTCAAGAGAGAGTTTAAACACCAGCTCCATTCAAAAATACTTAAAAGAAGCAAGTGCAAACAGCCCAGGAATGGAGGTGAAACACCCAGGTACAAAGAAGAAGGAGCAACAGAAACCAAAGGGGGGACAGGGTGACAGAACTCACGAAGAACCGGATTTGGAGGGGGCCTCCGCATTTAGTGCGGCCGACGAGCAAAGAATCATGGCTCTAGTTCCTAGTAAATTAGACATGAGTGAAATGCTTATTAAACTGGAAAAAAAACTAGAAAGCGTGATAAAAGAGGAGATCCTAAATGTTCGCTCTGATATGGGACACCTTCTCCGCCGGGTAGAGGAGGCTGAAGAGGCCTCTGGTATTCAAGCCACGGACATATCAGATTTAAAAGAACAAGTCAGCAAGATGCAAAATAAAAACCGTGTGTTGGCGTTCAGACTGGAGAAACAGGAGAACCAGAGCCGGCGACAAAATCTACGCATCAGATCTATCCCGGAACAACAAAATGAGGATCTGGGAGAGAAGATGAGGAAGATCTTTAACCCCCTGCTGGGTAGGCGAGAAGATGAAGCACTAAGGATCGACAGGGTCCACAGACTAAGGAAGCCCCCCCACATAAAGCAAGACACCCCTAGAGACGTTATAATCAAATTTCATCAATATGAGGACAAAAAAAAAATCTGGAAGAAATTAAAAGGGGCCCCCCCATTAAAATTTGAAAACAAGGACCTGCAGATATTCACTGATTTATCAGCGGGCACTTTGGAGAGGAGAAGACAGATGAGACTAATCCTGGATCAACTCAGGAGGGCAAATTTAAAATATAGTTGGGGGTTCCCAACATTCCTGATAGTTACCAAAGATGGAAGATCTTACAGAATGAGATACATGGAAGAAATGCAGGACTTCTGTAACAACCTGGGCATTCCCGTCCCTGATTTGTTATAGGTGTTGGAGGGGGGGTGGCGAGGGGGGGCGTGGGGGAGGAGAGGAGAGTATGGGGGGGGCTTTTTTTTTTTTTCCCTCTCCTCTCTTCCCCTCTCCCTCCTCCTCGCCCCTCCCTGCCCCTCTAAGGGGTCGTCTATCCTTGGAGTATGAAGACTTATGTATCACGGACTCTAGTTTAAAGTGAATATAAAGCAGTGATCGGGAGGCGGATTGTTAGAAGGTCTTTTCTAAATAACATAAAATAATTCGCATAAGGTCCAAGTGGGAGGGTGCATTCCTGGGTGGGGACATCCTGGGTCTCCATCGCCTGTGTCTCCCCCTCTTTGGGAGGGGCAGGCGCTGGACGCCGGTGCTGGAGCTCACCCCTGAGGGAGAAGCACCGCAGTGTGGAATGAGTGAATTTTCATACGGGCGGGCTTTTGGCGAAGTTAATGCCACGGGGTGGTGGGGGGGAGGTGGGTTGGAGGGGGAGTTGGGTAGGGAGTGGAGTGGGAATAGGGAGGAGGGTAGTGGGTTAGGGGGAGGGGGAGGGGAGGGGGGGTTAGAGGGAGGGAGGGATACAAGAGGGGGGGGACAAGAGGTGGGAGGGGGTATTTGCGGGATGTGTTCGTAAGGTGCAGAACATAGAGGTAAACGCTCACTCCATTAACTATGCCTGAGATCAAATTTATATCCTATAATGTAAAAGGGTTGAATTCACCTAGGAAAAGACATAAAATATTGGGGGAACTGTGTCTCCTACGTGGGGACATAGTTTTCCTGCAGGAGACCCATCTGACCCTCGATACAAGGGTCAGGTTGTTTTCCCCAAAGATCCCTCAATGGTTTTATGGGGACTCCCCCGACAGGGGGTCCAGGGGAGTGGCCATAGGGTTGTCTAAGGTATCGAACTTCTCAGTAAGGGACAGATTAACAGACCCTGAAGGTCGCTATATATTTCTTAAAGGTTCTATAGGCACAAGAATGTTTACGCTGGCTAATGTTTACTGTCCGAATAGAAGCCCAACCACTTTCCTGGGAAAGGTGTTGGAGAAACTGTTAGGATTTGGGGAGGGGGAGGTGGTCTTGGCAGGGGATTTAAATTTCTGCTTAGACCCCGTTCTGGATAGTACGTCTCGTGCCCAGGGGATAAAGAAGGTGGCATTAGGAGCAATTAGGCGGAAATTATTCCACAGCCAGTTAATGGATGTGTGGAGAGTACAACATGCTAAAGAGAGGGATTACACCTTCTTCTCCCCTGTGCACGGGACCTACTCCAGACTGGACTACATTCTTGTGGATCATAGTTTGTTGGAGGGGGTAGTAGAAACTAGAATCGAAACAACAACCCTTTCGGACCACTCCCCTGTTACGATGAGGCTGAAGCTTCCAGAAGTGGGGAGAAGTTCTCTTTCCTGGAAGCTGAATGAGGACTTGCTCATGGAGTGTTAGAGCGGGTCCAGAACGAGGTGAATCTCTTCTTCAATATAAACAACACGGGTGAGGTATCACCCTCTATACTTTGGGAGGCGCACAAAGCCTATATCCGAGGGATCCTTATATCTATAGGAGCAGGTCAAAAAAAGAAAAGGAAGGAAAAAAGGGAAAGACTGATAGAGGATTTGTTCCGTTTGGAACAAGCACACAAAAAGTCCAAAGGGCAGTATCAGGATCGTTATCGTTTAATGGTTGCTAGGAGGGAGGAGTTGAGAGACATGATGGAGCAGGAGGCTAAGAGAGCCTTCAATTTAATATCCAGAGACAAATATCTATGGGCAAACAAGTCCAGTAAATATTTGGCGAGACTAACCAGGAAAAAAAGAGGGCGGAACTTTATCGGGAAAATAAACGGCATAGGAGGGAAAGAGATAGTGACTAGCGGAGGCATGGCTGAGGAGTTTAGAAAATTTTACGCTGATCTTTATTCTATAGGACAAAAGAGGGGGGAGGCCAGAGCCCGGTTAGCTAGGAGTAGAGAGTTCCTAAAAGAAGCAGGTTTGACGGTGCTGCCTGTGGAGGATAAGGATCTCTTGGATAAACCAATAGAGGAAGAGGAAATCCTAGCAGCCCTGAGAGACTCCCCGAAGGGTAAGAGCCCAGGTCCAGACGGCTTCTCTACCATCTACTTAAAGAAAATGAAACACGTACTGGTCCCCAGGCTGTGTCAATATTGAAATGACCTGGGCACCAGGTGTGAGATGGAAGGCGAGGCATTATCCGCTACGATAACCCTAATACTGAAAGAAGGGAAGGATGCTAGGCTGTGCTCAAGCTACCGGCCTATTTCTCTGCTAAATGCGGACGTTAAATTATTCGCCAAGGTCCTGGCTAATAGACTGAAGGGATGTATGGCCAGCCTGGTGCACCCGGACCAGTCCGGCTTCGTTCCCGGAAGACAGTGCAGGGATAATGGGGTACGGGCGGTGCTGCTATCGGAGCTCTGTAGATGCAGGGGACCCCCAGCTCTATTCCTGTCGATAGACGCCGAAAAGGCCTTCGACAGGGTAGACTGGGGGTTCCTGATGAATACACTGGAAGTCATGGGGTTCGGGTCTAGGTTTATCTCCTGGGTTAGGGCTCTATACAGTAGCCCAACAGCAGCTGTAAGAGTTAACGGGGCCATTTCAAAATCTTTTGGAATGGTAAATGGAACAAGGCAGGGGTGCCTGCTCTCTCCCCTCTGGTTCGTCTTGTCCCTTGAACCTCTCCTGGCCTCCATTCGGAACAGTCCCGACTGTAACGGGGTGAGGGTGGGAGTGGAGGAGCATAAACTGGCATAAACTGACGACGTATTATTTTTTGTCTCAAACCCTAGAGTAACCCTCCCTAATGTGCTCCGAATCCTCAGATTATACGGAGAAGTTTCCAATTTCAAAATTAACCTGGGTAAGTCTGAAATCCTAAATATCAGTTTAACTAACAGGAAGAAGCCCACTTAACCTCAGTGTTTCCCTTTCCTTGGAAAAAGGAGATCAAGTATTTGGGAATTAAGCTCGCCAACACCATTAAAGAGTTATTTCAAAAAAACTACATCCCACTATTAGACGAAATTAGGTAAGAGGTAAGAAGATTGCAGTCTAGGCCGCTCTCATGGTTCGGGCGAGCGAACGCGGTTAAAATGATGATTGCTCCGAAAATTTTGTATAAATTTCAACTGTTGCCGATTCCTCTACCAAGGTATTTCCTGAAGGCCTTAAGGAAATTAATCAGTGAAGCTGTCTGGGGTGGTAACAAACCGCATATCTCCTATGCAACACTGAGCAGAGGGAAAGAAAAAGGGGGAATAGCGGTACCAGATTTTAATAGGTATTATACGGCCGTAGTGCTCTCATGGGTTACAGAATGGAGTAAAAAAGGGACAGACAAGCGATGGGTGAACATTGAGTTTTCCTTAAGTAACAATAATTTGGCACACTCACTATGGAACCCTCCAAAATTTAGACTATTTAGCACTAACACTTCTTTGTTAACTCTAAACACTTAAATATTGGGATAGAATACATTCACAACACAAATGGTCTTATAACTCACCGTTGTTATATATGAAAAACAACTTATTTTTTGAACCAGGGATGAGGGAGGTGGGAGGGAATTGGTTAAAAGAGGATTCCATTCAATTGAAAAATTTTATTAGTAAGGGGAAAATCTGCTCTTTCACGGAACTGAGTAGAGAATCAGAACTTTGGGTGATGGACAGATGGAGGTATCTCCAGTTCTCCCATTTTATTGGAAAACTACCGAAGCCACTTAGAAGTATGGAAGAGCTCAGACCACTGGAGAAACTTTGTTCGAAGGAATACTCAGGAGGTGTCATTGCCCAAATTTATAGAATATTGGGAGCGGAACAGGAGGAGGTGATGCCCCATACATTAAAAGGTGGGAGCAGGAATTGGGGTCACAGTGTAATAGGAACACGATAGGAAAAATTTTGAGATTGGTTCACCACTCAGCACGAGATAATAGGAGAAAGGAAATTCACTATAAAGTCCTAGCAAGATGATATGCCACCCCAGACAGAGTAAGTAAAATGGATGGGACAAAGGTCAACACCTGCTGGAGGGGATGCCCAACTGTGGGCACAATGGCCCATATCTGGTGGGAATGCCCCATCATTAAGGCCTTCTGGAAAAAATTTTTATCATTGACAAAGGAATTCATGGGGAGGGAAATAGAGGAAGATCCATGGGCCTGCCTCTTCCATGGGACTCAGGATTCAGTTAAGAGCTACAAAGCCTCTCTGGTTCCTATAATATTCTAATATGTGGCCAAAAGACAGATCGCATTAAACTGGCTGAACCCGTCAAGTCCTAAAACACGAGATTGGCTCTTCGACCTTAATGAAATATTTAACGTTGAGTGCTTAGATCGGCGGGGAATGGAACCCGACGAGGATTCGGAGTATATGGGGAAGTGGACAGCCTGGATTAAATTTAAAAAATCATGGTCCTATTTAAAGGAGATTATATAAAAACGGTACAACAAGGAAGGGTTGTTCATGGGGAAAGGAGCGAGTAAGATGCGATTTGTACCTACCGAGGAACATCCTGTAGGGTGGGGAAGGGAAGGGAGGTGGGGAGGGTAGTGGAGGCTGGGGGTGGTTGCGGGGGGCAAGCTTGTTTATTCTCTGAATTTATGGAATGATTTGTTCGACTGGAATGCCCCTGGTGGGAAATGTTTTGTAATGGAAAATGATAAATAAAGATTTAAAAAAATAAATAAATAAATAAATGTACATAGGAACCTATTTAACTCATTTCTCATAAGAATATGCATACAATTATTTTTCTATATGGGTATTTTGGGTTTAATATTGTTTATAAATATACATAGGAACCTACTTAACCTATTTATGATAAGAATATGCATATAATTATCTTTCTACATGAGGATTATGGGTGGAATATTGTTTAAAAATATACATAGCAACAATTAAACCTATTTCTTATATGAATATGCATATAACTATTTTTCCATCAGTGGATTATGAGTGGAATATTATTTACAAATATACATAGGAACTTATTTAACCCATTTCTAATAAGAATATGCATATAATTTTTTTTCCACATGGGGATTATGGGTGGAAGATTGTTTATAAATATACAAAGCAACATATTAAACCGATTTCTGATATGAATATGCATTTAATTATTTTTCTATTTGGGGATTATGGGTGGAATATTGTTTATAAATATACATAGGAACCCATTTCTGATCAGAATATGCATATACTTTTCTACATTGGGATTATGTGTTGAATATTGTTGTTAAACATACATAGAAATATATTAAATCTATTTCTGATATGAATATGCATAAAATAATTTTTATACATGGGGATTATGTGTTGAATATTGTTATTAAACATACTTTGAAATATATTAAACCTACTTCTGATATGAATATGCATAAAATTATTTTTCAATATGGGGATTATGGGTGGAATATTGTTAATAAATATACATAGGAACCTATTTAACCCATTTCTGATAAGAATATGCATACAGTTATTGTTCTATACTGGTATTTTGGGTGGAATATTGTTTATAAATATACATAGGATCCTACTTAACCCATTTCTGATAAGAATATGCATATAATTATTTTTCTACATGGGGATTATGTGTGGAATATTCTTTATAAATATACATAGGAACCTATTTAACCAATTTCTGATAAGAAAATGCATATAATTATTTTTCTACATAGGGATTGTGGGTTGAATATTGCTTATAAATATACATACGAAACTTTTTAACCCATTTCTGAAAAGAATATCCATATGATTATTTTTCTACATTTGGAATATGGGTGCAATATTGTTTACAAATATACATAGGAACCTATTTAACCCATTTTTGATAAGAATATGCATAAAATTATTTTTCTATACGGGGAATATGGGTAGAATATTGCTTATATCTATATATAGGAACATATTTAACCCATTTCTGAATAGAATATTCATATAATTACTTTTCTATATGAGGATTATGGGTGTAATATTGTTTATAAATATACATAGGAATATATTAAACCTATTTCTGATCTGAATATGAATAAAATTATTTTTCTATATGGGGATTATGGGTTGAATATTCTTTATAAATATATATAGGAACCTATTTAACCCATTTCTGATAAGAATATGCATATAATTATTTTTCTACATGGTAATTATGGGTGGAATGTTGTAGTTAAACATACATAGGAATATATTAAACCTATATCTAATATGAATATGCATAAAATATTTTTCTACATAGTTATTGGGGTGTAATATTATTTATAAATATACATAAGAACTTTTTTCACCCATTTCTGATAAGAATATGCATATAATTATTTTTCTACATGGGGATTATGGATGGAATATTGTTAATAAAAATACATAGCAACATATTAAACCTATTTCTAACAAAAATACGCATATCATTATTTTTCAACATGTGGATTATGGGTGGAATATTGTTTATAAATATACATAGGAATCTATTTAACCCATTTCTGATAAGAATATGCATATAATTATTTTCTACAGTGGAATATTGTTTATAAATATACATAGAAATCTATATAACCCATTTCTGATAAGAATATGCATACAGTTATTGTTCTATACTGGTATTTTGGGTGGAATATTCTTTATAAATATACATAGGATCCTACTTAACCCATTTCTGATAAGAATATGCATATGATTATTTTTCTACATGGGGATTATGTGTGGAATATTCTTTATAAATATACATAGGATCCTATTTAACCAATTTCTGATAAGAAAATGCATATAATTATTTTTCTACATAGGGATTATGGGTTGAATATTGCTTATAAATATACATACGAAACTTTTTAACCCATTTCTGATAAGAATATGCATATAATTATTTTTCTACATTTGGAATATGGGTGCAATATTGTTTATAAATATACATAGGAACCTATTTAACCCATTTTTGATAAGAATATGCATATAATTATTATTCTACATGGGGATTATGGGGGGATATTATTTATAAATATACATAGGAACCTATTAAACCTATTACTGATATGAATATGCATACAATTATTTTTCTGCATGGGGATTATGGGTGGAATTGTGTAGTCAAACATACATAGGAATATATTAAACCTATTCCTGATATGAATATACATACCATTTTTTTTTTCTACATGGGGATTAGGGGTGGAATATTGTCTATAAATATATATAAGAACCTATTTAACCCATTTCTCATAAGAATATGCATATCATTTTTTCTATATGGGGATTATGGGTGGAATATTGTTTATAAAAAAACATAGGAGCCTATTTAACCCATTTTTGAAAAGAACATGCATATAATTATTTTTCTATATGGGGATTATCGGTGGAATATTGTTTATATATAGGAACCTATTTATCCCATTTCGGATAAGAATATACATATAATTATTTTTCTACATGGGAATTATGGGTGGAATATTGTAGTTAAACATACCTAGGAATATTATAAACATTTTTCTGATATGAATATGCATAAAATAATCTTTCTATATAGGGATTATGGGTTGAATATTGTTTATAAATATATATAAGAACATATTTAACCCATTTCTCATAAGAATATGCATATCATTTTTTTCTATGTGGGGATTATGGGTGGAATATTGTTTATAAATAAACATAGGAGACTATTTAACCCATTTTTGATAAGAATATGCATATAATTATTTTTCTATATGGGGATTATGGGTGGAATATTGTTTATATCTATATATAGGAACCTATGTATTCAATTTCTGATAAGAATATGAATATAATTACTTTCCTATATGGGGATTATGAGTGAATATTGTTTATAAATATACATAGGAACCTATTTAACCCATTTCTCATAAGAATATGCATACAATTATTTTTCTATACGGGTATTTTGGGTGAAATATTATTTATAAATATACATAGGAACCTACTTAACCCATTTCTAATAAGAATATGCATATCATTGTATTTCTACATGGGGATTATGGGTGGAATATTTTTTATAAAAAATAATAACAACAAATTAAACCTATTTCTGATACGAATATGTATAAAACATTGTTTCTACATGGGGATTATGGGTGTAATATTGTTTATAAATATATATAATAACCTATTAAACCTTTTTTTGATAAAAATATGCATAAAAAAAATTTCCACATGGGGATTATGGGTGGAATATTGTTTATAAATATACATAGTAACCTATTTAACCCATTTCTGATAAGAATATGCATATAATTTTTTTTCTACATTGGGATTATGTGTGGAATATTGTATATAAATATACATTTTAACCTATTTTTAACCCATTTCTGATAAGAATATGCATACGATTTTATTTCTACATGGGGATTATGGGTGGATTATTGTTTAAAAATATACATAGCAATATATCAAACCTATTTCTGATATGAATATGCATATAATTATTTATCTACATGGTGGTTATGGGTGGAATATTGTAGTTAAACATACACAGGAAAAAATTAAACCTACTTCTGATATGAATATGCATAAAATTATTTTTCAATATAGGGATTATGTGTGGAATATTGTTAATAAATATACATAGGAACATATATAAACCATTTCTGATAAGAATATGCATATAATTATTTTTCTACATTTGGATTATGGGTGCAATATTGTTTACAAATATACATAGGAAGCTATTTAACCCATTTTTGATAAGAATATGCATAAAATTATTTTTCTATACAGGAAATATGGGTGGAATATTGCTTATATCTATATATAGGAACATATTTAACCAATTTCTGATTAGAATATGCATATAATTACTTTTCTATATGGGATTATGGGAGGAATATTGTTTATAAATATACATAGGAACCTGTTTAACCAATTTCTGATAAGAATATGCATATAATTATAATTCTACATGGGGATTATGGGTGGAATATTGTTTATAAATATACATAGCAATCTATTAAACCCATTTCTGATAAGAATATGCATATAATAATTTGACTACACGGTGATTATGGGTGGAATATAGTTATTAAACAAACAGGAATATATTAAACCTATTTCTGATATGAATATGCATACAGTTATTTATCTGCATGGGGATTATGGGTGGAATTGTGTAGTCAAACATACATAGGAATATATTAAACCTATTCCTGATATGAATATACATATAATTATTTTTCTACATGGGAATTATGGGTGGAATATTGTAGTTAAACATACCTAGGAATATATTAAACCTTTTTCTGATATGAATATGCATAAAATAATCTTTCTATATAGGGATTATGGGTTGAATATTGTTTATAAATATATATAAGAACATATTTAACCCATTTCTCATAAGAATATGCATATCATTTTTTTTATGTGGGGATTATGGGTGGAATATTGTTTATAAATAAACATAGGAGACTATTTAACCCATTTTTGATAAGAATATGCATATAATTATTTTTCTATATGGGGATTATGAGTGAATATTGTTTATAAATATACATAGGAACCTATTTAACCCATTTCTCATAAGAGTATGCATACAATTATTTTTCTATATGGGTATTTTGGGTGGAATATTATTTATAAATATACATAGGAACCTACTTAACCCATTTCTAATAAGAATATGCATATCATTGTATTTCTACATGGGGATTATGGGTGGAATATTTTTTATAAAAAAAAATAACAACAAATTAAACCTATTTCTGATACGAATATGTATAAAACATTGTTTCTACATGGGGATTATGGGTGTAATATGGTTTATAAATATATATAATAACCTATTAAACCTTTTTTTGATAAAAATATGCATAAAAAAAATTTCCAAATGGGGATTATGGGTGGTATATTGTTTATAAATATACATAGTAACCTATTTAACCCATTTCTGATAAGAATATGCATATAATTATTTTTCTATATGGGGATTATGGGTGGAATATTGTTTATATCTATATATAGGAACCTATTTATTCAATTTCTGATAAGAATATGAATATAATTACTTTCCTATATGGGGATTATGAGTGAATATTGTTTATAAATATACATAGGAACCTATTTAACCCATTTCTCATAAGAATATGCATACAATTATTTTTCTATACGGGTATTTTGGGTTTAATAGTATTTATAAATATACATAGGAACCTACTTAACCCATTTCTAATAAGAATATGCATATCATTGTATTTCTACATGGGGATTATGGGTGGAATATTTTTTATTAAAAAAAAATAACAACAAATTAAACCTATTTCTGATACGAATATGTATAAAACATTGTTTCTACATGGGGATTATGGGTGTAATATTGTTTATAAATATATATAATAACCTATTAAACCTTTTTTTGATAAAAATATGCATAAAAAAAATTTCCACATGGGGATTATGGGTGGTATATTGTTTATAAATATACATAGTAACCTATTTAACCCATTTCTGATAAGAATATGCATATAATTATTTTTCTATATGGGGATTATGGGTGGAATATTGTTTATATCTATATATAGGAACCTATTTATTCAATTTCTGATAAGAATATGAATATAATTACTTTCCTATATGGGGATTATGAGTGATTATTGTTTATAAATATACATAGGAACCTATTTAACCCATTTCTCATAAGAATATGCATACAATTATTTTTCTATACGGGTATTTTGGGTTTAATAGTATTTATAAATATACATAGGAACCTACTTAACCCATTTCTAATAAGAATATGCATATCATTGTATTTCTACATGGGGATTATGGGTGGAATATTTTTTATTAAAAAAAAATAACAACAAATTAAACCTATTTCTGATACGAATATGTATAAAACATTGTTTCTACATGGGGATTATGGGTGTAATATTGTTTATAAATATATATAATAACCTATTAAACCTTTTTTTGATAAAAATATGCATAAAAAAAATTTCCACATGGGGATTATGGGTGGTATATTGTTTATAAATATACATAGTAACCTATTTAACCCATTTCTGATAAGAATATGCATATAATTATTTTTCTACATTGGGATTATGTGTGGAATATTGTATATAAATATACATTTTAACCTATTTTTAACCCATTTCTGATAAGAATATGCATATGATTTTATTTCTACATGGGGATTATGGGTGGATTATTGTTTAAAAATATACATAGCAATATATCAAACCTATTTCTGATATGAATATGCATATAATTATTTTTCTATATGGGGATTATGGTTTGAATATTGTTTATAAATATTTAGATTAACCTATTTAACCTATTTCTCATAAGCATATGTATATAATTATTTATCTTCATGGTGGTTATGATTGGAATATTGTAGTTAAACATACACAGGAAAAAATTAAACCTACTTCTGATATGAATATGCATAAAATTATTTTTCAATATAGGGATTATGTGTGGAATATTGTTAATAAATATACATAGGAACATATATAAACCATTTCTGATAAGAATATGCATATAATTATTTTTCTACAATTGGATTATGGGTGCAATATTGTTTACAAATATACATAGGAAGCTATTTAACCCATTTTTGATAAGAATATGCATAAAATTATTTTTCTATACGGGAAATATGGGTGGAATATTGCTTATATCTATATATAGGAACATATTTTAAGAATATGCATATAATTATTTTTCTACATTTGGATTATGGGTGCAATATTGTTTATAAATATACATAGGAACCTGTTTAACCAATTTCTGATAAGAATATGCATATAATTATAATTCTACATGGGGATTATGGGTGGAATATTGTTTATAAATATACATAGCAATCTATTAAACCCATTTCTGATAACAATATGCATATAATAATTTGACTACACGGTGATTATGGGTGGAATATAGTTATTAAACAAACAGGAATATATTAAACCTATTTCTGATATGAATATGCATAAAATTATTTTTCTACATGGGGATTATGGGTGGAACACTGTTTATAAATATACATAGGAATCTATTTCACAAATTTCCTTGTCAAAAGAAGTTTATTGAGTATACATATACATACATACATTATACAGATACATAAAGTAAGTTTACAAGGATCTATAAAGTAAGCTCATTGTTTTATAGTAGGGTTTATATAGGTAAATATCATGACATTTCAAATATTAAACATTGGGTTCACGTAAACCTAAATTAAAGATATATATCATTTCCTTAGTTACTTTTGTAGGTATTTAAATGATTTATACCTACTATACATATTTTTTACAAGTAGAGTGTATATAGGTCAAATAAATTCTGATAATGAGCTTTAATCGTAAGGTGGAGAAAAGGAAAGAGAAAGAAGAAAAAGGGTTGAAAGGTAGAGGTATGGTCCACAAGGTTGTCCCGCTCGTCAGTTTATTATTCTTTTTAGTTCTCTTTGAAGCCTTAGAATGGGTGTCTCTGTAAGTCATTTAATCTGTTACCATGGCAACAGGACAGAGTCATTGAAATTTGACAGGAACTGTTGTTTTATCCAAGGATGCCAAAGTTTTTCAAATTTTGGAATTTGATTTTGATCGATGGCTACCATCTTAGCATGGGACATTGTATTATTCATTCTGTTAATTGTTTCTGCTAGTACCAATGTAGGAGATTTCCATGCCTTGGCCACTGTTTGTTTTGCAGCCTTTATTAGTTGGATCATAAGTTTGAATTGAGAGAGTGTTAACCATTCCGGTTTTAGATTAAGTAAAGTTAAATATGGATCTGGTTGTATTATTTTTTTAAATATTTTAGATGCAATCATGAAGACTTCCTTCCAGAAGGTTTGGATTACTGGGCACGTCCACCATATGTGTAAATATGTGCCTATTTCTGGGCATCCTCGAAAACAAAGAGCTGAGGTATTAGGTGAATATTTTGATAATAAGGAGAAATATATTTTGGAGTAGAATCTTTGGTGAAGTGTGTTTCTTGGAGGCATACTATGTGAGCCTTCTTGTTATGGAAAGTACGGAAGGCTTTGGTCCTTTTTTGAGGGACATTTATTCCCTGAACATTCAGGGAAAGTATATTCAGTGGTGCCATGGCAATAGATCAAATAGTTTTGACTTACTTTTTGTTATGCAGAGCTGACTGCGCAGATCAACCTGTGTGGACTGAAGAGATGAATAGATAGAAAAGAAACCAGTGAATTCTGGAGTAAAGAGTAAACAAAAAACATATGAGATTAGATGATACATTGTATAAATTATTTTTTGCAAGTAATCACAATTTACCCGTGAAAGAGAATAAATATCTCTCTCAGGGGAATAAGTGCCTTCGTCACACTCCCACATAATATGGTTGGGAGAATGAGGAGGGCTAATGGGGGTACACTGATCTTCCACTTACAGGAGAGAAGTGCTATGTCAAAAGACATTAAAATGATGTTTCATTAATTGGAGTGCAGAATATAGTTTTTGTTGAAATTATTTATTCCAGGGTGGTTGTATATGGTTAGTCTTGCCCTAGGCTAAATAATTCAGTTAGAAAGGTACTGTTAATAACTTTGGTATTGATGAAGATAGTTTGAATTATTTTGGGATTTTAACCCTTTTAGAGTAAACAATTACATATTTTATTCATACGCAACTGTTTAGATATGTTAACTCATAAAATTGAGGTTGTATTGCTTCAGATTAGAATAAACAAAAACATAATTCTAGGAACTAGTTAGGTAATAATATATTTGTTTTAAGAAAAGAAAGAAAAAGCTTCCATTACTTCTGGATTATTGAACATATTTGTCCTAAAAAGTAATAAATCTATTGTTATTACCTGATAATATATAACTGAACAAGAATTTCCTTATTTCACTTATATATTCTAAGGCTATATGAATCAGAAGTAATAAGAAATATAACTGGAATGTAACATGATCCCACACAGTGTGTGACTATCAGAATGCAGTTACATTCAGTTATAAATATAGGTTTTTTATAGAGAACCATCTCTTAGTATAATAAATGAAGAGACATCAGGAATTAGGATGTCAGTCCATTGAATCTTATTGGTCCATGGATGATGTGGCATAACGGCCTCTTTTGTGAGAATGATGATTTCCATTTTGTTCTGAAATTTTCTGGGTGCTGCCTGAAGGTGAAGATGATGCCATTCTTCTGCGTGTGGGAGTGTTGCTGCTTGTGGGTTCTGTCAGATTTAATTTTAAAAGGGTTTGTTGTAGTTCATCTGCTGATCTGCTTCTGTAAATTGTACCTTGGTAGTTAAATCTGACTGAAAAGGGGAAGCCCCATTGATACATAATGTTGTGGCGTTGCAGTTCCATTAGTTGGGTGGGGTTTCATGGATCGTCTTTTAGTAATAGTAAGTTGGGATAGGTCAGCAAAAATTTGATAATTGTGTCCTTGAAAATTAAGTTCCTTTTTTTCTCTTGCAGCAATTAGTATTTGTTCTTTCGTTCTGTAATAATTAAATTTTGTGATTATATCACGTGGGGGTCCATCTTTCTTTTTGGCTGTGAGGGCTCTGTGTACTCTGTCCAGTTCTAAACGTTCAATAGGGATATCTGGCTTTAGTTCTTGTAATAGAGCAGTAATAGTAGACTGCAGGTCTGTCACAGTTTCAGGTATTCCCCTTATGCGCAAGTTTGAACGTCTGACTCTATTTTCGTAATCTTCGAGCTTAGTTTGAAGTATTAAATTCTCTTTTTTTAAATTGTTCCAATTCTGTTATATTTTCTTGGGTTGTAATTTCAATTTCATCCATTTTTATTTCTAAGGCTGCGGTGCGGTTTCCCAGCTCTCTTATTTCTTTGGTTAGGCTTTTTGTTATTTGGTCTGAGGTTTGTTTTAAAGCCTTATGAAGCATCTTTTCAAATTGTAATAATATTACTGGGGATACTGAGGAGGCTTGTGGAGAAGTTTGTGAGAGGATTTGTTCTGTATCTGACTCAAATGGAGAGTCTTGCTGTGACATTTTCTGTCTGTGAGAGCGCCCTGATGCTGTATCTTGTGAGGTGACTGGAGCTGCTTCAGCTGCAGTGAGTGCCTGTGAGCTCTTTGTGAGGTGATTTTTATTTCTGCCACGGTTTCCTCCCAGTACCATATTTCCTGCCCAAACTTTCACAGTTTGTTCCCTGGGGCAAAAAGGTTCAAATGGATACCTTTTGAGCCTGCAGGCTCCGCTTTGTCCTTCTCTTCTCTCCTCAGCGGTGTGGAGCTCTAACAATGCATGTCTGCTCCGCTAGGCTCCGCCTCCTGCCCCCCACCCTATTTCACAAATTTCTGTTCAGAATATGCATATAATTATTTTTATACATTGGGATTATGGGTGGAATATTGTAGTTAAACATACATATCAACATATTGAACCTATTTCTGATAAGAATATGCATAAAATTAGTTTTCTACATGGGGATTACGGGTGGAATATTGTTTAGAAATATACATAGCAACATATTAAACCTATTTCTGATATGAATATGCATAAGAAAATATTTCTACATTGGGATTATAGGTGCAATATTGTTTATAAATTTACATAGCAACATATAAACCTATTTCTGATATGAATATGCATAGAATTATTAATAATTTTCTGCATGGGGATTATGGGTGGAATATTACTTATAAATATATATAGGAACCTATTTAACCCATTGTTGATAAAAATATGCATAACTTTTTTTCTATATGAGGATTATGGGTGGAATATTGTTTATATCTATACATAGGAACCCATTTAACCCATTTCTGATTAGAATATGCATATAATTAATTTTCTATATGGGGATTATGGGTGGAATATTGCTTATAAATATACATAGGAACCTATTTAACCCATTTCTGACAAGAATATGCATATAATTATTATTCCACATGGGGATTATGGGTGGAATATTATTTAAAAATATACATAGGAAATTATTTAACCCATTTCTGATATGAATATACATACAATTATTTTTCTACATGGGGATTAGGGGTGGAATATTGTTTATAAATATACATAGTAATATATTAAACCTATTTCTGATATGAGTATGCATACAATACATGGGGATTATGGGTGGAATTGTGTAGTCAAACATACATAGGAATATATTAAACCTATTTCTGATATGAATATACATACAATTATTTTTCTACTATTACATATTAACATATACATAATACATATTAACAACATAATACATATTAACCTATTTGTGATAAGAAGAAGCATATCATTATATTTCTACATGTGGATTATGGGTTGAATATTGTTTATAAATATACATAGCAACCTATTTAACCCATTTCTGATAACAATATGCATATATTTTTTTTTCTACATGGGGAGTGTGGGTGGAATATTTTTTATAAATATACATAGCGACAACGGCCTGGATTGCGGCCTAGACCCCTGTGCTGAGACCGGCGGCCATTTTGGTACACCTACCTCCTCTGCCTGTACTGTAACATAGCCTGCGGTCCTGCTCTCCCCCTCCACCGCTGCATGCTCGGCCCTCTGTGTCCCACAGGGCATAGCTCCAGTCTGCCAATACCGCTGAGAGAGGAGGGGTAATACCCCACATACGGACACAACAAGATTAACTCCTGTCCCCACTTTCCCAGATACCCTAACATCTGGGCATCATGTCGCCATCGAAATCTCAGAAAGCTGCCGTATCTAAATTGGACCAATACCGCCGACAGGACAGGGAGGAACAGGCAGAAAATGATGGCGACAATACACATGGCAAGGAGCGCACAGCGGGAGACACAGAAAAGCTGCTGGAAGCAATAAACCTCTGCAGAACATCACTTGCCTCACAGATAGAAGAAGTCAAGGTAGACATATCCTTGATCAGACAAGACTTCCACAAACTTCGAGACCGCGTTAAAGAAACTGAAACCCGCATCAGCGATATGGAAGACACCATTCCCCCAATGAGAACGGAGGTGCACCACATGAAGCAGCAAATCCAACAACTATTCTCCAAGCAAGAAGACCTTGAGAACAGAAGCAGGAGATGTAACCTCCGCCTCATTGGTCTGCCGGAGGGGGCTGAGGGTAAGGATCCCACGCTTTTCCTGGAGCAGTTGCTCATCAAGACCTATGGTAGAGAGGCCTTCTCCCCCATGCTGGCAGTTGAAAGAGCCCATCGCATGCCCGCCAGACCGCCGCCACAAGGAGCCCCACCACGTACTTTTATAGCCAAAATGCTCAACTACAGAGATAGAGACGCTGCCCTGCGACTTGCAAGGGAAAGGGGCAACATCCCCCTAGGCAACGTTAAAATTGCGGTGTTCCCTGACTTTTCGGCGGAGGTGCAGCGACGCAGACAAAATTTCATGGAAGCAAAGCGCAAACTTAGAAGCCTCAACATGAAATATGCCATGCTGTTTCCAGCGCGACTCCGAGTGGAACACGACGGCCGAGTTTCCTTTTTTGAAGATCCTGCTGAGCTGATGGCCTGGTTGGAACGCAGAAACAACCTGGAAAAGGCGGATTAAAGTGTCTGTGAGTATGTAATCATGCGTTAATCTTCCACATGCACACCTCTGACACAGATGCAACAACAATCCACTATCATTCTCCACTGAACACCCACCCCTATTTACTTCGCCAGTTGTTACCGTTGTGAAGAATAGCCCAAGGGGTAGAGGGACACAGTGCCTACACAAATATCTACATATACTCCCCTCTTGTGGGCTTAGATCCAGTTTGTATTCTGCGGAACGTTTCTGATACACAATGCTGGAACTTTCCTGGGACAAATCCCTAAATGATCGAACTACACACATTACTTTTTACATCTCAATGGAGCTCTGGACTACTGTAGTCCTACAGTCCACAAGCAGAGTGCAGCGTACTCAGCCCCCATACAAGTCTGAACCTGGCGGCCCAAGAAGAAAATACCACAACAACACCAATCTTGATAATGTGCAAACTCCAACTACACACCTGAGTGAAGAGAGGTTAGCCCTCTCTGTGTTTTTTCTTCCATGGAAAGAGAAGTTTGGAGAGGCACAGACAACCATCCTACTTCAAGTACTTTACTTTCATTATTTTTTTTCTCAATATGCCGTCAGGGCCGAGACTATACAGAAAGTTTTGTTATGGGTGAATGCTAGCATCAGTTGGGGAAGATGCAAAGCAGGGAGGGGGGAGGGGGGAGGGGAAACCTACAAGTTAAATTTCAATGTAAGTGTTTTAATGTTTAAGCGTATGGTGCTGACATACCTTTTGTTTCACTGGTGTTCAGATGTTGCATACAGTGAGTTACATCACACAACCAGAAAGAATATAATCATTTCTGTTTTTCTCCAATTAAGGAAAGTAGGGTATAGATTGAGATCACAAAAACATATTCTATTACAACTCCCGTTCCTATATAAATATGTTACCCTTCAATATAGTGTCAAGTCTAGGTTTGTGGGGAAAGCATTGTCATGCATACACACCAAGACCAATTGGAGAGAATACGTATCAGGGGGGGAGGAGGGGGAAACTAAAAAGCCAGATCCAACTGCACGTGCTCCGGTTAACCTGTGTGTGACAGTGCTATATCCTACGTTTAACTGGTGCTCAGTCGTTACCCATAGCATGTTATACCGCAGATGTATTGGAAGTCCGATACTTTCTGTTCTGTTTCTTCTAAGGAAAGGGAGCCTCAGGCTGGGTGCACAGAAATCCGTCTCATTTTATTTATTGCCCTTTTATTATCTCTTCTTTTATCACGCTATTAGATGCAAAAACATAAAGAAAAATCTGTTACTGATACAGGCTGGCACTGACTGGGTGGGGGAAGTTGCTGGGAGGGGGGAGCGGAAAAGGGAAGCTGAAAAACTAGACTTAAACGTGCACACTTTAACTGCTACGTCCACAACACCAGCGCGTCCCGGTCCCATCGGGTGCTTACTGGACAAATATAATATGGTATATCACGCATCCCTGCTGTTTAACCTTCCTACATCGTCCCGCTACAATGGGGCTAAAAGCTACATTAACATACTAAAATATAAGCACAAACAACAATGCCTAAAATATCACTGAAGTTCCTTACATGGAACGTGAGGGGATTACGTGATAAAATTAAACGGGCGGCAGCCCTTACATTTATTAAAAAACAAAGAGCGGATGTGGTGACCCTGGTGGAGACCCACATTGAGGGTAGACTTCAGATGACACTGCGTCGCCCGTGGGTGGGTTGGGCATTCCACTCAACCCATACATCACACTCGAGAGGTGTCTCGGTACTTATCGCAAAAACAGTGCACTTTGAATTATGTGAGCTACACACTGACCCACAAGGTAGATTTATATTTATATCCGCTAAATTACACGGGGAACCCTTTTTGATCTTAGCTGTCTATGTCCCTCCCCCATTTTCCACTTCCATACTACTAGAGGGAATCTCCTTTATAGCAAAATACCCAACAGCTCAGACAATATGGATGGGAGATTTCAATAGTACACTCAATGAGGAACTGGACAGACTGAGACCAAGTCCACCTGCTACAAACCCCCCCAGAGATACTAAACTTGCCAGGCTTTTCTCACCTTTTCACTTGATGGACACCTGGAGGCATAAACACCCGCACACGCGTAAATACTCCTGCTTCTCAGCAACACACAATACCATGTCAAGAATTGACTTTATTTTTATATCCCAAAATCTGTTAGCACGTCTCCTTGAGACAGAGTTTGGTCCTAGACTGCTCTCGGATCACGCTCCATATTGGATCACCCTCACCTTCCATATAGATAAACCACCAACTTCATGGCGCCTTAATCCGTTCTGGCTGACATTGTTGCCAGAGGATGACGACTTGTCGGCCGAATGGGAGACCTTCTTTCTGGAAAACACAAGCACTGCCTCTTTTCCGATAGTATGGGAAACTTTTAAAATACACGCCAGGGCTACCCTAATAACTCGCATCAACAAGATCAAAGCAAACTCATCAGATATATATGAGAGGGCGGAGACTGAATTCTCACGCATAGAACACATATATCAAAATGACCCATCCCAAGCTAATGCCTCCCACTTAAAATTACAATCCAGGATCATGAACCAACTCCAATACGAAAAAGCAAGACAGAAATTATTTTTTGCCAAACAGAAATATTTTGAGCAGGGTGAGAGAGCTGGAAAACTTCTGGCGTTTCTAGCTCGGAACGAGGACAAACCCCCAGTGGTAATTGCACTGCATAGCCCAGAGGGGCAAAAAATCACAGATCCTCCTGTTGTGTCATCCAAATTTAGGGAGTTCTTTATGGACTTATACAATTCTAGGACCCAGGAGGGACCAGATGATATGATCTCCTTTCTGGAAGGAGTAGCATTCCCTCAACTTACACCTGAACAAAGGGAACTTCTAGAGGCCCCTCTCACTAAAGAAGAAATAGACGCCGCAATTGCAAGTTTCGCCAAATCTAAATCCCCTGGCTCAGATGGGTTACCCATAGAATTTTACTCACATTACAATGAAATAATCACCCCCAAACTGCTTACCCTTTATAATGTCATGTTTCAACAATTCACCCTCCCACCCTCTATGGGTGAGGCCACAATTGTCTTGATACCTAAACCGGGCAAGGACTTGGGTCACCCGGAATCCTACCGCCCTATCTCATTACTACAGGCTGATATTAAGATTCTGGCCAAAATTCTAGCCATGCGACTCAATCAAGTGATACTCAACCTTATACATGCTGACCAGGCTGGTTTTATGCCGGGACGTAACACTTCCTTTAACCTACGGAAATTATTTATAAACCTGCAGGCCACACATGAGAATGTAGGCACAAGAGTGATAGTCACCCTTGATACTGCCAAGGCTTTCGACTCGGTTGAGTGGGGATACCTCTGGTGCTGTCTTGAACGATATGGTTTTGGTCCAAACTTTATTCAATGGGTACAATTACTATACCAGAACCCCACGGCCAGAGTGGTGGCAAATGGATGGCCGTCTCAGAAGTTCGACCTCCACAGAGGCACGAGACAGGGCTGCCCATTGTCCCCACTACTGTACGCTCTGGCTGCGGAACCACTGGCTGTTTCTATCCAGACAGACCCAGAGATCATAGGATTAAAAACCGGAACCCTCACAGAAAAAATCAGCATGTACGCTGATGACACACTACTATATCTGGCGGACCCAGGTCCTTCCCTCCACCGGGCTCTTCAGACAATTAAACGTTTCGGGAAATTCTCGGGCCTCAAAATAAATTGGGGGAAATCCCAAGTTTTACCAATAGACACTTTCCCACCCACGGAATTCCAAGCCACCCTACCATTACAAAGAGTAGACACAATTAAATACTTAGGAATAAATACCTCCAAAAATCCAGCAGACTACATAACACTAAACATTAAACCATTATATTCCCTTATTAAAACTAAAACACAATCGTGGACTAGACTACCCCTAGGAGTGTGGGGTCGCATTAACCTTATAAAAATGATATTACTCCCTAAAATATTATATATACTCTGGCACACCCCAACATACATACCTCTAAAACACTTTAAAATAATGGAGTCCCTTCTCAAGCCCTTTGTGTGGGGAAAAAATAGACACAAGATTGCATGGCAAACCCTCAAAAACCCAATAGACATGGGGGGTACAGCACTTCCGGACCTTAATCACTACTATATTGCGTCCCAACTCTCCCAACTTTACCATATAGATAAGGTGGACAGTGAAAGATTCCGGATGCTAATCTGCCCACAATGGGCCCAAGGAACCTCAGATTCCATATATGCTATCACTGTGGGCACTAAGACCAACGAAGGTAACACACACAAAACATCCCTGTTGTATCAATACAGACGCATCTGGGAACTCGCAAACAACAAACTCAATATACCCAGACACAACGACTTCACTCCCTTATGGTGCAACAGAGACCTACCAGAGCTCCATAATATTCATGACCCGAGACCTTGGTTGGAGAGGGGTATACTCTACTTACACCATGTCTGGTCAAACGGAACCCTTAAAAACTTTGACACCCTTAAAGAGGAATTCCATCTAGCCAACAACATGGTATTCAGATTCCTCCAATTGAGACACGCAATACAGACACAATTTCCGCAACCCCCACCACAGTCGGCCCCCAATCCTCTAATAGCAATCATAAAAGACACAGACCCAAAAAAATTAATATCCTGTTTCTACAACATGCTCACTATCCCAATAGCCACAAAAATAATATACGGCCTCAAATCCCGCTGGGAAAGGGATCTGGGTAACCTAGAAGATGAGGAATGGGAAGAAGCACTGGACACATGTAAAGAGGTATCTCCCAAACTGTCAGACAGGTTGACACAATTAAATATAATACACCGTACATACCTAACCCCGCATAGGATAGCCAGATACAAACACAACTGTCCAACAGTGTGTCCAATGTGTAAGTCCACAGAGAGTTCGTTCTACCATCTCCTCTGGTCATGCCCTCAGATACAGGGCCTATGGAAGCAGATAGTAACCTTTCTTCATGACAACATGGGCTCACCTGT
The DNA here is from genome assembly GCF_042186555.1 of Aquarana catesbeiana. NCBI lineage: Eukaryota > Metazoa > Chordata > Amphibia > Anura > Ranidae > Aquarana > Aquarana catesbeiana. The sequence continues at coordinate 259,334,845 of NC_133328.1, read as the reverse complement.
GACACTGGACCCCAAACAATGCCTGTTGGGTGTGTTCCCAAGCCCAATGGAAAAATACACCAAGGTATTTCTACAGGAGACCCTGTTCTCATGCAGAAAGATAATAGCTAGGAAATGGATGCGTCCCTTACCACCCGAGATTAAAGAATGGAAAGCAGAGGTAAATGGGACACTCCCATATAAACGGGTGATATACATCAATAGAGGATGCCCAGACAAACACAATAGAATATGGGATCGATGGCTACAGGACTCGGAAACTTGCTCATGACCAATATAAATTTCTATGCACTGGAGAAATACCTCTCCTCAATGAAAATACTATAATTATACCCTATATTAAACGATAATATCAATAGAGAACATCAGAAGAAATGTACTACAGACCATTCATGTATGTAACCATCTTTATATCACGTACAATTACATTGCAATGTATACATGTATAAATACGTGCAAATGTTATGACTTGTATGTATTCTGATTCACAATAAAAAACTTTGTTGGGAAAAAAAAAAATATACATAGCGACATATTTCACCTATTTCTGATAAGAATAGGCATATCATTATTTTTCTACATGGGGATTATGGGTGGATTTTTGTTTATAAATATACATCGGAACCTATTCAACTCATTCCTGATAAGAATATGCATATAATTATTTTTCCACATGGGGATTATGGGTGGAATATTGTTAATAAATATACATATCAACATATAAAACCTATTTGTGATATGAATATGCATATAATTATTTTTCTACATGGAGATTATCGGTGGAATATTGTAGATAAACATACATAGCAACATATTAAACCTATTGATGATAAGAATAGGCATATCATTATTTTTCTACATATGGATTATGGGTGGAATATTGTTTATAAATATACATAGGAACCGCTTTCACCCATTTCTGATAAGAATATGCATATAATTATTTTTCTACGTATGGATTATGTGTGGAATATTGTAGATAAAGAAACATAGCAACATATTAAACCTATTTCTGTTAAGAATAGAAATATCATTATTTTTCCACATGCAGATTATGGGTGGAATATTATTATAAATATACATAGGAACCTATTTAACCCATTTCTGATAAGAATATGCATAAAAAATATTTCTACATGAGAATTATAGGGGGAATATTGTTTATAAATATGCATAGCAATATATTAAATCTATTTCTGATATGAATATGCATGAAAAATATTTCTACTTGGGAATTATGGGTGGAATATTGTTTATAAATATACATAGGAACCTATTTAACCCATTTCTGATAAGAATATGCATATAATTATTTTTCTACCTGGGGATTATGGATGGAATGTTGTTCATACATATAGATAGCAACATATTAAACCTATTTCTGATATGAATATGCATAAAAAATATTTCTACATGGGAATTATAGGCGAAATATTGTTTATCAATATACATAGCAATATATTAAACCTATTTCTGATATGAATATGCATATAATTATTTTTCTACATAGCAACCTATTTAACCCATTTCTAATAAGAATATGCATATAATTATTTTTCTACATGGGGATTATGGATGGAATACTGTAGATAAACACACATAGGAATACATTAAACCTATTTCTGATATGAATATGCATAACATTATTTTTCTACATGGGGAATATGGGTGGAATATTGTTTATAAATATACATAGGAACCTATTTAACCCATTTCTGATAAGAATATGCATATAATTATTTTCTACATGGGGTTATGGGTGGAAAGTTGTTTATTAGTATACATAATAACTTATTTATCCCATTTCAGATAAGAATATGCATATAACTATTTTTCTATATGGGTATTTTGGGAGGAATAATGTTTATAAATATACATATGCACTTACTTAACCTATTTCTCTAATAGGAATATGCACATAATTATTTTTCTACATGGGGATTATGGGTGGAATATTTTAGATGAACATACATATTAAACCTATTTCTGATATGAATAATAATGGGTGGAATATTGTTTATACATATAGATAGCAACATATTAATCCTATTTTTCATAAGAATATGCATATAATTATTTTTCTATATTGGGATTATGAGTGGAAAATATTAAACCTATTTCTGATATGAAAATGCATACAAAATATTTCTACATCTGGATTATAGGTGGAATGTTGTTAATAAATATACAAAGGAACCGATTTCACCCATTTCTGATAAGAATATGCATATAATTATTTTTCTACATGGGAATTATGGTTTACTATTTTTTATAGATATACATATCAACATATAAAACCTATTTGTGATATGATTATGCATATAATTATTTTTCTACATAGGGATTATGGGTGGAATATTGTAGATAAACATACATGGCAACATATTAAACCTATTTCTGATAAAAATAGGCATATCGTTATTTTTCTACATGTGGATTATATGGGTGGAATATTGTATATATACATAGCAACATATTCAACCTATTTCTTATAAGAATATGCATAAAATTATTTTTCAACATTTGGATTATGGATGGAATATTGTAGTTAAACATACATAGGAATATTTTAAACCTATTTCTGATATAAATATGCATACCATTATTTTTCTACATGGGTGGAATATTATTTATAAATATACATAGGAACCTATTTAACCCACTTCTGACAGAAATATGCATATAATTATTAATCTACATGAGGATAATGGGTGGAATATTGTTTATACATATCGATAGCAACATATTAAACCTATTTGTAATAAGAATATGCATATAATTACTTTTCTAACTTGGGATTATGGGTGGAATATTGAAATTAAACATACATAGGAGAAAATATTAAACCTTTTTCTGATATGAATATGCATAAAAAAATATTTCTACATTGGGATTATAGGCGGACTATATATAAATATATAAATAAATATAAATATACATAGGAACCTATTTCACCCATTCCTGATCAGAATATGCATATAATTACTTTTATAATTGGGAATATGGGTGGAATATTGAAAGTAAACATACATAGATTATACCTATTTCTGATAAGAATATGCATATAATTACTACATGGGTTTATGGGTGGATTGTTGTTTATAAGTATACATAGGAACCTAAATGTACATAGGAACCTATTTATCTTATTTCAGATAAAAATATGCATATAATTTTTTTCCATATGGGTATTTTGGGTGGAATATTGTTTATAAATATAAATAGGAACTTACTTAACCTATTTCTGATAAGAAAATTCATATCATTGTTTTTCTACATTGGGATTATGGGTAGTCAATCATACATAGGAATATATTAAACCTATTTCTGATAAGAATAGGCATATCATTATTGTTTTACATGGGGATTATGGGTGGAATATTGTAGATAAACATAAAGTCATTCTACTTAAAAAAAAAAGGCTATATTTCACACACTCATCCGTATTGTATAAACTTTCATCCACTAGAAAAAGAGCGTTCGTATTATCTCCTGAAGAGAGCATTATATCTGCTACAAAGTGACAGGTGCACTTTAACAAAGAATGAGGTCACATTACTTACAGGTATTATATAGGTGCTAGGGCATATATATTATTTAAAGTCCAGGAAGCTAGGACCTATAGGAGAGCTTTAAATATGCATATGCAAATATGCATATGTTCAATATTGTATACATAAGAGCCTATTTAACCCATTTCTGATAAGAATATGCAAATAATATTTTTACTATATATAATAATATATATATAATGTGATATAATGTTTATAAATATACATAGGATACCTATTTAACCTATTTCTGATAATGAAAATGCATAAAATTATTTTACTACATGAAGATTATGGGAGGAATATTGTAGATAAACAGACATAGCAACATATTAAACGTATTCTGATAAGAATAGGCATATCATTATTTTTCTACATGGGTGATATGAGTAGAATACTGTTTTTAATCATATATGGGAACCTTTTTAACCCAATTCTGATAAGAATATGCATATAATTATTAATCTACATGGGGATAGTGGGTGGAATATTGTTTATTTATATAGACAGCAACATATTAAGCTGAGAGTCACAGAAAAAGCTACCCATGGGAAGAAATATCCACTGAGTGCAGTTTGGGGGGATTTGGTTGATCACAACAAAAGTTGGTCACCAAATGAGCTGAATAGGCTTCCCGTGGTAAGAATTATCCATTCTGTGCAGTTTTGGACAATCAGTGACGAACCTTTTTTATGACCAATCAATTGAGCTGAAAGTCACAGAATATGCATCTAAAGAAATATCCATTGCTTGTAGATTTGGGGGAATTGGTTGATCACAACAAAAGTTGGTCACCAAATTAGCTAAACATCACACAATAAGCTGCCCATGGGTAGAATTATTCATTGCTTGCAGTTTCGCTTGAATCGGTGACAAAATTTAGTGGTAACCAATGAGCTGAAAGTCACAAAATTAAGCTGCCCATGTGAACAAATATCCATTGTGTGCACTTTGGGGGGATTTGGTTAATCACAGCAAAAGTTGGTTACCAAAGGAGCTAAAAGTCCCACAATAAGCCTATCCCATGGGCAGAAGTATCCATTGCTTGCAGTTTCGGTGGAATCGCTGACAAAATTTTGTGGTGATCAAAAGAAAGAAAACCTGCGCTACCAAGCAAAAATTAGTGTGATTGCGGCTGCAACAAAAACCACAAATGAGGTGAAAAATTTAAATAATCTTTTTCTAGTGGATGAAAGGTTCTGCAATACGGATGAGTGTGTGAAATATAGCCTTTTTTTTGGAAGTAGAATGACTTTATGTTTATCTACAATATTCCACCCATAATCCCCATGTAGAACAATAATGATATGCCTATTCTTATCAGAAATAGGTTTAATATATTCCTATGTATGATTGACTACCCATAATCCCAATGTAGAAAAACAATGATATGAATTTTCTTATCAGAAATAGGTTAAGTAAGTTCCTATTTATATTTATAAAAAATATTCCACCCAAAATACCCATATGGAAAAAAATTATATACATATTTTTATCTGAAATAGGATAAAGAGGTTCCTATGTATACTTAGTGTATGTATACTTAGGAAATAGGTTTAAAATATTCCTATGTATGTTTAACTACAATATTCCATCCATAATCCAAATGTTGAAAAATAATTTTATGCATATTCTTATAAGAAATAGGTTGAATATGTTGCTATGTATATGTATAAACAATATTCCACCCATATAATCCACATGTAGAAAAATAACGATATGCCTATTTTTATCAGAAATAGGTTTAATATGTTGCCATGTAGGTTTATCTACAATATTACACCCATAATCCCTATGTAGAAAAATAATTATATGCATAATCATATCACAAATAGGTTTTATATGTCTATAAACAATAGTAAACCATAATTCCCATGTAGAAAAATAATTATATGCATATTCTTATCAGAAATGGGTGAAATCGGTTCCTTTGTATATTTATTAACAACATTCCACCTAAACCAAATCCACTTAAACTGCATTTTTACAATGGATACTTCTTCCCATGGGCAGCCTATTTCTGTGACTTTCAGCTCATTTGGTTGATCTTGATTACCACTAAATTTTGTCACCGATTCAACTGAAACTGCAAGCAATGGATAATGCTACCCATGGGCAGCTTATTGTGTGACGTTTAGCTCATTTTTGACCAACTTTTCTTCTGATCAACCAAATCCCCACAAACTGCACGCAATGGATATTTCTTTCCATGGGCAGCTTAATTCTGTGACTTTCAGCTAATTGGTTGATCTTGATTACCACTAAATTTTGTCACCGATTCAACTGAAACTGGATACTTCTGCCCACGGGCAGCCTATTTCCATGAACCACAAAATTTTGTCCTCGATTCCACCGAAACTGCAAGCAATAGATTCCCATATGCAGGCTATTCTGTGACTTTAAGCTCAATTTGGTTGAGTAAAGCAAACAAACCAGACAAGTACCTGGCCTTACGTCCTCATAGACCAGACCGTTTCCGTGTCCCAATCAGACTCAGACTGACTAAAGATACCATTACTATTAATCCGGTTAAAATACTCTCCGAATTTCGTAAACAATTAGCAAATCTATATGAGCCCAAATCAGCGTTTTCGCTGTTTCAGGCGGAGAATATAATCCTTTCTATTCTAATCTATATAATCTATCTTCTATAATCTTCCTATTCCTATGTCATCTAATGCCAGTCGTGAACTAATGGAGAGCACAATTACTACAGAGGAAGTCTTATCGGCCATCAAGTCGCTCAAACCCCATAAACGCCCAGGCCTGGACGGCCTCCTGAGCCTTTATTATAAAAAATTTGCAACTGAATTAGCACCCCACGGACACCTTATGGTCCAATTATAGGCCAATTTCACTTTTAAATGTGGACATCAAAATCCTGGCCAAAATTTTAGCCCTACGCCTCAATCCCATTATAGGGGGATTGATCCATAAAGACCCAGTAGGTTTTATACCTAAACGACAACTGAATTCACCGTGTAATCCTCCTTACAACACCTAGCCCGCTCCCGTAAAATTCCGATGCACCTCCTTTCCTTAGATATCCGGAAAGCTTTTGACACAGTCTCTTGGCCCTATACTCTCCAACGTTGGGGCTTCGGCCCACATTTTCTGGGGTGGATCAATGCGCTATACAATCATCCGAGGCGTACGAGCATTATTCAGGAACCAGGCAGGGCTGTCCTTTATCCCCCATATTGTTTGCGCTTGTGATCGAACCCTTAGCGTCCCTGATAAGAAATAACTGATATCCGAGGCTTCAACCTCGCACAAACTGTGTCTCTTTGCTGATGATGCTCTCATGTTCATCACATCTCTCCATACTACCCTCCCAATCCTACTGCACACCCTAGATAGGTTTGCTCGGGTCTCAGGACTAGAAATCAACCAAGCCAAATCGAAAGCTCTCAATGTGTCTTTGTCGCAAGCTGCTATAGATATGCTACGCCAAATTTTTCTTTCCACTGGTCCACCACATCAATTCCCTATTTAGGGATTAAACTGACGAGTGATCCATCTCACTTGTTCCAATCCAATTATCTCCCAATGCTAACCCAACTAACTTCTCTTCTTAACTCTTGGCTACCTTTATGTGTCTCCTGGCTCGGGCGTATTGCAGCTGTAAAAATGTCTTAACTACCGAAACTGTTATATTTATACATTTATATTTATATTTGTACTTCCTGTCACGGTCCCTCCCTATTACCATAGGATCATACAAAATAAAGACTTTAAATACATCTGGGGCCCCACAAGACCCAGAGTGGCTAGATCCGTACTTCTCCGTAACTTCTCGCAAGTCAAATTTTACATTATAGGATGCAGCAAAGTCTTTAATTTGAGCTTCATCTCCAGGTTCCTGCTTTCCAAATTGATTGCAGGGAAACCAGAGTATGTGTAAACCTCTTTCAGCATATTTGCCGTGAATTTCTACAAGCTGAGTGTAGTTTACAGGTGTATTTGTAGTTTACAATGCATCTAGCTACATTGACAATGACACACACATAGCCCCTGTATTTCTCCAGGGAAACTACATTGCCATCGTTGTCAGTAGCAGAAAATTCATAAATGGTCTTCGCACTCTTCCAGCTCAATGGGAGCCTTGGTATTCCAAATTTTCTACATTACTACCATGCTGCAAGGCTGGCTCAGATTATTCTCTATCACTCGAAACTCGAAAAACCACTCTGGGTCAGCCTTGAAGCTATTGACTCATTTCCGATTACTATAACCAATTTGCTATGGCTTTCCCCAGCGTCACGAGGCCCCCTAACCAATCCACTCACACAACATACACTCAAACTCGATACCCTTTTAATTGATCTCCCCACACAAGGATCTCTTGTCCTTCCTAGGTCACCCTCAATTTTATCCAGCCTACACAGAACCAACATCATTTCAGTCCTGGGTGCAGGCGGGCCTGACTCGCATATGTGACCTAGTTAATAGTGATACTATTAAATCATTTGCCAGTATCCAAGCACAGTAGAAAATGCTTCCGTTATCTCCAAATTGCTCACTTTGTCCAAACAACAGTAAAATCTCTCTGGGCTAGATACTTTGACAGAGTACGAAACCATGTGCGACTCGGACCCGCATGCCCCAGGATTTATCTCCCGACTCTACGCCCATCTCACTATGCCACCTTCAAGCCCTCCCACTTACGAGCAACGATGGTTAAAAGACTTAGATTGAAGCGGAGGACTGGGTGAATATCTGGACCAACACAAAAAACTCATCCCAAAACGTTATTGCCTCAGAGGAAAAGTACAAAGTGTTGATGCGATGGTATCTAGTCCCGGCCAGAATCGCTAAATTTTTACCTGAATTCTCCCCAAACTGTTTTAGGGGATGTGGTGACAGAGGTACACACTTGCACATCTGGTGGACATGCCCACTGGTGCAGCGCTTTTGGGAAACTACATTCCAAATGGAATCTACCCTCCACCAAGTCACCCTAAAACCCAACCCAGCAACAGCTCTGCTCAATCTCATTCCGCAAGATTACACAAGAGCACAGCTTCGCCCCCTCCTTCAATTATTCACTGCAGCTAATAAAGGATTGCTAAGGCGTGGAAAACACCCACACTCAGTATAGCTGAAATGTAAAATAGGATCACCCAAGCAATGGTACATAGCAAGGTCGAAGCGAAAATTCTAGATAAAGTCCCTCAGCACACCAAAACCTGGCAACCATGGATCGAGCACTTCCCGCCAGCTGGTGTTGACGAACACCTGTTGGGATTCTGAATATGTTCCGACCTAAACCTAAGATCTCGACACCACACCTTTGCCCATTGGGCCCGACCGACCCACATCCCCTTTTCCTGATCTCCTTTCAATCTGTTGCTACCCCCCCTTTTTTTCTTTCTCTCTCTTTTCTTCTTCTATTAAGACCTATTGGTAGTGTACTCTGTCTTATATAATGGTCCCGGCGACTCTCATGTCTGTTTTCTGGGAGGACGGCCGGCACCTTCACATGCTCATTTAGGGGACTCTGTTCCCTCACACTTTTTGCAGTCTTACCTAAATCGTATCTACCTGTTATCTGACTGAGTATTCATTTGTTTGTATAATTCTCAATTCTCCACTATGCCAATGTTATAATGTATGACTGTGATATGCACTGTTTTATGCTAACTTGTTACCCTTACTGTAATGTATGGAACAGTTGCTTGTTAATTACCAATAAAATATTTGAAAAGAAAAATAATTGTATGCACATTCTTATGAGAAATGGGTTAAATAGGTTCCGAAGCATATTTCTAAACAATATTCCACCCATAGTCCCCACGTAGAAAAATAATAATATGCATATTCTTATCAGAAATGGGTTAAATAGGATTCTATGTCTATTTATAAACAATATTCCACCCAAAAAACCCATAAAGAAAAATAATTGTATGCACATTTTTATGAGAAATGGGTTAAATAGGTTCATAAGCAAACAATATTCCACCCATAATCCCCATAAATAAAAGTAATTGTATGAATATTTTTATCAGAAATAGGTTTAATATGTTGCTATGTATGTTTATAAACAATATTCCACCCATAATCACAATGTAGAAAAATATTTTTTATGCATATTCATAGCAGAAATAGGTTTAATATATTCCTATGTATGTTTAACTACAATATTCCACTAATAATCCACATGTAGAAAAATAATTATATGCATATTCTTATCAGAAATTGGTTAAATAGGTTCCTATATATGTTTATAAGCAATATTCAACCCATCATCCCCACATAGAAAAGTAATTATATGCGTATTTTTATCAGAAATAGGTTTAATATGTTGCTATCTATCTTTTTATAAAATATTCTACCCATAATCCCCTTGTAGAAAAATAATGATATGCCTATTCTTATCAGAAACAGATTTAATAGATTCCTATGTATGTTTAACTACAATATTCCACCCATAATCCCCATGTAGAAAAATAATTATATGCATATTCTTATCAGAAATTGGTTAAATAGCTTCCTTTGTATGTTTATAAACAATACTCCACTCTTAATAGCCATATAGAAAAATAACCTTATGCATATTCTTATCGGAAATGGGTTAAGTAGGTTCCTATGTATATTTTTAAACAATATTCCACCCAAAATACCCATATAGAAAAACAATTGTATGCACATTCTTATGAGAAATGGGTTAAATAAGTTCCTAAGCATATTTCTAAACAATATTCCACCCAAAATCCCCATGTAGAAAAATAATTATATGCATATTCTTATCAGAAATGGGTTAAATAGGTTCCTATGTATATTTATAAAGAATATTCCACCCATAATCCCCATGTAGAAAAATAATTTTATACATATTCATATCAGAAATAGGTTTAATATATTCCTATGTATGTTTAACTACAATATTCCAACCATAATCCACATGTAGAAAAATAATTATATGCATATTCTTATCAGAAATAGATTAAATAGGTTGCTATGTCTGTTTATATACAATATTCCACCCATAATCCCCATGTAGAAAAATAATGATATGCATATTCTTATCAGAAATAGGTTTAATATATTCCTATGTATGTTTGACTACAATATTCCAACCATAATCCCCATGTAGAAAAATAATTATGTGCATATTCTTATCAGAAATAGCTTAAATAGGTTGCTATGTATATTTATAAACAATATTCCACCAATAATCCCCATGTAGAAAAATAATTATATGCATATTCGTATCAGAAATGGGTTAAATAGGTTCTTATATATAGATAAAAAAAAGAATTCACTCATACTGCCCATATGGAAAAAAAATAATTATATGCATATTCTTATCAGAAATTGGTTAAATAGGTTCCTATATATATTTATAAGCACTATTCAACCCATAATCCCCACATAGAAAAATAATTATATGCATATTCTTATTCGAAATGGGTTAAAAAAGGTTACTATGTATATTTATAAACAATATTTCACCAATAATCCCCATGTAGAAAAATAATTATATGCATATTCTTATCAGAAATGGGTTAAATAGGTTCCTATGTATATTTATAAACAATATTCCACCCAAAATCACAATGTAGAATAAAAATTACATGCATATTCTTATCAGAAATGGGTTAAATAGGTTTGTATGTATTATTTATAAACAATATTCCACCCAAAATCACAATGTAGAATAAAAATTACATGCATATTCTTATCAGAAATGGGTTAAATAGGTTCCAATGTATATTTTTAAACAATATTCCACCGATAATCCCCATATAGAAAAGTAATTATATGCATATTCTTTTCAGAAATGGGTTAAATAGGTTCCTATATATAGATATAAAAAATAATTCACTCATACTCCCCATATAGAAAAAGATAATTATATGCATATTCTTATCAGAAATGGGTTAAATAGGTTCCTATAAATATTTATAAGGAACATTCAACCCATAATCCTCATATAGAAAAATAATTATATGCATATTCTTATTCGAAATGGGTTAAAAAAGGTTACTATGTATATTTATAAACAATATTTCACCAATAATCCCCATGTAGAAAATAATGATATGCATATTCTTATCAGAAATGGGTTAAATAGGTTGCTATGTATTTTTATAAACAATATTCCACCCAAAATCACAATGTAGAATAAAAATTACATACATATTCTTATCAGAAATGGGTTAAATAGGTTCCAATGTATATTTTTAAACAATATTCCACCGATAATCCCCATGTAGAAAAATAATTATATGCATATTCTTATCAGAAATGGGTTAAATAGGTTCCTATATATATTTATAAACAATATTCCACCCATAATCCTAATTTAGAATAAAAATTATATGCATAGTCTTATCAGAAATGGGTTAAATAGGTTGATATGTAAATTTATAAACAATATTCCACCCATAATCCCCATGTAGAAAAATAATTATATGTATTTTCTTATGAGAAATGGGTTAAATAGGTTCCTATGTATATTTATAAACAATATTTCACCCAAAATCCCCATGTAGAAAAATAATTATTTTCATATTCTTATCAGAAATGGGTTAAATAGGTTCCTTTGTATGTTTATAAACAGTATTCCACTCTTAATCACCATATAGAAAAATAACTTTATGCATATTCTTATCAGAAATGGGTTAAGTAGGTTCCTATGTATATTTATAAAAAATATTCCACCCATAATCCCCATGTAGAAAAATAATTATATGCATATTCTTATGAGAAATGGGTTAAATAGGTTTGTATGTATTGTTTATAAACAATATTCCACCCAAAATCACAATTTAGGATAAAAATTACATGCATATTCTTATCAGAAATTTGTTAAATAGGTTCCAATGTATATTTTTAAACAATATTCCACCGATAACCCCCATATAGAAAAGTAATTATATGCATATTCGTATCAGAAATAGTTTAAATAGGTTCATATATATAGATATAAAAAATAATTCACTCATACTCCCCATATAAAAAAAAAAAAATGATATGCATATTTTTATCAGAAATGGGTTAAAAAGGTTCCTATATATCTTTATAAGCAATATTCAACCCATAATCCCCATGTAGAAAAATAATTATATGCATATTCTTATCAGAAATGGGTTAAATAGGTTCCTATGTATATTTATAAACAATATTCCACCCATAATCCCCATGTAGAAAAATAATGATATGCATATTCTTATCAGAAATGGGTTAAATAGGTTCCTTTGTATGTTTATAAACAGTATTCCACTCTTAATCACCATATAGAAAAATAACTTTATGCATATTCTTATCAGAAATGGGTTAAGTAGCTTCCTATGTATATTTATAAGCAATATTCCACCCATAATCCCCATGTAGAAAAATAATTATATGCATATTCTTATGAGAAATGGGTTTGTATGTATTATTTATAAACAATATTCCACCCAAAATTACAATGTAGAATAAAAATTAAATGCATATTCTTATCAGAAATGGGTTAAATAGGTTTGTATGTATTATTTATAAACAATATTCCACCCAAAATCACAATGTAGAATAAAAATTACATGCATATTCTTTTCAGAAATAGGTTAAATAGGTTCCAATGTATATTTTTAAACAATATTCCACCGATAATCCCCATATAGAAAAGTAATTATATGCATATTCGTATCAGAAATGGGTTAAATAGATTCCTATATATAGATATAAAAAATAATTCACTCATACTCCCCATATAGAAAAAGATAATTATATGCATATTCTTATCAGAAATGGGTTAAATAGGTTCCTATATATATTTATAAGCAACATTCAACCCATAATCCCAATTTAGAATAAAAATTATATGCATAGTCTTATCAGAAATGGGTTAAATAGGTTCCTATGTATATTTATAAACAATATTCCACCCATAATCCCAATGTAGAAAAATAATTATTTGCATATTCTTGTGAGAAATGGGTTAAATAGGTACCTATGTATATTTATAAACAATATCCCACCCATAATCCCCATGTAGAAAAATAATTATTTTCATATTCTTATCAGAAATGGGTTAAATAGGTTCCTTTGTATGTTTACAAACAGTATTCCACTCTTAATCACCATATAGAAAAATAACTTTATGCATATTCTTATCAGAAATGGGTTAAGTAGGTTCCTATGTATATTTATAAACAATATTCCACCCATAATCCCCATGTAGAAAAATAATTATATGCATATTCGTATCAGAAGTGGGTTAAATAGGTTCCTATATATAGATATAAAAAATAATTAACTCATACTCCCCATAAGGAAAAAAAATAATTATATGCATATTCTTATCAGAAATGGGTTAAATAGGTTCCTATATATATATATATATATATATATATATATATATATATAAGCAATATTCAACCCATAATCCCCATATAGAAAAATAATTATATGCATATTCTTATTCGAAATGGGTTAAAAAAGGTTACTATGTATATTTATAAACAATATTTCACCAATAATCCCCATTTAGAAAAATAATTTTATGCATATTCTTTATCAGAAATGGGTTAAGTAGATTCCTATGTATATTTATAAACAATATTCCACCCATAATCCCCATTTAGAAAAATAACTTTATGCATATTCTTATGAGAAATGGGTTAAATAGGTTTGTATGTATTATTTATAAACAATTTTCCACCCAAAATCACAATGTAGAATACAAATGACATACATATTCTTATCAGAAATGAGTTAAATAGGTTTGTATGTATTATTTATAAACAATATTCCACCCAAAATCACAATGTAGAATAAAAATTACATGCATATTCTTATCAGAAATGGGTTAAATAGGTTCCAATGTATATTTTTAAACAATATTCCACCGATAATCCCCATATAGAAAAGTAATTATATGCATATTCGTATCAGAAATGGGTTAAATAAGTTCCTATATATAGCAATAAAAAATAATTAACTCATACTCCCCATATAGAAAAAGATAATTATATGCATATTCTTATCAGAAATTGGTAAAATAGGTTCCTATATATACTTATAAGCAACATTCAACCCATAATCCCCATATAGAAAAATCATTATATGCATATTCCTATTCGAAATGGCTTAAAAAAGGTTACTATGTATATTTATAAACAATATTTCACCAATAATCCCCATGTAGAAAAATACTGATGTGCATATTCTTATCAGAAATGGGTTAAATAGGTTCCTATGTATATTTATAAACAATATTCCACCCATAATCCCCATGTAGAAACATAATTATATGCATATTCCTATCAGAAATGGGTTAAATAGGTTGCTATGTATTTTTATAAACAATATTCCACCCATGATCCCAATGTAGAAAAATAATTTTATGCGTATTCATATCAGAAATAGGTTTAATTTTTTCCTATGTATGTTTAACTACAATATTCCACCCATAATCCCCATGAAGAAACATAATTATATTCATATTCTTATCAGAAATGGGTGAAATAGGATCCTATGTATATTTATAAACAATATTCCACCCATAATCCATATGTAGAAAAATAATGACATGCCTATTCTTAACAGAAATAGGATTAATATTTTGCTATGTATGTTTATCTACAATATTCCACCCATAATCCCCATGTAGAAAAATAATTATATGCATATTCATATCACAAATAGGTTTAATATGTTGATATTTAGATTTATTAACAATATTCTACCCATAAACCCCATGTAGAAAAATAACTTTATGCATATTCATAACAGAAATAGGTTTAATTTTTTTCTATGTATGTTTAACTACAATATTCCATCCATAATCTCCATGTAGAAAAATAATTATATGCACATTCTTATCAGAAATGGGTTAAATAGGTTCCTATGTATATTTATAAACAATATTGCACCCATAATCCCAATTTAGAATAAAATTTATATGCATAGTCTTATCAGAAATTGGTTAAATAGGTTCCTATGTATATTTATAAACAATATTGTACCCATAATCCCAATGTAGAAAAATAATTATATGCATATTCTTGTGAGAAATGGGTTAAATAGGTTCCTTTGTGTGTTTATAAACAGTATTCCACTCTTAATAATCACCATATAGAAAAATAACTTTATGCATATTCTTATCAGAAATGGGTTAAGTAGTTTCCTATGTATATTTATAAAACAATGTTCCACCCAAAATACCCATATAGAAAAATAATTGTATGCATATTCTTATGAGAAATGGGTTAAATAGGTTCCTAAGTATATTTATAAACAATATTCAACCCATAATCCCTATGTAGAAAAATAATTATATGCATATTCTTATGAGAAATGGGTTAAATAGGTTCCTATGTATTTATACACAATATTCCACCCATAATCCCAATGTAGAATAATAATTATATGCATATTCTTATCATAAATGGGTTAAATAGGTTCCTATGTATATTTATAAACAATATAACACCCATAATCCCAATGTAGAAAAATAATTTTATGCATATTCATATCAGAAATAGGTTTCATTTTTTCCTATGTATGTTTAACTACAATATTCCACCCATGATGGGTTAAATACGTTCCTAAGTATATTTATAAGCAATATTCTACCCAAAATCCCAATGTAGAATAATAATTTTATGCATATTCTTATCATAAATGGGTTAAATAGGTTCCTATATATAGATATAAACAATATTCCACCCATAATCCCCATATAGAAAAAGAATGATATGCATATTCTTATTAAAAATGGGTTAAATAGGTTTCTATGTATATTTAAGAACAATATTCCAATCATTATCCAAATGTAGAAAAATTATGTTATGCATATTCATATCAGCAATAGGTTTAATATATTCCTATGTATGTTTAACTACAATATTAAACCCATAATTTCCATGTATAAAAATAATTATATGCATATTCTTATCAGAAATGCGTTACATTGGTTCCTATATATAGATATAAACAATATTCCACCCATAATCCCCATATAGAAAAAGAATGATATGCATATTCTTATCAAAAATGTGTTAAATAGGTTATGCTTAATATATAATATGAACAGTAAATATACCTCTCAGTATGGAGGGTAGTTACAATAAGTGCTAATGTGAAAAACATTGGGAGGAGCGGCGTGCTGACGTCACCACATACTACTACGCTGATTCCGAAAGCGATGGGCAGCGCATTGTAGCCGGCCGGCCATTGATTTTATGAAGCGTATTTGTACGACATAATTATAAGTGTAATTTTTATCTTTAATTAAACTGTGTTAAACTTGCTACACTATGGGAGCCTCTTTCTGTTTATCCATATGGGTGATGAGCGTTTAACCCAACACCTAGAAGATTTGTGGCGGAGAGAAACAGTGGGATCCTTCATTTGCCAAGACCCGCCGCTGGGGTTTACAGCCACATGCCTACTTGATCTCTGTGACAGGGGATCAATGGAGCTGGTAAGGGGCAGTATTCACATTGGTGGAGGAGTCCTGCTGTCATCACATCCTTCCTGGTGATATCACTGTGGTACATACACCGTATGGATCCCTGTCCTTAACCACTTTTTGAAGAAATTTTTCGTCAATGAATTTTTTCATTTCAGATTGTTCTTTAATGGACTAAATGTGCCCATGTTCTTCGCTGGACAGGGTATCACATAGTTTTTCACATTAGCACTTATTGTTACTTCCCTCACGGGTGTTTAACCTCCGTACTGAGAGGTATATTTACTGTTCATATTATATATTAAGCATATAATTTCTTAGCGCAGCTACCTGTTGGAATATCTGTAATTTTAGTATGGGTGTCTCACATTTTTTAGTTGCAGCTGTTTGTTATTTTACACAATCTGTATATTTTATGTACGGTTTTCTTTGGGATAACGCAGAAATTTTTTCTGATATAATTGCTTTAAACAGGTTCCCATGCATATTTATAAACAATATTATACCCATAATCCCCATGTAGAAAAATAATTATATGCATATTCTTTTCCGAAATGGGTTAAATAGGTTACTATGTATATTTATAAACAATATTCCACCAATAATCCCCATGTAGAAAAATATATATCTGCATATTCTTGTCAGAAATGGGTTAAATAGGGTCCTATGAATATTTATAAACAATATTCCACCCATAATCACCATGTAGAAAAATAATTATATGCATATTCTTATCAGAAATGGGTTATATAGGTTCCTATGTATATTTATAATGAATATTCCACCCATAATCCCCATGTAGAAAAATAATTATATGCATATTCTTATGAGAAATGGGTTAAATAGGTTCCTAAGTATATTTATAAACAATATTCCACCCATAATCCCCATGTAGAAAAATAATTATATTCATATTCTTATCAGAAATGGGTTAAATAGGTTCCTTTGTATGTTTATAAACAATATTCCACTCTTAATCCCCATATAGAAAAATAACTTTATGCATATTCTTATCAGAAATGGGTTAAGTAGGTTCCTATGTTCCCATGCATATTTATAAACAATATTCCATCCATAATCCCCTTGTAGAAAAATAATTATATGCACATTCTTGTCCAAAATGGGTTAAATAGGTTACTATGTATATTGATAAACAATATTCCACCAATAAACCCCATGTAGAAAAATATATATCTGCATATTCTTAACAGATATGGGTTAAATAGGGTCCTATGTATATTTATAAACAATATTCCACCCATAATCCCCATGTAGAAAAATAATTATATGCATATTCTTATCAGAAATGGGTTAAATAGGTTCTTATATATAGATATAAACAATATTCCACCCATAATCCCTATATAGAAAAAGAATGATATGCATATTCTTATCAAAAATGGGTTAAATAGGTTCCTATGTATATTTATAAACAATATTCCGCCCATAATCCCAATGTAGAAAAATAATTTTATGCATATTCATATCAGAAATAGGTTTAATTTTTATCTATATATGTTTAACTACAATATTCCACCCATAATCCCCATGTAGAAAAATAATTATAGTCATATTCTTATCAGAAATGGGTTAAATAGTTTCCTTTGTATGTTTATAAACAATATTCCACTCTTAATCCCTATATAGAAAAATAACTGTATGCATATTCTTATCAGAAATGGGTTAAGTAGGTTCCAATGTAGATTTATAAACAATATTCCACCCAAAATACCCATATAGAAAAATAATTGTATGCACATTCTTATGAGAAATGGGTTAAATAGTTTCCTAAGCATATTTATAAACAATATTCCACCCATAATCCCCATACATAAAAGTAATTGTATGCATATTTTTTATCAGAAATAGGTTTAATATGTTGCTATGTATGTTTATAAAACAATATTCCACCCATAATCCCAATGTAGAAAAATAATTTTTATGCATATTCATAACGGAAATAGGTTTAATTTTTTCCTATGTATGTTTAACTACAATATTCCACCCATAATCCCCAGGTAGAAAAATAATTAAGTGCCTATTCTTATCAGAAACGGATTTAATAGATTTCTATGTATATTTATCAACAATACTCCACCCATAATCCCCATGTAGAAAACTAATTATATTCATATTCTTATCAGAAATGGGTTAAATAGTTTCCTTTGTATGTTTATAAACAATATTCCACTCTTAATCCCCAAATAACATTATGCATATTCTTAACAGAAATGGGTTAAGTAGGTTCCAATGTAGATTTATAATCAATATTCCACCGATAATTCACATGTAGAAAAATAATGAAATGCGTATTTTTATCAGAAATAGGGTTAATATGCTGCTATCTATCTTTATAAAATATTCTACCAATAATCCCCATGTAGAAAAATAATTGTATGCATATTCTTATGAGAAATGGGTTAAATAGGTTCCTAAGTATATTTATAAACAATATTCTACCCATAATCCCCATAGAGAAACGTAATTATATGCATACTCTTATCAGAAATGGGTTAAATAGGTTCCTATGTATATTTATAAACAATACCCATAATCCATATGTAGAAAAATAATGATATGCCTATTATTATCAGAAATAAGTTTAATAAGTTGCTATGTATGTTTATCTACAATATTCCACACATAATCCCCATGTAGAAAAATAATTATATCCATATTCTTATCAAAAATTGGGTAAATAGGTTCCTTTGTATGTTTATTAACAATATTCAACTCTTAATCCCCATATAGAAAAATAACTATATTCATATTCTTATCAGAAATGGGTTAAGTAGGTTCCTGTGTATATTTATAAACAATATTTTACCCAAAATGCCCATATAGAAAAATAATTGTATGCATATTCTTATGGGAAATGGGTTAAATGGGTTCCTAAGTATATTTATAAACAATATACCACCCATAAAACCCATGGAGAAAAATAATGGTATGCATATTCTTATCAGAAATAGGTATAATATATTCCTATGTATGTTTGACTACAATATTCCACCAAAAATCCCCATGTAGAAAAATAATGATATGCATATTCTTATCAGAAATAGGTTTAATATATTCCTATATATGTTTGACTACAATATTCCACCAATAATCCCCATGTAGAAAAAAAATTATATGCATATTCTTATCAGAAATAGCTTAAATAGGTTGCTATGTATATTTATAAACAATATTCCACCCATAATCCCCATAGAAAAAAGTAATTATATGCAAATTCTTATCAGAAATGGGTTAAATGTATATTTATAAACAATATTCCACCCATAATCCATATGTAGAAAAATAATGATATGCCTATTATTTTCAGAAATAGGTTTAATAAATTGCTATGTCTGTTTATCTACAATATTCCACACATAATCCCCATGTAGAAAAATAATTATATGCATATTCATATCAGAAATGGGTTAAATATGTTCCTATGTATATTTATAAACAATATTCCACCCATAATCCCCATGTAGAAAAAAATTACATTCATATTCTTATCAGAAATGTTTTAAATATGTTCCTATATATATATATATAAGCAATATTCAACCCATAATCCCCATATAGAAAAATAATTATATGCATATTCATATCAGAAATGGGTTAAATATGTTCCTATGTATATTTATAAACAATATTCCACCCATAATCCCCATGTAGAAAAATAATTATATTCATATTCTTATCAGAAATGGGTTAAATAGGTTCCTTTGTATGTTAATAAACAATATTCAACTCTTAATCCCCATATAGAAAAATAACTATATGCATATTCTTATCAGAAATGGGTTAAGTAGGTTCCTTTGTATATTTATAAACAATATTGTACCCAAAATGCCCATATAGAAAAATAATTGTATGCATATTCTTATGGGAAATGGGTTAAATGGGTTCCTAAGTATATTTATAAACAATATTCCACCCATAATCCCCATAGAGAAAAGTAATTATATGAATATTCTTATCAGAAATTAGTTAAATAGGTTCCTATGTATATTTATAAACAATATTCCACCCATAATCCATATGTAGAAAAATAATGATATGCCTATTATTATCAGAAATAGGTTTAATAAGTTGCTATGTATGTTTATCTACAATATTCCACCCATAATCCCCATGTAGAAAAATAATTATATTCATATTCTTATTAGAAATGGGTTAAATAGGTTCCTTTGTATGTTTATAAACAATATTCCACTCTTAATCCCCACATAGAAAAATAACTATATGCATATTCTTATCAGAAATGGGTTAAGTAATGTATATTTATAAAAATAATTGTACCCAAAATGCCCATATAGAAAAATAATTGTATGCATATTCCTATGGAAAATGGGTTAAATGGGTTCCTAAGTATATTTATAAACAACATTCCACCCATAAAACCCTTGCAGAAAAATAATTATATGCATATTCGTATGAGAAATGGGTTAAATAGGTTCCTATGTAGATTTAAAAACATTATTCCACCCATAATCCCCATGTAGAAAAATAATGTTTATGCATATTCATATCAGAAATACGTATAATTTAATCCTATGTATGTTTATCTATAATATTCCACCCATAATTTCCATGTAGAAAAATAATGATATGCATATTCTTATCAGAAATAGCCTAAATAGATTTCTATGTATTTTTGACTACAATATTCCACCAATAATCCCCATGTAGAAACATAATTATATGCATATTCTTATCAGAAATGGGTTTACTATATTCCTAACTACAATATTCCAGCTATAATCCCCATGTAGAAAAATAATTGTATGCATATTCTTATGAGGAATGGGTTAAATAGGTTCCTATTTATATTTATAAACAATGTATGCATATTCTTTTCAGAAAAGGGTTAAATTGTTTTCAGTATATAGATATTAACAATATTCCACCCATAATCCCCATATAGAAAAAGAATGCTGTGCATATTCTTTTCAGAAATGGGCTAAATAGGTTCCTATGTATATTTATAAACATAGCACGCCCCCCCACCTCGACAACGCGAATGTGTGACTCTCGACCGCTACAGGAGTGTGGCGCGTGCTGGAATGCTACCTTAGCACTCGTCTGGTGGGAAGACGGACCGTTGCGCGCGCAAGAGGTGGGAGTCACGGGGGGCCAGGTGAGAGAAGGAGGCGGTGAGGGGGCCTCAAACCACAAGAACGGACACACATTGGAGAAGGTCCAAGTCGCGTCTACCCCGTAGCGTCACTGCTTTCCGCAGCCAGCAGTCTTCTCTAACCCCGGTTCTGTTCTCCTCCCGCACCGAGCGCTCTCGGACGTGTAGCGAGGATAAACGAGTGGCGAGAGTCGCGGTGACAACAACAGCAGCACTAGGGGAGGTCGGAGGTGCAGCCGCCGCCTCTATGATGAAGTTCAAGCCGAACCAGACTAGGACTTACGACAGTGAAGGCTACAAGAAGCGGACGGCCTGCCTGTGCTTCAAGAACGAGAGGAGCATGAGATAGCAGCAGTCGTTACCCTGATCAGTGGATTGTTCCAGGAGGTAGAATGGAGCCGGAGGAAGAGCCTGGTGGAACTGCAGTCCGAGAAGTGCATGAAGAGGCTGGTGTAAAGGGGAAGTTGGGAAGACTCCTTGGAGTTTTTGACAACCAAGATAGGAAACACAGAACATATGTTCTCACAGTAACAGAAGTGCTGGAAGAATGGGAGGATTCTGTGAACATTGGGCGACAGAGGGAATGGTTTAAAGTTGAAGACGCTTTGAAAGTTGTTACAGTGCCACAAGCCTGTACATGCAGAATATTTAGAAAAACTGAAATTAGGATGCTCTCCAACTAATGGAAACTCCCACCAATATCGGACAACACATCTCTGTATGTAACCTCTGCACAGACTTCTAGCTTTATCAAGTGTGAGATCAAACTGCACTTTAAGGCATTTTACCTATACAAGTGAGGGGGATGCCATTATGTGTTCTCATGAAAACATCCTGATGATTAGACCTGGATCCTCTTTGCAAGATGTGCTACAAACCATTTTGTTTGCTTTATTCTACACTTTTTTTTACCATGTATAATATGGCATGAGCTCTTTTAGCCATACTTCTCTTCTGTGTCACTGGAGTTCACTTAGTTCAGCACACCTGTGACCCAGATTCAGCCAAAGCTTGCTGATGTCAGAGCTGGTTCAGACTTTGCAGCAATCCTGACGATGTTGGGATCCACCCAGATGCCTGACAGGGCAGCTGGTTCAGTCTCTCAGCATGCCTCTGAGAGGCCTGAGCCAGCCACTCCCACCCCCTCCATAGCTCGGTACTCCAGTGAGTGCTGGAGAAGCAGAGAGCCGATGATGGGTGGTCACCACTCTCTGCTCAGGAACGACTGAGAACGGAGTGATCAGCAGGCAGGGGAACTCTCTTTTCTTGGTCTTGGAGCGAGAGGGGGACTGCTGCAGCATCGGACCAATGCTGCGTCCCTGTAGGTGCATATGTAAGTTTGTGGAGGGTTTTTTTTTTATCCCACACTTAACAATTTGATTAAAATTTGGAGATCCTTTGTTCAGTTATACAGCATGTTGTAATACTGACTGTATGTTTCACTATGAGCTGTATTTGCAAGGCTGGCACTAAATCTGCGCCCTGCTTAAAAAAAAAGGTTGTAATGTTGACATTTGTCCCTGACAATGAAATTTGGATCCTATTATGTTTAAGAAAATTGTTAGTATCCCCCCAATTACTATCATACATCTAATTAGACAGTTCTTATGTCTGTTTTTGCAGGAAACATTGAACCCAGTGACTGCATTTTTGAGGTTGTTCACCTGAAAAATGTGTAGATGTGTGAAATGTTTGTGTGGACGGAACCTTGAAGTACATCCATATGAGTGTTTGATAGCTGCTTGTTTGTAAGTAGTTTATGGTATTTGCAGTCATTGCTTAACTTGCTCAAAACATGCACAGTGTTCAAAGAGGTGGATGGAGTCGCAGCAGTTGGCACAGTCAGCTGTGTCTGCTGTGATGGCGACATTTTGTAAGGTTTTTTTAATGGCTGTCTTGGCAACAGCAACCCAACAGCTCTTTTGGATTTATTCTTATGTATTGGTGTCTTATAAAATCTTATAAAGCTTAAACCAACTTGTGTATATACAGAAGGGATAGACTTTCTTGTGTTCACTTTCCACCAACAGAACAATCCAGAATAAAATCTATCCATCTGTTTGTAGCTTTCCACATGTTATGTTTATACTTAATGTAAATGCATTTGCCACATCAGGTAAAACGCACACAGATCCAAGAGCCCAGTGCTTTTGTGCAGGATGCCAAAGAAATTTTACATTTTGGTTTTTAAATGTTACACTGGGTAAGTAATCCATTATTCTGTGTGGTAATATAGTTAGTCTAAGATTGTGGATACTTATAGTTCTTTTAATTCTAAAGAATTTGAAGGATTTGATAATCATCCTCTACCTCTACCTACGCACACAAACCACAGCAAACAGTTTCTTCTCTCAGGTTAAATGCCATTGATCTGTATATAGAAAAATGATATGGTACTTTCTGTCCTCATCTCCTGGTCCTGATATGTTTAGCTGAGTAGCTTTTTCCTTCAGTAGTCTCATTGAGGTCTTCATCAGTATATCTGTAAAGTATGTATATGTGTATGTAATTTCACACATTCTCTTTAACAAGTTACCTGCCACCTTCTCAGATGCTTCCTCGACATATGCCCACAAGCACTACATAGCAGTGAAAGATCATCCATTGGAATGCCTGTAGTGCTTGGATTATTTCATCTTCAGGATATATTTCTGGCTGCTTGAACCTTTGCAGTATCCTGTACATGCACTGTTGAGCACAAGTCAGTCTTCCCATAGGCTGTAAGCAATTATGTCAGCTTCTCTACACTCTCAGTAGAGAGAAAATTATAGTAACTGCTACAGTTTCGTCTCCAGAGATCTTTTACTCATGTAATGACCATCTCTCAGGGCTTTGTCTTAGAATCATTTGTAGCCAATACTCTGAGATTTTCTCATATAGTAGGCTAAACATTGTGTGTACCTTGTATCAGTGAATGTAATGTATACAAGGTAGTCTACAGAAGAAAGTGTTTTGATTGCCCTTAAGTTTTCTATCAGATGTTATAATCTTGAACTTCACGTAGAAAATTAACAGAAACTGATTTATTGCTATCGGCAACGAATGCTTTCCTTTAGGACACTTTTCATGCAGTAGATCTGTATGTGACCTGCTTTTGAAGAATCATTGGACTAAAACCTCTGTAGTCTTGCATCTTTAAGACCGCATCTGAAAAAGGAAAGTTTAATAAAAACACTTTTCCTAATATATTAATAGAGGCACGGTATAGATATGATTTTTTTGCATTGTTCCATTTTACACTGGCCCCAGATTGTTCTAGAATAACTGTAGATAAATTGTAATATTGCTTTCATTGTTAACAATATATTCAGTGTAAAAATGTATCTTTTTTTGTAAATAATCAAATCAGTAAATACGGCGAGTGCACAAAGGATTGTTGTAATTTAAACATTTTGTTACACAATACATTTTTTTTTATAACACAAACTGTGTAAAATGCTGCTATAAATTAAAAACATTGTGAGTGCTGTTACATTTATTTTAGTTTTTTTTTTTTTTTTTTTTAAGAATGTTGCCACAATTGTTTTGGAAGTTAAATATACCTGTGCCATATTAGATTTTTTTTACCTCTTTGAGTAATGTATGTACCAAGCATATTTACTGCTCAATTCTTCGATTCATTCAAGTCTTTGCTTTGTCCAGAGAATAGGGGCTGTACAAACGGTTATTGTTCTCCGGGTATGGTATAGGACAGGGGTCTCGGGTTGGTGGCCCTCCGGCTGTTGCAGGGCTGCAGGTCCCATGAGGCATTGCAAGCCTGACAGTTACGGGCATGGCTCCCACTTGTGGTTTTGCAGCGGCTAGAGGCCGCCGGTTTGAGACCTTCAGAAGCTGCAGATTGTGAACAAGGGTGTGTTGTAAATAATATATGCCCACAATTTTCTGATCTGCAGCTTCAGGTTCCTGGTTGTAAAGGGCTTCTTAATCTAGGCTTCCCTGATTCTGTGGTTCTGTAGGTTTACCAACTTTTATTGGAAAAGCTTTATTTAAGTTTTAATGCTGTGTGTTTTGTTTTTTTTTTTTAATCCCTCACGCTGTTGAATGTAAATTCTGTAATACGTATTTAGCAGGAAGGGGAAGAATTGCAACATATCATAAGTTTTAAAATAAAGTAGCCATTATATCTACATATCAAATGAAAAAATAGTTTATGAATGTAACATCCTCCTAATGTGGTGTTCCATTCATAAATCCCTGAATAACATTCTTCATGTATAAGGCATCTCATGCAGGCACCACATCATTATGTCCAGTATTAAAAAATGTAGAAAGGGAAATGTGCTCTAGACCAACCTGCCAAATTAGCGAGTTTTAGGTTATCTTCACAGCAGGATTTGAATTCAGAGAGGAGGAATGTCATACGTTGCAAAAAATTTTTGAATATGTGGTTCATAGTGTGCGTACGTTTCCTTACTTGGAATCGGTGCTGATAGCAAGAACTTACTATATTAATATCTGGGTGTTTTTATTTTCTAGTTTACCAACAAGCCTTAAGTGTTATCTAAAGCCAAACTTTTTGGTTTTGGATATAGCCTGGAAGTGTTACAACTTCTAAAGGGTTTTAATATTGTCTGTGACCCCTCTGGGGAAGGTCACCCCTTTATATGACCTGGTAACCTTGTTGCTGGGACAGCTTTGTTGCTGATGCGAAGTAGAGGAGTAATCTTCCAATGATGAAACAGGTGTCAATAACCCCCTACATGGGACTTTACCTTTCCCTACTGTATACTTTATTACTGTATACTGTAATAAGTGAACCTTTGGTAACTTTCACAAAATGTGTAAAATGAATTCCTTGATATGTGCAACTTGAGATTTGTTACTGTTGCATGCTAACTAATTAATATCTTTAAAGCATTAGCTGTGCACATATTTAATTGAAAATGTATCGACTAAACATTTTCAGGGTCCTTTTACTATAGGAGTAAAGCAGGCCATGCATTGTTAGAATCTCGACCGGTTCAGCAGGAACCGCCAGAGTCGAACCATTAATTAGCAGACTGAATGTACCAAGTTGATCAACTTGGGTACAACCAGACTGCCGGATTTGCTTCCAATTATCGAAAGCGGCTGCTATAGCCGCTAACGCTAATCACTGTCTTCTCACAGAGGGGATGGATTTCCCCACCTGCCTCCCTGCTGCAAGAAGACCGTATCTTAACATACTGATTTTCGACCTGTGTGTAGCGGGCTTTTTGCTGGGGAACACATGGGAATTTTTTCCCCAGCTGCTAACCGCTACCAATTGCTACACTTATGTAGCAGTGGACAACTGATCATTTCTACATGACACAATCCAAAAAGTGGGATTTTGCATACATCACTCAGTTGCCTATGTGTGGTGGATTTTTCTTCACTACCTCCACGAGTCGGGAGTGGGTAATTTGCGCGCCTGCTGCCTTCCTTGGAGTAGTGGAGTGCTAACAGGTGTTAATTGTTGTAGCAAAAATTTCTGGTGTACACCCAGCCTTTAATTTCATTTATGGAGGGTATACATGACTTTGACTGCCTGAGCAACGCACATTCCAAATGATTAAAAAATTGCTTAGAAACAGCTGTCACGGGATTTCACTGTGGGAAAAGTTATTCCTACCATGGCAGAAGTTGTTCACTGACTGCACACATATCAGCACTTCACCATGAATGCAAAGAAAAAAAGGGGAGTGAGAAGGAGCCTCAGGAGAACAGTGATGTAACATCCAGGGGATACAGTGATGTAATTCCAGGGTTCAGAGAGGGAGTGCTGCTCTGTGGATAGACTAAAGATTGGCTGTCCTGCAGACAGCATAGTTTCCTTTTCATTAAGGGCCGTTTCGCACCAGATGCAGTTCCGTGCCCTTTCTTTTTTTGTGCTGAAGGTGCGTGCGCGGTGTTTTCCGTGTATTCCGGTAGCTCTGGTTCACGCCAGTGCAGTCAGATCTGCACTGGCAGCTGGCTGCGCTGGTGTGGACTGGGGCCATTTGGTGTGCATGGAGGGCGCTGTGCATGCATTTTTAGGACCAGTTCACACCACAAAAATGCACGGATACGTGGATTATTTTTTGCTTACACTTCACACCACCTGCAGTACCAGTGCGTTTTGATACAATTTGCTAGTTTCCAGTACAGTTCTGTGCAGAGAAAATGCAGCACGCTCTACTTTTTTCTTTTTTTTTTTCTCTTTCTGCTTTGGAAGCCATTGGAATGCATGGAAAACACTGCATGGATTTTTTAGCGCGGAGGAGCGCGCGGGGCTGCATCTGGTGTGGACTGGCACTAAAAGGGTAAAGAACAATGCTTTTCGCTTGTGGATTAAATACTTGTTATGTCTAGGATGGTTGACACTTTTCAGAATGATGAAAGTGCCATTGTCTTCTAATGAAGATTATGCATTCATAAGCATTATGAATAGCACAGGTACAGAGAAATGTTTCAGAAAGTACTCGGATCAATGTTTCACAAAATACTGCAGTCAGCCGCTGCCTATCCTAAATTGCCTTAAATAAACTATATATGCTGCAATTATTATGAAATACCTCAAGTTCTAATGTAGTTGGAGGACTACTGTGGAAGGGAATGCTAATTCCTTTTTATGTCACAATTGCCCTAAAGTTAGTAGTAACATAAGTCAGCTTGGATATTTGTTTGTGCATTTAGAACATACCTTTGTGGCTTTTACAGACCAGAGGAAAGTAGAAGTAAGCACATACACTTTTTTTTGTCATCACACAGAAACCACTCATTCACGTTTTAATACTTTGCACCAAAAATGCAATCTTTCTCCCAAGATCTGAAATATCATTTAAAGCAGTCAATAGATTTTTGTTTGCAATTCTGTGTAAAATGGAAATGAGTAATGTTGTGATAAAGTTTGTACTGCATGGTTATTTAAAAAAAATATGTATTCTGTATTTGATGTAAAGAAACATGTACAGTATTGATGTATCATAACTTAATGATCTGTACATTCTGTTTAACTGGAGTTTTTCGGTAGGTCTTTTAAACTTTGGCTGTTTCTACGTATGTTGGGCGCATATCCGTGAAGGCTCCACAGATGAACACTATGTATTATATGCATATTGTATATAACTTCAGTTTTTCAAAACCTTAGATTGAGGGTCTGCTTATGTTACCTTTGAATTTGATTTCTGTATTTCTACATCAGATCTGCTTTCACCATCTGCTTTCACCACCTGGAAATTTGGTTGATCCTTTTTTTTTTCTTTTTATGTGTGTTGGGCTGACTTTAAATATGGGAATGTTGATGGAAAATTTCATATACCTGTTTAGAAAAATAATTGTATGTATATTCTTATGAGAAATTGGTTAAATAGGTTCCCATGTAAATTTATAAACAATATTCCACCCATAATCCCGAAGTAGAATAATAATTATATGCATATTCTTATCATAAATGGGTTAAATAGGTTCCTATGTATATTTATAAACAGTATTCCACCCATAATCCCCATATAGAAAAGTAATTATATTGCACATTCGTATCAGAAATGGGTTAAATTGGTTCCTATATATAGATATAAACAATATTCCACACTTAATCCCCGTATATAAAAAGAATGATATGCATATTCTTATCAAAAATGCGTTAAATGTATATTTATAAACAATATTCCACCCATAAATAGGTTACTACATATATTTACAAACAATATTCCATTCATAATCAATATGTAGAAAAATAATGGTATGCCTACTATTAACAGAAATAAGTTTAATATATTATATATATATGATTATAAACAATATTCCACCCATAATCCCAATGTAGAAAAATTATTTTATGCATATTCATAACAGAAAAAGGTTTAATTTTTTCCTATGTATGTTTAACTACAATTCTCCACACATAATCCCCATGTAGAAAAATAATTATATGCATATTCTTATCATAAATGAGTTAAATTGGTTCCTATATATATTTATAAGCAATATTCAACCCATAATCCCCATATAGAAAATTAATTATATGCATATTCATATCAGAAATCGGTTTAATATATTGCTATGTATATTTATAAACAATATTCCACCCATAATCCCAATGTAGATAAATAATTTTATGCATATTCATATCAAAATTAGGTTTAATATAATCCCATGTATGTTTGACTACAATATTCCACCCATAATCCCCATGTAGAAAAATAATTATATGCATATTCTTATGAGAAATAGGTTAAATAGGTTCCTACGTAAATTTTTAAACAATATTCCACCCATATTCCCGAAGTTAAATAATAATTATATGCATATTCTTATTAGAAATGGGTAAAATAGGTTCCTGTGTATATTTATAAACAATATTCCACCAATAATCCCCATATTGAAAAGTAATTATATGCATATTCTTATCAGATTGGTTAAATAGGTTCCTATATATGGATATAAACAATATTCCACCCATAATCCCCATATAGAAAAAGAATATTCTTATCAAAAATGGGTTAAATAGGTTCCTATGTATATTTATAAACAATATTCCACCCATAATCCCAACGTAGAAAAATAATTTTATGCATATTCATATTAGAAATAGGTTTAATTTTTTCCTATGTATGTTTAACTACAATATTCCACCCATAATCACCATGTACAAAAAGAATTATATTCATATTCTTATCAGAAATGGGTTAAATAGGTTCCTTTGTATGTTTATAAACAATATTACACTCTTAATCCCAATATAGAAAAATAACTATATGCATATTCTTATCAGAAATGGTTTAAGTATGTTCCTATGTATATTTATAAACAATATTCCACTCAAAATACCCATATAGAAAAATAATTGTATGCACATTCTTATGAGAAATGGGTTGAATAGGTTCCTAAGTATATTTATAAACAATATTGCACCCATAATCCCCATGTAGAAAAAGAATGATATGGAAATTTTTATGAGAAATGGGTTAAATAGGTTCCTATGGATATTTATTAACAATATTCCACCCATAATCCCAATGTAGAATAATAATTATATGCCTATTATTATCGAAAATAGGTTTAATATGTTGCTATGTATGTTTATAAACAATATTCCACCCATAATCCCAATGTAGAAAAATAATTTTATGCATATTCATAACAGAAATAGGTTTAATTTTTTCCTACGTATGTTTAACTACAATACTCCACCCATAATCCCCATGTAGAAAAATAATTATATGCATATTCTTATCAGAAATGGCTTAAATTGGTTCCTGTATATATTTATAAGCAATATTCAACCCATAATCCCCATATAGAAAAATAATTATATGTATATTTATATCAGAAATAGGTTTAATATATTGCTATGTATATTTAAAAACAATATTCCACCCATAATCCCAATGTAGAAAATTAATTGTATGCATATTCATATCAGAAATAGGTTTAATATATGTATGTTTGACTACAATATTCCCCCCATAATCCCCATGTAGAAAAAAAAATTATATGCATATTCTTATCAGAAATAGCTTAAATAGGTTGCTATGTATATTTATAAACAATATTCCACCAAAAATCCCCATGTTGAAAAAAATTATATGCATATTCTTATCAGAAATGGTTAAAATGGTTCCTATGTATAATTATAAACAATATTCCACTCATATTCCCCATGTAGAAAAATTATTTTATGCATATTCATATCAGAAATAGGTTAAATATATTGCTATGTATGTTTAATTACAATATTCCACCCATAATCCCCATGTGGAAAAATAATTATATGCATATTCTTATCAGAAAATGGTTTAATAGGTTCCTATGTATATTTATAAACAATATTCCACCCATAATACCCATGTAGAAAAATTATTTTATGCATATTCATATCAGAAATTGATTTAATATATTGATATGTATATTTAAAAACTATATTTCACAAATAATCCCCATGTAGAAAAATAATTATATGCATCTTTCTATCAGAAACAGGTTTAATAGGTTCCTATTTATATTTATAAACAATATTCCACCCATAATCTCAATGTAGAAAAATAATTTTATGCATATTCATAACAGAAATAGGTTTAATTTTTCCTATGTATGTTTAACTACTATATTCCCCCCATAATCTCCATGTAGAAAAATAATTATATCCATATTCTTATCAGAAATGGGTTAAATAGGTTCCTTAATATATGTATAAACAATATTCCACCCAAAATCCCAATGTAGAAAAATAATTATACGCATATTCATATGAGAAATGGGATAAATAGGTTGCTATGTATATTTATAAACAATATTCCATCCATAATCACCATATAGAAAAGTAATTATATGCATATTCTTATCAGAAATGGGTTCCTATATATAGATATAAACAATATTCCACCCATAATCCCCATATAGAAAAAGAATGATATGCATATTCTTATCAAAAATGGGTTAAACAGGTTCCCATGCAAATTTATAAACAATATTCCACCCATAATCCACATGTAGAAAAATAGTCATATGCATATTCTTATCAGAAATGGGTTCAATAGGTTCATATGTATATTTATAAACAATATTCCACCCATAATCCCCATTTAGAAAAATAATCATATTCTTATTCTTATCAGAAATTGGTTAAATACGTTTCTTTGTATGTTTATAAACAATATTCCACCCATAATCCGTATGTAGAAAAATAAGTATATGCATATTCTTATGAGAAATAGGTTAAATAGGTTTCTATGTAAATTTATAAACAATATTCCACCCATAATCCCCGTGTAGAAAAATATATATCTGCATATTCTTATCAAAAATGGGTTAAATAGGGACCTATGTATATTTATAAATAATATTCCACCCATAATCCACATGTAGAAAAATCATTATATGCATATCCTTTTCAGAAATGGGTTAAATAGGTTCATATGTATATTTATAAACAAAATTCCACCCATAATCACCATGTAGAAAAATAATCATATTCTTATTCTAATCAGAAATGGGTTAAATAGGATCCTTTGTATGTTTATAAACAATATTTCAGTCTTGATCCCCATATAGAACAATAACTATATGCATATTCTTATCAGAAATGGGTTAAGTAGGTTCATATGTATATTTATAAACAATATTCCACCCAAAATACCTGTAAAGAAAAATAATTGTATGCATATTTTTATGAGAAATTGGTTAAATAGGTTCCGAAGTATATATAAAAACAATATTCCACCCATAATCCCCATGTAGAAAAATAATTAAATGCATATTCTTATGAGAAATAGGTTAAATAGGTTCCCATGTAAATTTATAAACAATATTCCACTTATAATCCCTAAGTAGAATAATAATTATATGCATATTCTTATCATAAATGGGTTAAATAGGTTCCTTTGTATATTTATAAACAGTATTCCACCCATAATCCCCATATAGAAAAGTAATTATATGCATATTCTTATCAGAAATGTGTTAAATAGGTTCCTATATGTAGACATAAACAATATTCCACCCATAATCCCCATATAGAAAAAGAATGATATGCATATTCTTATCAAAAATGGGTTAAATAGGTTCCTATGCATATTTATAAACAATATTTCACCCATAATCACCATGTAGAAAAATAATTATATGCATATTCTTGTCCAAAATGGGTTAAATAGGTTACTATGTATATTTATAAACAATATTCCACCAATAATCCCCATGTAGAAAAATATATATATCTGCATATTCTTATCAGAAATGGGTTAAATAGGTTCCTTTGTATATTTATAAACAGTATTCCACCCATAATCCCCATATAGAAAAGTAATTATATGCATATTCTTATCAGAAATGGTTTAAATAGGTTCCTATATATAGATAGAAACAATATTCCACCCATAATTCCCGTATAGAAAAAGAATGATATGCATATTCTTGTCCAAAATGGGTTAAATAGGTTACTATGTATGTATATAAACAATATTCCACCAATAATCCCAATGTAGAAAAATATATATCTGCATATTCTTATCAGAAATGGGTTAAATAGGGTCCTATGTATATTTATAAACAATATTCCACCCATAATAGCCATGTAGAAAAATAATTATATGCATATTCTTATCAGAAATGGGTTAAATAGGTTCTTATGTATATTTATAAACAATAATCCACCGATAATCCCCATGTAGAAAAATAATTATATGCATATTCTTATCAGAAATGGGTTAAATAGGTTCATATGTATATATAAGAACAATATTCCACCCATAATCCCCATGTACAAAAATAATCATATTCTTATTCTTATCAGAAATTGGTTAAATAGGTTCCTTTGTATGTTTATAAACAATATTTCACTCTTAATCCCCATATAGAAAAATAACTATATGCATATTCTTATCAGAAATGGGTTAAGTAGGTTCCTATGTATATTTATAAACAATATTCCTCCCAAAATACCCATATAGAAAAATAATTGTATGAATATTCTTTTGAGAAATGGGTTAAATAGGTTCTTAAGTATATTTATAAACAATATTCCACCCATAATCCCTATGTAGAAAAATAATTATATGCATATTCTTATGAGAAATAGGTCAAATAGGTTTCTATGTAAATTTATAAACAATATTCCACCCATAATCCCAATGTAGAAAAATAATTATATGCATATTCTTATGAGAAATGGGTTAAATAGGTACCTATGTATATTTATAAACAATATTCCACCCATAATCCCCAGGTAGAAAAATAATTATTTTCATATTCTTATCAGAAATGGGTTAAATAGGTTCCTTTGTATGTTTATAAACAGTATTCCACTCTTAACCTCCCTGGCGGTATGATTCTTTCTGATTTTAGGTGCTGAAAGCGGTACAATTATTTTGCATGGAAATTTGGCGTTTTATATTGTAGGCCTGTAATTCTTAACAATAACACACTTAAATCTGTCCAAACAAGAGTCTAGTAGATATCCCGGGTATGATAAAGTTTGAAACACAAAAACATAAATTATAATATAATAAAAAAAAAATAATAATTAAAAAAAATAAAAATAAATAGTAATAAAATAATTTTCCACACGATTCACTATCGCTCAATTCTGCAAGTGTTCTAATTTACTATCACTGTTTTCTAGCTGGTCTAAAGCCATTTTTTACGTAAAGGGACACTTTTTGGTTGCTATGGACAATCTCCAGTTTCCAGGCAGAAAGAACAGTATATGCAATATAAAACTGCATGCAGGGCATGGGCCAGAGCACTGGGGACAAATGGGATGTGAAATGATTTCATACAGTACTGTAATCTGTAAGATTACAGTACTGTATGTGTTATGCTTTTTACATTTTTTTGAATTTGCCGCCAGGCTCCGCCCCCGTGCGTCGCGACGCTCGCAGGGAACGGAGCCTGGCACAGAGAGGCTTCGGAACAGGACACAGCCCGCGGACACTGCGGGGGACATCGCAAGATCCCGGGGACAAGGTAAGTAAGGAGGCACCAGGATCCTGCGATGCAATCCCGAGTGTGGCTCGGGGTTACCGCTAATGGTCCTGAATTTTAACCCCGAGCCACACTAGGGAATACCGCCAGGGAGGTTAATCACCATATAGAAAAATAACTTTATGCATATTCTTATCAGAAATGGGTTAAGTAGGTTCCTATGTATATTTATAAACAATATTCCACCCATAATCCCCATGTAGAAAAGTAATTATATGCATATTCTTATCAGAAATGGGTTAAATAGGTTCCTATATATAGATATAAACAATATTCCACCCATTATCCCCATATAGAAAAAGAATGATATGAATATTCTTATCAAAAATGGGTTAAATAGGTTCCTATGTATATTTATAATCAATATTCCGCCCATAATCCCAATGTAGAAAAATAATTTTATGCATATTCATATCAGAAATAAGTTTAATTTTTTCCTATATATGTTTAACTACAATATTCCACCCATAATCCCCAAGTAGAAAAATAATTATATTCATATTCTTATGAGAAATGGGTTAAATAGGTTCCTCAGTATATTTATAAACAATATTCCATCCATAACCCCAATGTAGAAAAAGAATGATATGCATATTCTTAAGAGAAATGGGTTAATTAGGTTCCTATGTATATTTATAAACAATATTCCACCCATAATCCCAATGTAGAATAATAATTATATGCATATTCTTATGAGAAATGGGTTAAATAGGTTAATATGTAAATTTTTAAACAATATTCCACCCATAATCCCGAAGTTAAATAATAATTATATGCATATTCTTATCAGAAATGGGTTAAATAGGTTCCTGAGTATATTTATAAACAATATTCCACCAATAATCCCCATATCGAAAAGTAATTATATGCATATTCTTATCAGAAATGGGTTAAATAGGTTCCTATATAGAGTTATAAACAATATTCCACCCATTTTCCCCAATAGAAAAAGAATGATATGCATATTCTTATCAAAAATGGGTTAAATAGGATCCTATGTATATTTATAAACAATATTCCACCCATAATCGCAATGTAGAAAAATAATTTTATGCATATTCATATCAGAAATAGGTTTAATTTTTTCCTATGTATGTTTAACTACAATATTCCACCCATAATCCCCATGTACAAAAAGAATTATATTCATATTCTTATCAGAAATGGGTTAAATAGGTTCCTTTGTATGTTTATAAACAATATTGCACTCTTAATCCCAATATAGAAAAATAACTATATTCATA
The DNA here is from genome assembly GCF_042186555.1 of Aquarana catesbeiana. Taxonomy (NCBI): domain Eukaryota; kingdom Metazoa; phylum Chordata; class Amphibia; order Anura; family Ranidae; genus Aquarana; species Aquarana catesbeiana. The sequence continues at coordinate 259,298,086 of NC_133328.1, read as the reverse complement.
TTCTTATCAGAAATGGTTTAACCACTTCAGCCCCGGAAGGTTTTACCCCCTTCCTGACCAGAGCACTTTTTACAATTCGGCACTGCGTCGCTTTAACTGCTAATTGCGCGGTCATGCAATGCTGTACCCAAACGAAATTTGCGTCCTTTTCTTCCCACAAATAGAGCTTTCTTTTGATAGTATTTGATCACCTCTGCCGTTTTTATTTTTTGCGCTATACACGGAAAAAGACCGAAAATTTTGAAAAAAAATGATATTTTCTACTTTTTGTTCTAAAAAAAATCCAATAAACTCAATTTTAGTCATACATTTAGGCCAAAATGTATTCGGCCACATGTCTTTGGTAAAAAAAATGTCAATAAGTGTATATTTATTGGTTTGCGCAAAAGTTATAGCGTCTACAAACTAGGGTACATTTTCTGGAATTTACACAGCCTTTAATTTATGACTGCCTATGTCGTTTCTTGAGGTGCTAAAATGGCAGGGCAGTACAAAACCCCCACAAATGACCCCATTTTGGAAAGTAGACACCCCAAGGAATTTGCTGAGAGGCATGTTGAGCCCATTGAATATTCATTTTTTTTGTCCCAAGTGATTGAACAATGACAAAAAAAAAAAAAAAAAAAAAAAATTACAAAAAGTTGTCACTAAATGATATATTGCTCACACAGGCCATGGGCATATGTGGAATTGCACCCCAAAATACATTTAGCTGCTTCTCCTGAGTATGGGGATACCACATGTGTGGGACTTTTTGGGAGCCTAGCCGCGTACGGGGCCCCGAAAACCAATCACTGCCTTCAGGATTTCTAAGGGCGTACATTTTTGATTTTACTCCTCACTACCTATCACAGTTTTGAAGGCCATAAAATGCCCAGATGACATAAAACCCCCCCAAATGACCCCATTTTGGAAAGTAGACACCCCAAGCTATTTGCTTTGAGGCATGTTGAGTCCATGGAATGTTTTATATTTTGACACAAGTTGCGGGAAAGTGACAAATTTTTTTTTTTTTTTTTTTTTTTTGCACAAAGTTGTCACTAAATGATATATTGCTCACACAGGCCATGGGCATATGTGGAATTGCACCCCAAAATACATTTAGCTGCTTCTCCTGAGTATGGGGATACCACATGTGTGGGACTTTTTGGGAGCCTAGCCGCGTACGGGGCCCCGAAAACCAATCACTGCCTTCAGGATTTCTAAGGGCGTACATTTTTGATTTTACTCCTCACTGCCTATCACAGTTTCGGAGGCCATGGAATGCCCAGGTGGCACAAACCCCCCCCAAATGACCCCATTTTGGAAAGTAGACACCCCAAGCTATTTGCTGAGAGGCATGGTGAGTATTTTGCAGCTCTCATTTGTTTTTGAAAATAAAGAAAGACGAGAAAAAAAAATTTTTTTTTTTCTTTTTTCAATTTTCAAAACTTTGTGACAAAAAGTGAGGTCTGCAAAATACTCACTATACCTCTCATCAAATAGCTTGGGGTGTCTACTTTCCAAAATGGGGTCATTTGGGGGGTTTTTTTGCCACCTGGGCATTCCATGGCCTCCGAAACTGTGATAGGCAGTGAAGAGTGAAATCAAAAATTTACGGCCTTAGAAAGCCTGAAGGCGGTGCTTGGTTTTCGGGGTCCCGTACGCGGCTAGGCTCCCAAAAAGTCTCACACATGTGGTATCCCCATACTCAGGAGAAGCAGCAGAATGTATTTTGGGGTGTAATTTCACATATTCCCATGGCATGTTTGAGCAATATATCATTTAGTGACAACTTTGCGCAAAAAAAAATAAAAAAAATAAAAAATTGTCTCTTTCCCGCAACTTGTGTCACAATATAAATTATTCCATGGACTCAACATGACTCTCAGCAAATAGCTTGGGGTGTCTACTTTCCAAAATGGGGTCATTTGGGGGGGTTTTGAACTGTCCTGGCATTTTATGCACAACATCTAGAAGCTTATGTCACACATCACCCACACTTCTAACCACTTGAAGACAAAGCCCTTTCTGACACTTATTGTTTACATAAAAAAATAATTTTTTTTTGCAAGAAAATTACTTTGAACCCCCAAACATTATATATTTTTTTTTAAAGCAAATGCCCTACAGATTAAAATGGTGGGTGTTTCATTTTTTTTTTTCACACAGTATTTGCGCAGCGATTTTTCAAACGCATTTTTTGGGGAAAAAACACACTTTTTTACATTTTAATGCACTAAAACACACTATATTGCCCAAATGTTTGATGAAATAAAAAAGATGATCTTAGGCCGAGTACATGGATACCAAACATGACATGCTTTAAAATTGCGCACAAACGTGCAGTGGCGACAAACTAAATACATTTTCAAAAGCCTTTAAAAGCCTTTACAGGTTACCACTTTAGATTTACAGAGAAGGTCTACTGCTAAACTTACTGCCCTCGATCTGACCTTCGCGGCGATACCTCACATGCATGGTGCAATTGCTGTTTACATTTGACGCCAGACCGACGCTTGCGTTCGCCTTAGCGCGAGAGCAGGGGGGACAGGGGTGCTTTTTTTTTTTTTTTTTTTTTTTTTTCTTTATTATTATTATTTTTTTATCTTATTTTTAAACTGTTCCTTTCATTTTTTTTTTTTTTAATCATTTTTATTGTTATCTCAGGGAATGTAAATATCCCCTATCATAGCAATAGGTAGTGACAGGTACTCTTTTTTGCAAAAATTGGGGTCTATTAGACCCTAGATTTCTCCTCTGCCCTCAAAGCATCTGACCACACCAAGATCGGTGTGATAAAATGCTTTCCCAATTTCCCAATGGCGCTGTTTACATCCGGCGAAATCTAAGTCATAAAATGCTCGTAGCTTCCGGTTTCTTAGGCCATAGAGATGTTTGGAGCCACTCTGGTCTCTGATCAGCTCTATGGTCAGCTGGCTGAATCACCGGCTGCATTTTCAGGTTCCCTGTTGAGACAGGAGAGCCAGAGAAAAACACGGAAGACGTTGGGGGGGAGGGGCATTCCCTCCCACTGCTTGTAAAAGCAGTCTAGAGGCTAATTAGCCGCTAGGATTGCTTTTACATGAAAGCCGACCGCTGGCTGAAAAGAATGATACCAAGATGATACCTAAACCTGCAGGCATCATTCTGGTATAACCACTCAAAGTCGTGAATGGCGTACCTGAAGACAAAAAAATGGTTAACAATAAAGCACAGTAAACGGTAAGGTATAAAAAATTGCATACCTGAAAAGCAAACATGATAAAACATAATAACAATAAAACATTGCAGAATAGAATACAGTAAAAAAAAACAGAACAATAGAGAGAGAATAGAGAGAGAGAGAGAGAGAACAATAAAACGACAACTATTTTTTTTTATTTTATATTTTTGTATGTGTTTTTTTTTTTTTTTTTTTTTTTTACACTTTTTTTTGTAACTAACTTTTATAACTGTAACCGGTTCCAGGTTCGGGTCTCTCAAAATGCGATGGCATCTTGGGAGACCCTGTGAAAGTGTGCCTAGTCTGTGGAATGCTGTACCCTACGCTAATACTCAACTAGTGAATGGTAGCGTTCAAAACATTCACCAATGCAAAGACCAGGATTGTCAGGACAGGAGGGACAATAATAGCGGGTGTCACGCCTATATCCGCGCTTGCTGCAGACACAACATCTTTTTTGGGGGTTTGTTGGGTAGGGGTACTCGGGAGGACATAAAGAAAATGCCTCTCATGCAGCCGACTGCATTTGGTTGGGGATGTGAATGGGGGAAGTACGGGCGCTGCAGAAGCGGTGGGTTCCCAATTAGGATTGGCGAATGCAGCAGGAAGGGCATTATGGGCACGACGGGCCTGTGTTTGTCTTCTTGGTGGCAGCGGGACACTACTTGTGCTTGCCACCTCACCAGCTTGAACTGCACTTATGGGACTCGCCACGTCACCAAGTGTTACTGCAGTGCTGGTTTGACTACGACCGGGGTGTACTAGGCCGCTGGTGCTTGCCAGTTCACCAAAACGCTACCAAAAAAACTGTTAGCGATCACAGGGATCAGGCCTGACTCTGCGAACGCTGCAGTTATGCGTTTAGTGTTTTGTAAGTGTCAGTGATCGATCGATACTGCACTTGGGTGGGCTGGGCTGGGCCGGGCGGAGGGGCAAAACGCAGGTGCTAGCAGGTATCTGGGCTGATCCCGCTAACACTGCGTTTGTGGGAACCCTAAACTGCTGGGGACGCTAGTATAGATCTGATCGGATCAGATATTGATCCGATCAGATACTATACCACTAAGGGAGGCGTATGCTGCGTGCGTGGGTGTTAGCGGTACTGGCGCTAACCTGACACTGCTTGGGGCTGGTGCTTGCCAGTTCACCAAAACGCTACCAAAAAAACTGTTAGCGATCGCAGGGATCAGGCCTGACTCTGCGAACGCTGCAGTTATGCGTTTAGTGTTTTGTAAGTGACAGTGATCGATCGATACTGCACTTGGGTGGGCTGGGCTGGGCCGGGCGGAGGGGCAAAACGCAGGTGCTAGCAGGTATCTGGGCTGATCCCGCTAACACTGCGTTTTTGGGAACCCTAAACTGCTGGGGACGCTAGTATAGATCTGATCGGATCAGATATTGATCCGTACAGATACTATACCACTAAGGGAGGCGTATGCTGCGTGCGTGGGTGTTAGCGGTACTGGCGCTAATCTGACGCTGCCTGGGGCGACGCATATCACCGCCGGGCGATCAGGGGGCTAAACTTTTATTCGGTAATAAACGGCGGGTGCCCTGACACTATAAAAAATAAACGAACTAACCAGCGTCACCCGTAACAGTTATACGGTGATCAGTGGTGAAAGGGTTAACTAGGGGGCAATCAAGGGGTTAAAACATTTATTAGGTAGTATATGGGGGTCCCTGTCGCTATAAAACGCTGACGGCAAACCTAAATATTTACCTCACTAACTAGCGTCACCAGCGACACTAATACAGCGATCAGAAAAATGATCGCTTAGTGACACTGGTGACAGGGGGTGATCAAGGGGTTAAAACTTTATTAGGGGGGGTTAGGGGGGTATCCTAGACCTAAAGGGGGCCTAACACTCACTGCCCTAACACTGTAACTGTCACAAACTGACACTATGCAGTAATCAGAAAAAAAAAAAAAAAAAAAAAAAAAATACTGCTAATGTCAGTTTGTGACAGGGGGGGGGGGGGTGATTGGGGGGGGATCGGGGGGCGATCGGGGGGGGATCGGGGGTGTAAGGTATGCCTGGCATGTTCTACTGTGTGTGTTTGTGTTGTGTGCACTTACATGTCTTCTCTCCTCGGCGCTGGACGGAAACTGCCAGACCGAGGAGAGATGACATCACATCCTCTGCCTGTGTGAAACTACACACAGGCAGAGGAGGATTCCCATTGGCTGGGAGCGATCGCGAGGGGGGGGCCACGATCGGATGGTCTCCCCCTCGCCTCCCGACTCTCCCAGTCAGATGCCGACCGCCGCTGGCACCGGGGGGGGGTCCGATTGGACCCCCCGCCCGCGGGAGGCAGATCACGTATATATACGTGATTCTGCCTGCCCGTGCCACTCTGCCGACGTATATCTACGTTAGGCGGTCGGCAAGTGGTTAAGTATGTTCCTATGTATATTTATAAACAATATTCCACTCAAAATACCCATATAGAAAAATAATTGTATGCATATTCTTATGAGAAAAGGGTTAAATAGGTTCCTAAGTATATTTATAAACAATATTGCACCCATAATCCCCATGTAGAAAAAGAAAAATATGCAATTTTTTATGAGAAATGGGTTAAATAGGTTGCTATGTATATTTATAAACAATATTCCACCCATAATCCCAATGTAGAATAATAATTATATGCATATTCTTAAGAGAAATGGGTTAAATAGGTTCCTATGTATATTTATAAACAATATTCCATCCATAATCCATATGTAGAAAAATAATTTAATGCATATTCATAACAGAAATAGGCTTCATTTTTTCCTACGTATGTTTAACTACAATACTCCACCCATAATCCCCATGTAGAAAAATAATTATATGCATATTCTTATCAGAAATGGGTTAAATTGGTTCCTATATATATTTATAAGCAATATTCCACCAATAATCCCCATGTAGAAAAAAAATTACATGCATATTCTTGTACAAATGGGTTAAATAGGTTACTATGTATATTTATAAACAATATTCCACCAATAATCCCCATGTAGAAAAATAATTATATGCATATTCTTATCAGAAATGGGTTAAATAGGTTCATATGTATATATAAGAACAATATTCCACCCATAATCCCCATGTACAAATATAATCATATTCTTATTCTTATCAGAAATTGGTTAAATAGGTTCCTTTGTATGTTTATAAACAATATTTCACTCTTAATCCCCATATAGAAAAATAACTATATGCATATTCTTATCAGAAATGGGTTAAGTAGGTTCCTATGTATATTTATAAACAATATTCCAGCCATAATCCCCACATCGAAAAGTAATTATATGCATATTCTTATCAGAAATGGGTTAAATAGGTTCCTATATATAGATATAAACAATATTCCACACATAATCCCCGTATATAAAAAGAATGATATGCATATTCTTATCAAAAATGCATTAAATAGGTTCCTATGTATATTTATAAACAATATTCCACCCATAATCCCAATGTAGAAAAATAATTTTATGCATATTCATATCAGAAATAGGTTTCATTTTTTCCTATGTATGTTTAACTACAATATTCCACCCATAATCCCAATGTAGAAAAATAATTATATTCATATTCTTATCAGAAATGGGTTAAATAGGTTCCTTTGTATGTTTATAAACAATATTCCACTCTTAATCCCCATATAGAAAAATAACTATATGCATATTCTTATCAGAAATGGTTTAAGTAGGTTCCTATGTATATTTATAAACAATATTCCACTTAAAATACCCATATAGAAAAATAATTGAATGCATATTCTTATGAGAAATGGGTTAAATAGGTTCCTAAGTATATTTATAAACAATATTCCATCCATAACCCCCATGTAGAAAAAGAATGATATGCATATTCTTAAGAGAAATGGGTTAAATAGGTTCCTATGTATATTTATAAACAATATTCCACCCATAATCCCAATGTAGAAAAATAATTTTATGCATATTCATATCAGAAATAGGTTTAAATTTTTCCTATGTATGTTTAACTACAATATTCCACCCATAATCCCCATGTACAAAAAGAAATATATTCATATTCTTATCAGAAATGGGTTAAATAGGTTCCTTTGTATGTTTATAAACAATATTGCACTCTTAATCCCAATATAGAAAAATAACTATATTCATATTCTTATCAGAAATGGTTTAAGTATGTTCCTATGTATATTTATAAACAATATTCCACTCAAAATACCCATATAGAAAAATAATTGTATGCATATTCTTATGAGAAATGGGTTAAATAGGTTCCTAAGTATATTTATAAACAATATTGCACCCATAATCCCCATGTAGATAAAGAAAAATATGCAAATTTTTATGAGAAATGGGTTAAATAGGTTGCTATGTATATTTATAAACAATATTCCACCCATAATCCCAAAGTAGAATAATAATTATATGCATATTCTTAAGAGAAATAGGTTAAATAGGTTCCTATGTATATTTATAAACAATATTCCCTCCATAATCCATATGTAGAAAAATAATTTTATGCATATTCATAACAGAAATAGGCTTAATTCTTTCCTACGTATGTTTAACTACAATACTCCACCCATAATCCCCATGTAGAAAAATAATTATATGCATATTCTTATCAGAAATGGGTTAAATGGGTTCCTATATATATTTATAAGCAAAATTCCACCAATAATCCCCATGTAGAAAAAAAATTATATGCATATTCTTGTCCAAAATGGGTTAAATAGGTTACTATGTATATTTATAAACAATATTCCACCAATAATCCCCATGTAGAAAAATATATATCTGCATATTCTTATCAGAAATGGGTTAAATAGGGTCCTATGTATATTTGTAAACAATATTCCACCCATAATCCCCATGTAGAAAAATAATTATATGCATATTCTTATCAGAAGTGGGTTAAATAGGTTCTTATGTATATTTATAAACAATAATCCACCGATAATCCCCATGTAGAAAAATAATAATATGCATATTCTTATCAGAAATGGGTTAAATAGGTTCATATGTATATATAAGAACAATATTGCACCCATAATCCCCATGTACAAAAATAATCATATTCTTATAAGAAATTGGTTAAATAGGTTCCTTTGTATGTTTATAAAGAATATTTCACTCTTAATCCCCATATAGAAAAATAACTATATGCATATTCTTATCAGAAATGGGTTAAGTAGGATCCTATGTATATTTATAAACAATATTCCACCCAAAATACCCATATAGAAAAATAATTGTATGCATATTCTTATGAGAAATGGGTAAAATAGGTTCTTAAGTATATTTATAAACAATATTCCACCCATAATCCCTATGTAGAAAAATAATTATATACATATTCTTATCAGAAATGGGTTAAATAGGTTCCTATGTTTATTTATAAACAATATTCCACCCATAATCCCAACATAGAAAAGTAATTATATGCATATTCTTATCAGAAATGGGTTAAATAGGTTCCTATATATAGATATAAACAATATTCTGCCCATAATCCCAATGTAGAAAAATCATTGTATGCATATTCATATCAGAAATAGGTTTAATTTTTTCCTGTATATGTTTAACTTCAATATTCCACCCATAATCCCCATGTAGAAAAATAATTATATTCATATTCTTATCAGAAATGGTTTAAGTAGGTTCCTATGTATATTTATAAACAATATTCCACTCAAAATACCCATATAGAAAAATAATTCTATGCATATTCTTATGAGAAATTGGTTAAATAGGTTCCTATGTATGCTTAGGAACAATATTCTACTCTTAATCCCCATATAGAAAAAATAACTATATGCATATTCTTATCAGAAATGGGTTAAGTATTTTCCTATGTATATTTATAAACAATATTCTACCCAAAATACCCATATAGAAAAATAATTGTATGCATATTCTTATGAGAAATGGGTTAAATAGGTTCCTAAGTATATTTATAAACAATATTCAACCCATAATCCATATGTAGAAAAATAATTAAATGCATATTCTTATGAGAAACAGGTTAAATAGGTTTCCATGTTAATTTATAAACAATATTCCATGTATAATTCCGAAGTAGAATAATAATTATATGCATATTCTTATCATAAATGGGTTAAATAGGTTCCTTTGTATATTTATAAACAGTATTCCACCAATAATCCCCATATAGAAAAGTAATTATATGCATATTCTTATCAGAAATGGGTTAAATAGGTTCCTATATATAGATATAAACAATATTCCACCCATAATTCTCGTATAGAAAATGAATGATATGCATATTCTTGTCCAAAATGGGTTAAATAGGTTACTATGTATGTTTATAAACAATATTCCACCAATAATCCCAATGTAGAAAAATATATATCTGCATATTCTTATCAGAAATGGGTTAAATAGGTTCATATGTATATTTAAGAACAATATTCCACCCATAATCCCCATGTACAAAAATAATCATATTCTTATTCTTATCAGAAAATGGTTAAATAGGTTCCTTTGTATGTTTATAAACAATATTTCACTCCTTAATCCCCATATAGAAAAATAATTATATGCATATACTTATCAGAAATGGGTTAAGTAGGTTCCTATGTATATGTATAAACAATATTCCACCCAAAATACCCATATAGAAAAATAATTGTATGCATATTCTTTTGAGAAATGGGTTAAATAGGTTCTTTAGTATATTTATAAACAATATTCCACCCATAATCCCTATGTAGAAAAATAATTATATGCATATTCTTATGAGAAATTGGTTAAATAGGTTTCTATGTAAATTTATAAACAATATTCCACATATAATCCCGAAGTAGAATAATAATTATATACATATTCTTATCAGAAATGGGTTAAATAGGTTCCTATGTTTATTTATAAACAATATTCCACCCATAATCCCCATATAGAAAAGTAATTATATGCATATTCTTATCAGAAATGTGTTAAATAGGTTCCTATATGTAGATTTTAAACAATATTCCACCCATAATCCCTGTATAGAAAAAAAATGATATGCATATTCTTATCAAAAATGGGTTAAATAGGTTCCCATGCATATTTATAAACAATATTTCACCCATAATCACCATGTAGAAAAATAATTATATGCATATTCTTGTCCAAAATGGGTTAAATAGGTTACTATGTATATTAATAAATAATATTCCACATATAATCCCCATGTAGAAAAATATATATATCTGCATATTCTTATCAGAAATGGGTTAAATAGAGTCCTATGTATATTTATAAACAATATTCCACCCATAATCCCCATGTAGAAAAATAATTATATGCATATTCTTATCAGAAATGGGTTAAATAGGTTCTTATGTATATTTATAAACAATAATCCACCGATAATCCCCATGTAGAAAAATAATTATATGCATATTCTTATCAGAAATGGGTTAAATAGGTTCATATGTATATATAAGAACAATATTCCACCCATAATCCCCATGTACAAAAATAATCATATTCTTATTCTTATCAGAAATTGGTTAAATAGGTTCCTTTGTATGTTTATAAACAATATTTCACTCTTAATCCCCATATAGAAAAATAACTATATGCATATTCTTATCAGACATGGGTTAAGTAGGTTCCTATGTATATTTATAAACAATATTCCACCCAAAATACCCATATAGAAAAATAATTGTATGCATATTCTTATGAGAAATGGGTTAAATAGGTTCCTATGTTTATTTATAAACAATATTCCAGCCATAATCCCCACATAGAAAAGTAATTATATGCATATTCTTATCAGAAATTAGTTAAATAGGTTCCTATATATAGATATAAACAATATTCCACACATAATCCCCGTATATAAAAAGAATTATATGCATATTCTTATCAAAAATGCGTTAAATAGGTTCCTATGTATATTTATAAACAATATTCCACCCATAATCCCAATGTAGAAAAATAATTTTATGCATATTCATATCAGAAATAGGTTTCATTTTTTCCTATGTATGTTTAACTACAATATTCCACCCATAATCCCAATGTAGAAACATAATTATATTCATATTCTTATCAGAAATGGGTTAAATAGGTTCCTTTGTATGTTTATAAACAATATTCCACTCTTAATCCCCATATAGAAAAATAATTGAATGCATATTCTTATGAGAAATGGGTTAAATAGGTTCCTAAGTATATTTATAAACAATATTCCACCCATAATCCCCAATGTAGAATAATAATTATATGCATATTCTTATGAGAAATGGGATAAATAGGATCCTATGTATATTTACAAACAATATTCCATCCATAATCAATATGTAGAAAAATAATGATATGCCTACTATTATCAGAAATAAGTTTAATATGTTGCTACGAATGTTTATAAACAATATTCCACACATAATCCCAATGTAGAAAAATTTTTTTATGCATATTCATAACAGAAAAAGGTTTAATTTTTTCCTATGTATGTTTAACTACAATACTCCACACATAATCCCCATGTAGAAAAATAATTATATGCATATTCTTATCAGAAATGAGTTAAATTGGTTCCTATATATATTTATAAGCAATATTCAACCCATAATCCCCATATAAAAAATTTATTATATGCATATTCATATCAGAAATTGGTTTAATATGTTGCTATATATATTTATAAACAATATTCCACCCATAATCCCAATGTAGAAAAATAATTTTATGCATATTCATATCAAAAATAGGTTTAATATATTCCTATGTATGTTTGACTACAATATTCCACCCATAATCCCCATGTAGAAAAATAATTATATGCATATTCTTATGAGAAATGGGTTAAATAGGTTAATATGTAAATTTTTAAACAATATTCCACCCATAATTCCGAAGTTAAATAATAATTATATGCATATTCTTATGAGAAAGGGGTTAAATAGGTTCCTGAGTATATTTATAAACAATATTCCACCAATAATCCCCATATCGAAAAGTAATTATATGCGTATTCTTATCAGAAATTGGTTAAATAGGTTCCTATATATGGATATAAACAATATTCCACCCATAATCCCCAAATAGAAAAAGAATGATATGCATATTCTTATCAAAAATGGGTTAAATAGGTTCCTATGTATATTTATAAACAATATTCCACCCATAATCCCAATGTAGAAAAATAATTTATGCATATTCATATCAGAAATAGGTTTAATTTTTTCCTATGTATGTTTAACTACAATATTCCACCCATAATCCCCATGTACAAAAAGAATTATATTCATATTCTTATCAGAAATGGGTTAAATAGGTTCCTTTGAATGTTTATAAACAATATTGCACTCTTAATCCCAATATAGAAAAATAACTATATTCATATTCTTATCAGAAATGGTTTAAGTATGTTCCTATGTATATTTATAAACAATAATCCACTCAAAATACCCATATAGAAAAATAATTGTATGCATATTCTTATGAGAAATGGGTTAAATAGGTTCCTAAGTATATTTATAAACAATATTGCACCCATAATCCCCATGTAGAAAAAGAAAAATATGCAAATTTTTATGAGAAATGGGTTAAATACGTTGCTATGTATATTTATAAACAATATTCCACCCATAATCCCAATGTAGAATAATAATTATATGCATATTCTGAAGAGAAATGGGTTAAATATGTTCCTATGTATATTTATAATCAATGTTCCATCCATAATCCATATATAGAAAAATAATTTTATGCATATTCATAACAGAAAGAGGCTTAATTTTTTCCTACGTATGTTTAAATACAACACTCCACCCATAATCCCCATGTAGAAAAATAATTATATGCATATTCTTATCAGAAATGGGTTAAATTGGTTCCTATATATATCCATAAGCAATATTCCACCAATAATCCCCATGTAGAAAAAAATTATATGCATATTCTTGTCCAAAATGGGTTAAATAGGTTACTATGTATATTTATAAACAATATTCCACCAATAATCCCCATGTAGAAAAATAATTATATGCATATTCTTATCAGAAATGGGTTAAATAGGTTCATATGTATATATAAGAACAATATTCCACCCATAATCCCCATGTACAAAAATAATCATATTCTTATCAGAAATTGGTTAAATAGGTTCCTTTGTATGTTTATAAAGAATATTTCACTCTTAATCCCCATATAGAAAAATAACTATATGCATATTCTTATCAGAAATGGGTTAAGTAGGATCCTATGTATATTTATAAACAATATTCCACTCAAAATACCCATATAGAAAAATAATTGTATGAATATTCTTATGAGAAATTGGTAAAATAGGTTCTTAAGTATATTTATGAACAATATTCCACCCATAATCCCTATGTAGAAAAATAATTATATACATATTCTTATCAGAAATGGGTTAAATAGGTTCCTATGTTTATTTATAAACAATATTCCACCCATAATCCCCACATAGAAAAGTAATTATATGCATATTCTTATCAGAAATGGGTTAAATAGGTTCCTATATATAGATATAAACAATATTCCACCCATAATCCCAATGTCGAAAAATCATTTTATGCATATTCATATCAGAAATAGGTTTAATTTTTTCCTATATATGTTTAACTTCAATATTCCACCCATAATCCCCATGTAGAAAAATAATTATATTCATATTCTTATCAGAAATGGTTTAAGTAGGTTCCTATGTATATTTATAAACAATATTCCACTCAAAATACCCATATAAAAAAATAATTCTATGCATATTCTTATCAGAAATGGGTTAAATAGGTTCATATGTATATATAAGAACAATATTCCACCCATAATCCCCATGTACAAAAATAATCATATTCTTATCAGAAATTGGTTAAATAGGTTCCTTTGTATGTTTATAAAGAATATTTCACTCTTAATCCCCATATAGAAAAATAACTATATGCATATTCTTATCAGAAATGGGTTAAGTAGGATCCTATGTATATTTATAAACAATATTCCACTCAAAATACCCATATAGAAAAATAATTGTATGAATATTCTTATGAGAAATTGGTAAAATAGGTTCTTAAGTATATTTATGAACAATATTCCACCCATAATCCCTATGTAGAAAAATAATTATATACATATTCTTATCAGAAATGGGTTAAATAGGTTCCTATGTTTATTTATAAACAATATTCCACCCATAATCCCCACATAGAAAAGTAATTATATGCATATTCTTATCAGAAATGGGTTAAATAGGTTCCTATATATAGATATAAACAATATTCCACCCATAATCCCAATGTCGAAAAATCATTTTATGCATATTCATATCAGAAATAGGTTTAATTTTTTCCTATATATGTTTAACTTCAATATTCCACCCATAATCCCCATGTAGAAAAATAATTATATTCATATTCTTATCAGAAATGGTTTAAGTAGGTTCCTATGTATATTTATAAACAATATTCCACTCAAAATACCCATATAAAAAAATAATTCTATGCATATTCTTATGAGAAATTGGTTAAATAGGTTCCTATGTATGTTTAGGAACAATATTCTACTCTTAATCCCCATATAGAAAAAATAACTATATGCATATTCTTATCAGAAATGGGTTAAGTATTTTCCTATGTATATTTATAAACAATATTCTACCCAAAATACCCATATAGAAAAATAATTGTATGCATATTCTTATGAGAAATGGGTTAAATAGGTACCTAAGTATATTTATAAACAATATTCAACCCATAATCCCCATGTAGAAAAATAATTAAATGCATATTCTTATGAGAAATAGGTTAAACAGGTTCCCATGTAAATGTATAAACAATATTCCACTCATAATCCCGAAGTAGAATAATAATTATATGCATATTCTTATCATAAATGGCTAAAATAGGTTCCTTTGTATATTTATAAACAGTATTCCACCCATAATCCCCATATAGAAAAGTAATTATATGCATATTCTTATCAGAAATGGGTTAAATAGGTTCCTATATATAGATATAAACAATATTCCACCCATAATTCCCGTATAGAAAAAGAATGATATGCATATTCTTACCAAAAATGGGTTAAATAGGTTCCCATCCATATTTATAAACAATATTCCACCCATAATCCCCATGTAGAAAAAAAATTCTATGCATATTCTTGTCCAAAATGGGGTAAATAGGCTACTATGTATATTTATAAACAATATTCCACCAATAATCCCAATGTAGAAAAATATATATATTCTTATTCTTATCAGAAAATGGTTAAATAGGTTCCTTTGTATGTTTATAAACAATATTTCACTCCTTAATCCCCATATAGAAAATAATTATATGCATATACTTATCAGAAATGGGTTAAGTAGGTTCCTATGTATATGTATAAAAAATATTCCACCCAAAATACCCATATAGAAAAATAATTGTGTGCATATTCTTTTGAGAAATGGGTTAAATAGGTTCTTAAGTATATTTATAAACAATATTCCACCCACAATCCCTATGTAGAAAAATAATTATATGCATATTCTTATGAGAAATAGGTTAAATAGGTTTCTATGTAAATTTATAAACAATATTCCACATATAATCCCAAAGTAGAATAATAATTATATACATATTCTTATCAGAAATGGGTTAAATAGGTTCCTATGTTTATTTATAAACAATGTTCCACCCATAATCCCCACATAGAAAAGTAATTGTATGCATATTCTTATCAGAAATGGGTTAAATAGGTTCCTATATATAGATATAAACAATATTCCACCCATTATCCCCATATAGAAAAAGAATGATATGCATATTCTTATCAAAATGGGTTAAATAGGTTCCTATGCATATTTATAAACAGTATTCCACCCATAATCCCAATGTAGAAGAATCATTTTATGCATATTCATATCAGAAATAGGTTTAATTGTTTCCTATATATGTTTAACTACAATATTCCATCCATAATCCCCATGTAGAAAAATAATTATATTTATATTCTTATCAGAAATGGGTTAAATAGGTTCCTTTGTATGTTTATAAACAATATTCCACTCTTAATCCCCATATAGAAAAATAACTATATGCATTTTCTTATGAGAAATGGGTTAAATAGGTTCCTATGTATGTTTAGAAACAATATTCTACTCTTAATCCCCATATAGAAAAAAAACTATAAGCATATTCTTATCAGAAATGGGTTAAGTACGTTCCTATGTATATTTATAAACACTATTCCACCCAAAATACCCATATAGAAAAATAATTGTATGCATATTCTTATGAGAAATGGGTTAAAGAGGTTCCTAAGTATATTTATAAACAATATTCCACCCATAATCCCAATGTAGAAAAATAATTATATGCATATTCTTATGAGAAATAGGTTAAATAGGTTTCTATGTAAATTTATAAACAATATTCCACCCATAATCCCAATGTAGAAAAATAATTATATGCATATTCTTATGAGAAATGGGTTAAATAGGTACCTATGTATATTTATAAACAATATTCCACCCATAATCCCCAGGTAGAAAAATATATATCTGCATATTCTTATCAGAAATGGGTTAAATATGGTCCTATGTATATTTATAAACAATATTCCACCCATAATCCCCATGTAGAAAAATAATTATATGCATATTCTTATCAGAAATGGGTTAAATAGGTTCTTATGTATATTTATAAACATTAATCCACCGATAATCCCCATGTAGAAAAGTAATTATATGCATATTCTTATCAGAAATGGGTTAAATAGGTTCCTATATATAGATATAAACAATATTCCACCCATTATCCCCATATAGAAAAAGAATGATATGCATATTCTTATCAAAAATGGGTTAAATAGGTTCCTATGTATATTTATAATCAATATTCCGCCCATAATCCCAATGTAGAAAAATAATTTTATGCATATTCATATCAGAAATAAGTTTAATTTTTTCCTATATATGTTTAACTACAATATTCCACCCATAATCCCCAAGTAGAAAAATAATTATATTCATATTCTTATGAGAAATGGGTTAAATAGGTTCCTAAGTATATTTATAAACAATATTCCATCCATAACCCCCATGTAGAAAAAGAATGAGATGCATATTCTTAAGAGAAATGGGTTAATTAGGTTCCTATGTATATTTATAAACAATATTCCACCCATAATCCCAATGTAGAATAATAATTATATGCATATTCTTATCAGAAATGGGTTAAATAGGTTCCTATATAGAGTTATAAACAATATTCCACCCATAATCCCCAAATAGAAAAAGAATGATATGCGTATTCTTATGAAAAATGGGTTAAATAGGTTCCTATGTATATTTATAAACAATATTCCACCCATAATCCCAATGTAGAAAAATAATTTTATGCATATTCATATCAGAAATAGGTTTAATTTTTTCCTATGTATGTTTAATATTGTAATATTCCACCCATAATCCCCATGTACAAAAAGAATTATATTCATATTATCAGAAATGGGTTAAATAGGTTCCTTTGTATGTTTATAAACAATATTGCACTCTTAATCCCAATATAGAAAAATAACTATATTCATATTCTTATCAGAAATGGTTTAAGTATGTTCCTATGTATATTTATAAACAATATTCCACTCAAAATACCCATATAGAAAAATAATTGTATGCATATTCTTATGAGAAATGGGTTAAATAGGTTCCTAAGTATATTTATAAACAATATTGCACCCATAATCCCCATGTAGAAAAAGAAAAATATGCAATTTTTTATGTGAAATGGGTTAAATAGGTTGCTATGTATATTTATAAACAATATTCCACCCATAATCCCAATGTAGAATAATAATTATATGCATATTCTTAAGAGAAATGGGTTAAATAGGTTCCTATGTATATTTATAAACAATATTCCATCCATAATCCATATGTAGAAAAATAATTTTATGCATATTCATAACAGAAATAGGCTTCATTTTTTCCTACGTATGTTTAACTACAATACTCCACCCATAATCCCCATGTAGAAAAATAATTATATGCCTATTCTTATCAGAAATGGGTTAAATTGGTTCCTATATATATTTATAAGCAATATTCCACCAATAATCCCCATGTAGAAAAAAAATTATTTGCATATTCTTGTCCAAAATGGGTTAAATAGGTTACTATGTATATTTATAAACAATATTCCACCAATAATCCCCATGTAGAAAAATATATATCTGCATATTCTTGTCAGAAATGGGTTAAATATGGTCCTATGTATATTTATAAACAATATTCCACCCATAATCCCCATGTAGAAAAATAATTATATGCATATTCTTATCAGAAATGGGTTAAATAGGTTCTTATGTATATTTATAAACAATAATCCACCGATAATCCCCATGTAGAAAAGTAATTATATGCATATTCTTATCAGAAATGGGTTAAATAGGTTCCTATATATAGATATAAACAATATTCCACCCATTATCCCCATATAGAAAAAGAATGATATGCATATTCTTATCAAAAATGGGTTAAATAGGTTCCTATGCATATTTATAAACAATATTCCACCCATAATCCCAATGTAGAAAAATCATTTTATGCATATTCATATCAGAAATAGGTGTAATTTTTTCCTATATATGTTTAACTACAATATTCCATCCATAATCCCCATGTAGAAAAATAATTATATTGATATTCTTATCTGAAATGGGTTAAATAGGTTCCTTTGTATGTTTATAAACAATATTCCATTCTTAATCCCCATATAGAAAAATAACTATATGCATTTTCTTATGAGAAATGGGTTAAATAGGTTCCTATGTATGTTTAGAAACAATATTCTACTCTTAATCCCCATATAGAAAAATAACTATATGCATATTCTTATCAGAAATGGGTTAAGTACGTTCCTATGTATATTTATAAACACTATTCCACCCCAAATACCCATATAGAAAAATAATTGTATGCATATTCTTATGGGAAATGGGTTAACAAGGTTCCTAAGTCTATTTATAAACAATATTCAACCCATAATCCCCATGTAGAAAATTAATTATATGCAAATTATTATGAGAAATGGGTTAAATAGGTTCCTATGTGTATTTATAAACAATATTCCACCCATAATCCCAATGTAGAATAATAATTATATGCATATTCTTATCATAAATGGGTTAAATAGGTTCCTATGTATATTTATTAACAGTATTCCATCCATAATCTATAGGTAGAAAAATAATTACATGCCTATTATTATAAAAAATAGGTTTAATATGTCGCTATGTATAAACAATTTTCCACCCATAATCCCAATGTAGAAAAATAATTTTATGCATATTCATAACAGAAATAGGTTTAATTTTTTTCCTACGTATGTTTAACTACAATACTCCAACCATAATCCCCATGTAGAAAAATAATTATATGCATATTCTTATCATAAAAGGGTTAAATAGGTTCCTTTGTATGTTTATAAACAATATTCCACTCTTAATCCCCATATAGAAAAATAACTATATGCATTTTCTTATCAGAAATTGTTTAAGTAGGTTCCTATGTATATTTATAAATAATATTCCACTCAACATACCCATATTGAAAAATAATTGTATGCATATTCTTATGAGAAATGGGTTAAATAGGCTCCTATGTATGTTTAAGAACAATCTTCTATCCTTAATCCCCATATAGAAAAATAACTATATGCATATTCTTATCAGAAATGGATTAAGTACATTCCTATGTATATTTATAAACAATATTCCACCCAAAATACCCATATAGAAAAATAATTGTATGCATATTCTTATGAGAAATGGGTTAAATACGTTCCTAAGTATATTTATAAGCAATATTCAACCCATAATCTCCATGTAGAAAAATAATTATATGCATATTCTTATGAGAAATGGGTTAAATAGGTTCCTATGTGTATTTATACACAATATTCCACCCAAAATCCCAATGTAGAATAATAATTTTATGCATATTCTTATCATAAATGGGTTAAATAGGTTCCTATATATAGATATAAACAATATTCCACCCATAATCCCCATATAGAAAAAGAATGATATGCATATTCTTATTAAAAATGGGTTAAATAGGTTTCTATATATATTTAAGAACAATATTCAAATCATTATCGAAATGTAGAAAAATTATTTTATGCATATTCATATCAGCAATAGGTTTAATATATTCCTATGTATTTTTAACTACAATATTAAACCCATAATTTCCATGTAGAAAATAATTATATGCATATTCTTATCAGAAATGCGTTACATTGGTTCCTATATATAGATATAAACAATAATCCACCCATAATCCCCATAATGAAAAAGAATGATATGCATATTCTTGTCCAAAATATATCACTGTGGTACATACACCGTATGGATCCCTGTCCTTAACCACTTTTTGAAGAAATTTTTCGTCAATGAATTTTTTCATTTCAGATTGTTCTTTAATGGACTAAATGTGCCCATGTTCTTCGCTGGACAGGGTATCACATAGTTTTTCACATTAGCACTTATTGTTACTTCCCTCACGGGTGTTTAACCTCCGTACTGAGAGGTATATTTACTGTTCATATTATATATTAAGCATATAATTTCTTAGCGCAGCTACCTGTTGGAATATCTGTAATTTTAGTCTGGGTGTCTCACATTTTTTAGTTGCAGCTGTTTGTTAGTTTACACAATCTGTATATTTTATGTACGGTTTTCTTTGGGATAACGCAGAAATTTTTTCTGATATAATTGCTTTAAACAGGTTCCCATGCATATTTATAAACAATATTCCACCCATAATCCCCATGTAGAAAAATAATTATATGCATATTCTTTTCCGAAATGGGTTTAATAGGTTACTATGTATATTTATAAACAATATTCCACCAATAATCCCCATGTAGAAAAATATATATCTGCATATTCTTATCAGAAATGGGTTAAATAGGGTCCTATGAATATTTATAAACAATATTCCACCCATAATCACCATGTAGAAAAATAATTATATGCATATTCTTATCAGAAATGGGTTATATAGGTTCCTATGTATATTTATAATGAATATTCCACCCATAATCCCCATGTAGAAAAATAATTATATGCATATTCTTGTCAGAAATGGGTTAAATAGGTTCCTATGTATATTTATAAACAATATTCCACCCATAATCCCTTATGTAGAAAAATAATTATATTCATCTTCTTATCAGAAATGGGTTAAATAGGTTTCTATGTATGTTTGGAAACAATATTCCACTCTTAATCCACATATAGAAAAATAACTATATGCATATTCTTATCAGAAATGGGTTAAGTAGGTTCCTATGTATATTTATATACAATATTCCACCTAAAATACCCTTATAGAAAAATAATTGTATGCATATTCTTATGAGAAATGGGTTAAATAGGTTCCTAAGTATATTTATAAACAATATTCCACCCATAATCCCCATGTAGAAAAATAATTATATTCATATTCTTATCAGAAATGGGTTAAATAGGTTCCTTTGTATGTTTATAAACAATATTCCCAATATTCTTAATCCCCATATAGAAAAATAACTTTATGCACATTCTTATCAGAAATGGGTTAAGTAGGTTCCTATGTATATTTATAAACAATATTCCACCCAAAATACCCATATGGAAAAAAAAGTGTATGCATAATCTTATGAGAAATATGTTAAATAGGTTCCTAAGTATATTTATAAACAATATTCTACCCATAATCCCCGTATGGAAAAAGAATGATATGCATATTCTTATCAAAAATGAGTTAAATAGGTTCCCATGCATATTTATAAACAATATTCCACCCATAATCCCCTTGTAGAAAAATAATTATATGCACATTCTTGTCCAAAATGGGTTAAATAGGTTACTATGTATATTGATAAACAATATTCCACCAATAAACCCCATGTAGAAAAATATATATCTGCATATTCTTATCAGATATGGGTTAAATAGGGTCCTATGTATATTTATAAACAATATTCCACCCATAATCCCCATGTTGAAAAATAATTATATGCATATTCTTATGAGAAATGGGTTAAATAGGTTTGTATGTATTATTTATAAACAATATTCCACCCAAAATCACAATGTAGAATAAAAATTACATGCATATTCTTATCAGAAATTGGTTAAATAAGTTCCAATGTATATTTTTAACCAATATTCCACCGATAATCCATATATAGAAAAGTAATTATATGCATATTCGTATCAGAATAAATAGGTTCCTATATATAGATATAAAAAATAATTTACTCATACTCCCCATAAAGAAAAAAATAATTATATGCATATTCTTATCAGAAATGGGTTAAATAGGTTCCTATATATATTTATAAGCAATATTCAACCCATAATCCCCATGTAGAAAAATAATTATATGCATATTCTTATTCGAAATGGGTTAAAAAAGGTTACTATGTATATTTATAAACAATATTTCACCAATAATCCTCATGTAGAAAAATAATTATATGCATATTCTTATCAGAAATAGGTTTAATATGTTGCTATGTATATTTATAAACAATATTCCACCCATAATACTCATGTAGAAAAATAATTTTATACATATTCATATCAGAAATAAGTTTAATATATTCCTATGAATGTTTAACTACAATATTCCATCCATAATCCCGATGTAGAAAATAATTGTATGCATATTCTTATCAGAAATGGGTTAAAAAAGGTTACTATGTATGTTTAAAAACAATATTCCAGCCATAATCCCCATGTAGAAAAATAATCACATCATTCTATTAACATAATATCCCGTGGGGGGTCAATCAATACAAATAAACAGTACCAATGATGTTTGAACATTACAAAGAGGGGGAGAACACATGATTACATCGTCTGGAAATTAGGAGTGGTTCAGATAGAATTTATCATGTCATCAACAGTTATTCACATTGCATAAGTGGTTCTTATGAATAAACTGGTGCATATTAGAAGGACTTTGTCTCAGTCATAGGCGTAGACTCAGAGAAATGGTCTATATGAATGGGATTCATTGAGACCCGGTGCCCTAGTAGCATTTAACCGCTCAATCCATAGGGCCTCTTTTTGTAATATGAGTTTGTCCCATTCACATCCTCTGGGGCTTTGGGGGACGATGGTCAGAACAGCAAAGGAGATGGAAGATGTATTGAAACGATGGTATAAATCGAGATGTTTGCTCACCGGAGTGCGCACCTTCCCATTCCCTGAGTAGTAAACGTGATCATTGATTCTTTGCCTTTGCCTGGCCGTCTTCCCCACATAGAAAACCCCACAGGTGCACCTCATAAGGTAACCTACCCCTTAGGTGGAGCATGTAGCTGAAAATTTAGGGTAGTGGGTTTCGCCATTAGGTAATAGAATGGGACATTCAGAGGATATCCACGGACAGAATGAGCAACCGCCACAGGGCGTTGTGCCCCTTGGTAGCTGTGGGGCTATCCTTGAGAGAAGTTGCACCTCTGTAAACTACCTCAGGATACGTGTTAACATATTTCTTTAAAATAGGGTCTTCTGTCAAAAAAATGCCAGTGTTCTTTAAGGATATTGTTGATGTCATGATAGTGGGAAGAGAATTTGGTAATCATTCTAACCGTGGATTTCTGTGGTTGAGTTTTTTCGCATACAAAAGATCAGTCCGTGATTTGTTTTTGGCCTTGTTAAATGCCTTACGTAGGAGGGACCGGCTATAGCCTCTCGCCAGGAGCCGTGACCTGAGTAAGTAGGACTGGTGTTGAAAATCCGTCATTCTCGTACAGTTTGACGGTACTGTGCGTACGGTATACTTCTAATAAGGGGGGGAGGATGTGCACTTGTAGCATGTAGCAGTGTATTTCCTGCTGTGATTTTCCTAAATAGATTTGTAGATAGGGTATTGTTGATGTCCCTGTAAATCTCGAGATCCAAAAAGTTGACAGTATCATTATGGCAGTGGTATGTAAATTTTAAATTAAATTGGTTGAAATTCAACATTTGTATGAATTTTTTTAAAGTCTTTATAGTACCTGTCCAAATGATAAAAATGTCATCTATGTAACGTTTCCAGATCAAAATTTGATCTATATATTCTGCATATTGGTCTCGAGAGAACAGGTGACGTTCTCACCCCCCCAGGTACAGGTTGGCATAGCCAGGGGCACAGTAGGTGCCCATGGCTACGCCCTGGAGGTAGTGGGAACCCATAAATTCGAAAGTAGTCTTAGAATGAACTCGTTATATTTCCAATGGTGGTGGTCTTCCTCATACAAAAAGGTCAGTACTGCACTGGGTAAGAATTTTCTCCCATGCGATTTTAAATTCAGTGCCTGCATTTTGGAAAGATGGAAATATTTGAACTCTCAAACCAATGGGGCTTAGGTTCTCACGTACATATTGCTGAAGGAAGTCCACGTGCCAGTGCAGGTTGGACTTTTTCTACAGCATTTTTTTCATTTTGGTTAAATAGTGGTTCAATCCAATCTCTTGTCCTATGTCAGTTAGGCAACTGGCTTGGACATCAATTATGTAACCTAACCACGCAGTCCCTATGAAATCCATCACAGATCGATGTGTTGGCCTATGTTCTGCTATGTAGACCTATTGAGTGGATATATAGAGATGTAAGGTACCAGAAAAGAAAGGAAATAACAAAGTATGGAAGTCACCTAACTAGGGATTAAATGGGATGCTTCCATCCCGCAATTGAATATCAAACAGGGGACCTAGTAATATAGTACCTCAAAATGCAGGGTGACTCTGCAGGTACTAGGTAGAAATTTGTGCCAGCGTCCCCAACGTTATAATAATGGATACATAGAGTCTAGGGATGGGACTTTGAAGGCACAACAATATTAAACTACAAAAAGGTAAGTTTGTTAAGGATTTTTTTATTAATAAAGTATAAAAAGACAGTGGACAAACATAAATGTTTAAAAACACATCAGACTAGGCATAGGACCAAATATTGGTATACCGTGTGGAACCTATCCTGCAAGCTTGTGTAGAAATGGTGAGCAGACATCTCGATTTATACCATTGTTTCAATACATTTCCTTTGCTGTTCTGGCCGTCGTCCCCCAAAGCCCCAGAGGTGGTGAATGGGACAAACTCATATTACAAAAAGAGGCCCTATGGATTGAGCGGTTAAATGCTACTAGGGCACCGGGTCTCAATGAATCCCATTCATATAGACCATTTCTCTGAGTCTACGCCTATGACTGACACGAAGTCCTTCTAATATGCGCCAGTTTATTCATAAGAACCACTTATGCAATGAGAATAACTGTTGATGACATGACATGATAAATTCTATCTGAACCACTCCAAATTTCCAGATCGATGTAATCATGTGTTCTCCCCCTCTTTGTAATGTTCAAACATCATTGGTACTGTTTATTTGTATTGATTGACCCCCCACGGGATATTATGTTAATAGAATGATGTTACAAGCACCATGTATATCTGTTTCTATCTTTCTTCCCTGCCATCTTGATGTCTCAGGGACAGGTTCCCTTAGTGTTGGTCTCCATCTGCTACGCATGGCCCCTGCTCGGAGAGTTCCGTTGCCCCGCGCCGCACATCCGGTTCAACTCTTTGACCGGATGTGCGGCGATTGGCGGAGACACGGGGACTCTCCTTCCCCAAATCTCCGCCTTTGCTGCCTGCATATTGGCCTGGCCCTGCTCCCCCTCACGTTATCTCTCGGCACATGCGCGGGTTTTTCCCGTCATTGCGTCGTTAGTGCGTGGGGGTAACGTGGCGCGACGCATGCGTGGTAGCCTGCTACGG
Organism: Aquarana catesbeiana; assembly: GCF_042186555.1. Taxonomy (NCBI): domain Eukaryota; kingdom Metazoa; phylum Chordata; class Amphibia; order Anura; family Ranidae; genus Aquarana; species Aquarana catesbeiana. The sequence goes on along the minus strand of NC_133328.1, from coordinate 259,272,101 downwards.
GGCCGGAACACGGCGTGCGCTCCTGAGCCGCTTGTTTCCAACCTGGGTCACCTTATATAGGGGCACAGTATTGTCTGCCCTTGCATGCTTACAGCACCGGTCCTTCATTGACCGGACGGCGCATCTACATGGTCCCTCACAATGACCCGAGGGTAAGCTCAGGACACTTACATCTATACTCTTTTAGTTACAAGTAAACTATGACTATTTTTGTATCCCGCTTAACTGCAATATCTTACAACACTAATTTACTTGTTTACCTTCCTCTCCCTCTGTATATACCAGCATTATTACTATAAAGTCTCTACTTTCCCATTTATGGATATCTGATGCTACTTTTCTTTGAGAGATCCCAGTATATGGCCGGCTGCTGTCTTCATTATACTTCAGACAACAGTGACTTCTGATCGAATCGCGATCAATAAGGTTATTATCATTGGCAGTTTCTGATCTTACCATTTCCAAATGGTAAGTGAACTTTACTTTCCCATACACCTTCCACACCTTTTTTTTCCCCCTTTCTCCTCTTTTTCCCTTTTTTCCTCCCCCTTTTTTCCCCCCTCCCTCCTCTCCCCTCCCCCTCCCTTCCCCCTCCCTTCCCCTTCCCCGTCCCCCCCCTCTTTCCCTCTAATCCCCTTCTCCGATTCAATGGCGACCCTAGGGGGGGGCAGAGGGGGCCCTGACCCCCCCAACATTATGCTGGGCCCCACCATGTGCCCCCCCCATATCGGATGTGCCGCATCTTACTCGGGCCACCGCTGGGGTAACACAGTCTCTATTGAGAGGGAGAACGTCCCCAGTCAGCTCCTGCGGGTGATTCCTCCCCCCTCCCTCTGCTCGCTGACACTGCATAATGCAAGCACTCACACAACCACGGCCACCCGATCTGCTCCTTCCCCTGCATCCTCATTGGCAGCGAAAAGAGCGAGTTGCAGGAAGGACTCCACCATGACTCTCAGTTACTGAAAAAACAGACTGATTTCTCCTGTCCTTAGGACAGGAGAACGAGCCTGTAAATTTCTTGGAATTCCAAGAAATGCCAGACCAGCGCTGTCAATAGCAGGGGCAGGACAGCAAGAGGAGGCTGGGGAACCCCACAGTGACAGAACACCAGGGCCCGGTGGCAAGACAACCTTTGCAACCCTGATAGTTCTCCCTTTGCTTTGGACCCTTATATTTTCTTGGTATGCTGGTGACATATATCTCTTGTTCTCTGTCACCCTGGGGGGGCCCCAGTAGGAAGGGAGCTCACTGCAGAACATGTGAAAGGGCCGTTGTGGGATTGTAGTAAAGGGGTAAAGGGCCCCAGGATAGATAAAATATATATCATTTATATTGCCACCCTATTTTTGTCCCTGTCCCCCCATGTGCCCCCCTAAATATGAAAGCTGGAGACGCCACTGCAGTCCGATCCCCATCTCTCCCTTTTTCTTTTTTTCCCTTCTATTTCCCTTCTTTCCCCTTTTTTTACTTCCGCTTTCTTTCCCCCCCCTTCTCCCTTCCTGTCTTGTCCTTCCCCTCCCCTCCCCTCCCCCCCTCCCCCTCTTACCTATCCTCCCCCCTCCCTGCTTCCCCCTTTCCCTTCTTCCTTTTGTTGTCTTTTTCTCCCCTCGCACTGTCCCTTTAAAATTTGATTATATATTATTTACACACATACACACATGTATAACATTGGAAACCTTCTTATTTTAATTTGTACTCTCTGTTTCTCCTAATCTGGTGGACCCTAACTCCCGGGCCTCACCGTGTGTTATTTGGAGACCATAATCTTGTATAGGGCCTGTCCTATGAGTCATTATACCTGGCAGTGGTTATACCTATAGTTCTGAAATTTCTATGTATATTTTTGTAGTGTTTGCATTTTTTGAATTTGTCTTTTTCTGTTGTCTTTTTATGTATTTTAATCTAGAATCTCTAGCTCCTGAGGAAGCGTTCTGTGAAACGCGAAACATGTAGAGCAATCAGAGAGTACCAGACCGTGGATCACCAAACCTGCAGCATTTTTTTTTGTTTTAGCCTTATGACTATCCACTGTGTAACATTTGGGGAAGTATCTCTCCTCCACTTTGACTAAGTGATTTGTTTACATACTCATAATCTCTCCATTTCTACACAAGCTTGCAGGATAGGTTCCACACGGTATACCAATATTAGGTCCTATGTCTGATGTGTTTTTAAACAATTATGTTTGTCCACTGTCTTTTTATACTTTATTAAGAAAAAACCCTTTAACAAACTTACCTTTTTGTAGTTTAATATTGTTGTGCCTTCAAAGTCCCATCCCTAGACTCTATGTATCCCTTATGGGTTCCTATATATATTTATAAGCAATTTACAACCCATAATCCCTATATAGAAAAATAATTGTATGCATGTTCATATCAGAAATAGGTTTAATATATTTATAGGTATGTTTAACTACAATATTCCACCCATAATCCCCATATAGAAAAATAATTATCTGCATATTCTTATCAAAAATGGGTTAGTAGGATCCCAAGTACATTTTAAAGAACATTCCACCCAAAATACCCATATAGAAAAATAATTGTATGCATATACTTATGAGAAATGGGTTGAATAGGTTCCTATGTATATTTATAAACAATATTACACCCATAATCTATATGTAGAAAAATAATGATATGCCTATTCTTATCAGAAATCAGTTTAATTTTTTCCTGTGTATGTTTAACTACAATATTCCACCCATAACCACCATGTAGAAAAATAATTATATGTATATTCTTATGAGAAATAGGTTAAATAGTTTCATCTAAATATTTATAAACAATATTCAATCCATAATCCCCATATAGAAAAATAATTATATGTATATTCATATCAGAAATAGGTTTGATATATTGCTATCTATATTTTTAAACAATAATCCACCCATAATCCCCATGTAGAAATAAAATCATATGCATATTCTTATCAGAAATGGGTTAAAAATAGCTTAATATGTATATTTATAACCAATATTCCACACATAATCCCAATGTAGAAAAATAATTATATGCATATTCTTATCAGAAATGGGTTAAATAGGTTACTATGTATATTTATAAACAATATTCCACCATAATCCCCATGTAGAAATTTTTTTTTGTACATATTCGTATCAGAAATAGGTTTAATTTGTTGTTATGTTTCTTTATAAACAATATTCCACCCATAATCCACATGTAGAAATACAACGATATGCATATTCTTATTAGAAATGGGTTAAGTAGGTTCCTATGTATATTTATAAATAATATTCCACCCAAAATACCCATATAGAAAAAGAATTGTATGCATATTCTTATGAGAAATGGGTTAAATAGGTTCTATGTATATTTATTTATATTTATTTATTTATATTCCACCCATAATCCCCATATAGGAAAGTAATTATGTTCATATTCTTATCAGAAATGGAATAAATTGGTTCCTATATATGGATATAAACAATATTCCACCCATAATTCCCATATAGAAAAATAATTATATGCATATTCTTATCAAAAATGGGTGAATTAGGCTCCTATGTTGCATATTCGTATGAGAAATGTGTTAAATAGCTTCTTATATATATTTATAAACAATATTCAACCCATAATCCCTATATAGAAAGATTATTTTATATGTATTCATATCAGAAATAAGTTTAATATATTCCTAGGTATGTTTAACTACAATATTCCACCCATAATTCCCATGTAGAAAAATAATTATATGTATATTCTTATTCGAAATGGGATAAATAGGTTCCTATATATAAACTATATTCCACACCTAATCCCCATGTAGAAAAAAAATTGTATGTATATTCATATCAGAAATAGGTTTAATATATTAATATGTATGTTTGACTACACAATTCCACCCATAATCCCCATGTAGAAAAATAATTGTATGCATATACATATCAGAAATAGGTTTAATATATTGCTATGTATATTTATAAACGATATTCCACCCCTTATCCCCATGTAGAAAAAAAATGTATGAATATTCATATCAGAAATGGGTTAAATAGGTTCCTATGTATATTTATAAATAATATTCCCCCATAATCCCCATGTAGAATAATAATTATATGCATATTCTTATCAAAAATGGGTTAAATAGGTTCCAATGTATATTTATAAACAATATTGCACCCATAATCCAAATGTAGAAAAATAATTATATACATATTCTTATCAGATATGGGTTAAAAAGTTTCGTATGTATATTTATAAGCAATATTCAACCCATAATCCCTATGTAGAAAAATAATTATATGCATTTTCTTATCAGAAATGGGTTTAATAGGTTCCTATGTATATTTATAAAGAATATTCCACACATAATTCCCATGTAGAAAAATAATTATATGCATATTCTTATCAGAAATGGGGATTATGGTGGAATCCTATGTATATTTTTAAACAATATTCCACCCAAAATACCAGTATAGAACAATAAATGTATGCATATTCTTATCAGAAATGGGTTAAATAGATTTCCACGTATATTTATAAACAATATTCCACTGATAAATCAAATGTAGAAAAATAATTATATGCATATTCTTATCAGAAATGGGTTAAATAGATTCCTATGTATATTTATAAACAATATTCCACCCATAATCCACATGTTGAAAAATAATGATATGCATATTTTTATTAGAAATAGGTTTAATATGTTGCTATATATGTTTATTTACAATATTCTACCCAAAATCCCCATGTAGAAAAATAATTATATGCATATTCTTATCAGAAATGGGTGAAAAAGGTTCTTATGTATATTTATAAACAATATTACACCCCCAATAACTATGTAGAAAAATATTTTATGCATTTTCATATTAGATATAGGTTTAATATATTCCTATGGATGTTTAACTACAACATTCCACCCATAATTGCCATGTAGAAAAATAATTATATGCATATTCTTTTCAGAAATGGGTTAAATAGGTTCCAATGTATATTTATAAACAATATTGCACCTATAATCCAAATGTAGAAAAATAATTATATACATATTCTTATCAGAAATGGGTTAAAAAGTTTCGTATGTATATTTATAAGCAATATTCAACCCATAATCCCTATGTAGAAAAATAATTATATGCATTTTCTTATCAGAAATAGGTTTAATAGGTTCCTATGTATATTTATAAAGAATATTCCACACATAATCCCCATGTAGAAAAATAATTATATGCATATTCTTATCAGAAATGGGTTATGTCGGATCCTATGTATATTTTTAAACAATATTCCACCCAAAATACCAGTATAGAACAATAACTGTATGCATATTCTTATCAGAAATGGGTTAAATAGATTTCCATGTATATTTATAAACAATATTCCACTGATAAATCAAATGTAGAAAAATAATTATATGCATATTCTTATCAGAAATGGGTTAAGTATGATCCTATGTATATTTATAAACAATATTCCACCCAAAATACCAGTATAGAACAATAACTGTATGCATATTCTTATCAGAAATGGGTTAAATAGATTTCTATGTATATTTATAAACAATATTCCACTGATAAATCAAATGTAGAAAAATAAGTATATGCATATTCTTATCAGAAATGGGTTAAATAGATTCCTATGTATATTTATAAACAATATTCCACCCATAATCCACATATGGAAAAATAGTTATATGCATATTCATATAAGAAATAGGTTTAATTTGTTGCTATGTATTTTTTTAAACAATATTGCCCCCATAATCCTCATGTAGAAAGATAATTATATGCATATTCTTATCAGAAATAGGTTAAGTAGGTACCTATTTATAAACAATATTCCACCCAAAATACCCATATAGAAAAATAATTGTATGCATATTCTTATGAGAAATGGGTTAAATAGGTTACTATGTAAATTTTCAAACAATATTCCACCTATAATCCCTATGTAGAAAAACAACAGTAATGTTTTAATTAGGTTCCTATGTATTTTTATAAACAATGTTCCACCCATAATCCTTATATCAAAGAATAATCATATGCATATTCTTATCAGAAATTGGTTTAATGTGTTGCTATGTATGTTTATCTACAATATTCCACCAATGTTGAAAAATAACTATATGCATATTCTTTTCAGAAATTGTTTAAATAGCTTCCTGTATATTTTGTATATTTTGTGTTTTCCTTTTTGTGCATATTTATAAACAATATTCCACCAGCAATGTGATCGCACCTCCCAAATTCCCCAGAGCCTCACCAATAGCGCCCAAATCCTGGGTGGAGGACAACGCCTTCAGGAAGGATAATGGAAACAACCTACTGCCCATGCAGGACCGGAATAGGCCCTATGACTCCTTTAACCTGCACTCTTCATTTCTTCATCAATGCATATCATTACTTTTCTATATGGGTATTATGGGTGGAATATTATTTATAAATATGCATAGGAACCTATTTAACCCATTTCTGATAAGAATATGCATATCATTATTTTTCTACAAGGGGATTAGGGGGGGAAATTGTTTATAAATATACATAGCAATATATTAAACCTATTTCTCATATGAATATGCATACAATAATTTTTCTACATGGGGATTATGAGTGGAATTGTGTAGTCAAATATACATGGGAATATATTAAACCTATTTCTGATATGAATATACATACAATTATTTTTCTACATGGGGTTTAGGGGTGGAATATTGTTTATAAATATACATTGGAACCTATTAAACCATTTTTGATAAGAATATGCATATAATTACTATTCTACATGGGGATTATGGGTGTCATATTATTTATATATATATTTATATATTATACAGCTTATTGTGTGACGTTTAGCTCATTTGGTGACCAACTTTTCTTCCAATTAACCAAATTCATCCAAACTGACAAAAAAGTTCGTTACTGATACAACCGAAACTGCAAGCAAAGGATAATTCTGCCCATGGGCAGCTTATTGTGTGACGTTTTAGCTCATTTGGTGAACAACTTTTCTTCTGATCAACCAATATATTTATATTTATTGACAATATTCCATCCATAATCCCCATGTAGAAAAATAATTATATGCATATTCTAATGAGAAATAGGTTCCTATGTATATTTATAAACAACATTCCACCCATAATGCCCAGATAGAAAAGTAATGATATGCATTAATTAATTCTACAAAGAGTGCAGGTTAAAGGAGTCATAGGGCCTACTCCGGTCCTGCATGGGCAGTAGGTGTTTTCCATTATCCGTCCTGAAGACGTTGTCCTCCACCCAGGATTTGGGGGCTATTGGTGAGGCTCTGGGAAATTTGGGAGGTGCGATCACATTGCTGGTGGAATATTGTTTATAAATATACATAGAAACCTATTTAACCCATTTCTGATAAGAATATGCAAATAATTATTCTTCTACATAGGGATTATGGGAGGAACATTGTTTATAAATATACATGGCAACCTATTTAAACCATTTCTGATAAGAATATGCATATAATTTTTTTTCTACATGGGGATTATAGGTGGAATATTGTTTGGAAATTTACATAGTAACCTATTTCACACATTTATGAAAAAAATATGCATATAATTATTTTTCTATATGGGGATTATAGGTGGAATATTGTTTGTTAAACATACACAGGAATATTTACACTTATATCTGATATTAATATGCATAAAATTATTTTGCTACATTGGGATTATGGGTGGAATATTGTTTATAACTATACATAGGAACCTATTTAACACATTTCTGATAAGAATATGCACATTGAGTCACGCCCCACTCCTGAGTGTTGGCCTATTAGAGTGGTCGGATGCCTTCACTGTACACTCAGGAGGGGCGTGTCTATTTAAGCAGGAAGCCATGCGACCCGGCGTCGTGTCATCATGACACCAATTGCTATGGCAACTAACAATAGCATAGAGTTTCTTACACTTCCCATTCCCGAGTGGTGCGTTCTGATTGGACGGCCACCACTCGACAATTAACTAGCAACAGATGATTGAATGAAGGGGTTTTTATATAAATTACTGACTAGACCAAGAGGACCCTAAGACCGCTGAGGAAGTAATGCTGGACGATACGCGTGCGGATTGGTTTTTATCCCGGTTTAGACGTCGCTGCAACCGCCTTATCATTGTCATCTGTAATTTACATGCGCCTTAATGCCTAGCACTGGCCATAGTGCTATATTTGTGAGTACCTGTCTTTTTAATAAAAGGAATCGCTTTTTAAGTTATACAGAAAGCACTATGTATTTTCTTTGTATATTCCATGCATATTTGGAGCCGTATTAAGGAAGATAGTTCCAGCTTTCCAGTCAAGACACCTCCCAGACCACTAAGAAGTGACCTTCCTGTTAGTTCAGGGGTCCCTTTAACAAGGTGAGCGGTTTGACTGGCAAGAGGGGGAGCACGTTTTCTACGAGCACTTTGGATTTGCATGAAGCACCCATCATCACCGCTGATATTTGTTGTTGTTTCCATTTATGGACATTTCTAATTATTAATTTGGATTTTAGCGCTGCACTATTTATTTTATTGTATCACATGAAAGGATTTATATATTTGCTTTTAGTATTCAGCAGCTTTATTTAGTTTAATGGTTTTTGCGCTGGCTGTTTGTTTTTTAAGAATATGCATATCATTTTTTTCTATATGGGGATTTTTGGTGGAATATTGTTTCTAAAAGTACACAGCAACCTATTTAACCCATTTCTGATAAGAATATGCATATCATTATTTTTCTAAATGGAGATTATAAGTGGAATATTGGAGATAAAAATACATAGCAACATATTAAACCTATTTCTGATAAGAAGAAGCATATCATTATTTTTGTACATGTGGATTATGGGTGGAATATTCATTAAATAGGAACCTATTTAACCCATTTCTCATAAGATTATGCATATAATTTTTTTTCTACATGGGGAGTGTGGGTGGAATATTTTTTATAAATATACATAGCGACATATTACACTTATTTCTGATAAGAATATGCATACAATTATTTTTCTACATGGGGAATATGAGTGGAATTGTGTAGTCAAACATACACATTAAACCTATTTCTGATATGAATATGCATAAAATAATTTTACTACATGGGGATTATGTGTGAAATATTGTTTATAAATATACATAGGAACCTATTTAACCCATTTCTAATGAGAATATGCATACAATTATTTTTCTAAAAAATATGCTTATAATTATTTTTCTAAATGGGGATTATGGGTGAAATATTGTAGTTAAACATACATAGGAAAATCAAAAATGGGGTTGTGACCTGTCCACTTGTATAGTGTGCAAGCACCGACATGCCTCCATCCTATAAGATACAAAAACAATTGGAGAATGGGGGCAGGACTTTGTATGAGGCATGTTGGTGAATGTGTCCGCATTAAAGGACTAATATGGTAGGATGTCTAAAGTTAATCCTGTGTCAAATGATGATACTCACAAGATTTATTGCAAGAAAATGATGCATAGTTTATTACAGAAAGATTATAAAACCAAATACATGATGAAAGGAATACATTTGGGCTACAATGGAGCATGTTGACATGCATAGGTTTACAGACATGGTTCAAACATGGTTCAAATAGTGGTTAAATATGTACAGAACATGGTATAGTGGTGTAGCACATGGTACAGTAGATAAAAATATGCATCAATAGATGTTAACTCTACGCGTTTCTTGGCTTGAAACCAATCGTCAGGAGTCTGATGCAGTGTGGCTGCATTGAAAAAATAAATAACTATGTATCAATAGAAATGTGGGGAAAAAAAAAAAGGGGCGCATACAAGTGCACATTTATTTAAATATACTCACAAGGGATGCATGTGTGAATAGTACCCCATGCATTATGGTGCAATGTTGGTCCGGGTACACTGAATCTCACCCGGGGTTGAGGCAGAGAGCACGCTCCAAAGAGACCATCGTCCCCGACCGACAGAGTGGCCGGAGCACCTGTAGGGGCCACCAAGCGGGGACAGGTGACGAGGCCCAGGGGGGACAAACACTGGGAATGAAAAGATGAGATGAGACAGTGAGTGAGTGAAGTGAGAGGCAGAGAGTGAAGGTAGAAAAGGAGACAAGAGGTGGGACCGGGAGTGTGCATAAGGAGGAATGGTTGAAATAGCCCATCAGGAAGGAAAAGGTGTGTGAACCAAGGAGTGGATGTGCAAAAACCAGGAAGCCACTGCAAGTGTCAGTGGAAAAGTGTGAAGGTGTGCAGGGAAGTTACCTGTGGTGAGATAGACGGGCCAGGTGACGTGCCCCGAAAGGGCATGGTGAGCGCTCGAGGTGTCCGGTCAGTGACGGCCGTAATATAGCCGAGGGCCGGGGGCGTGCTCCCGCCAACGTCATTGGCGGACGTGATGACGCGGCGGGGGGCGGGGAGCCAGGCGCATCAAGCGGCCACCCCTCAACCCCGCAGCGCCAAGGTCCTGGTTGGTGAATCACCAGTAGACTCCGCCCATGGCAGCCAGAGGCGTCAGAGGCGGGACATGGGAGTAATGACGCCGATGCGTCGAGGCCAGGGCCCACCCCCGTCAAAGGTGAGGCGGGCCACAGACTGGGCACATCGCAACCCCGGGAAAAGACCAGATTGGTCCCAGCAACAACAGCATCATGAGAGTAATAGACAGATATTATGAAGGTCAAAAAGACTAGGATGTAGAGACTGTGGAAACGGAAAAAGGAAAATCATGGGAAGAGGCAAATTACACAGAATAGACAGACCATGTGAAGGCTGATAGTATCTGCCCTGATAGGAAACAATAGTTGACAGAGGATATGAAATGGTAACCACAGAGTCTTGCAATGAATAAAATCATTAAGCAAGAAAGTGTGGATAAAATTAATTAGAATCCTAGAAAAATATATGGTATGACTAAGGGGGAACCAGGAAATGAAGAGGTAGAGAGTGGGAAACACATAAGGCAGGTAAAAGGATGAATATAAACAAAAACAAAGAACAGCTTTAGCCCTGAATTAAATCAGTTTGTATTGTCTGACTAAAGAGAAAACAAATAGACCCAATAGAAAAAGGAAAAAGAGAGACAAAGGACAAAAAGCAAAAGACAAAAAGCAAAAATCAAAAAGGGGGACAACTTTAGCCCTGAATTAAATCAGTGTATGCCTGACTAAAGAGAGAACATTAACGACACAAATTTTAGCCCTGAATTGAATCAGTATTATTTTAGCTAAAAAGGGAAATGACAAAATCAAAAGAAACAAAATAGGAGTTGCTAACGGTATCAAATAGCTCTGTTAGTGTAACTCTTGCACTGAAGTAAGTCAGTAAGCAAGAGGCGGACCATAGGTCTCTATAACAAGAAAGATACCAAAGGAAAAAGTGAGACAACAAAACAAGAGAGAAATGAGGGATGAGTAAAAAACAACAGTGTGGGGAATGGATAGGATGGGGAATAGGTAGGTTGGCATAGGAGAATGGATAGGGTTAGAAGGTTTAAGCTAGATAGGTGGATTATCAGGTCACAGGGAACAGGTGTCTGCCACCCTGGTAATTATATATCAAAAATGGGGTTGTGACCTGTCCACTTGTATAGTGTGCAAGCACCGACATGCCTCCATCCTATAAGATACAAAAACAATTGGAGAATGGGGGCAGGACTTTGTATGAGGTATGTTGGTGAATGTGTCCGCATTAAAGGACTAATATGGTAGGATGTCTAAAGTTAATCCTGTGTCAAATGATGATACCCACAAGATCTATTGCAAGAAAATGATGCATAGTTTATTACAGAAAGATTATAAAACCAAATACATGATGAAAGGAATACATTTGGGCTACAATGGAGCATGTTGACATGCATAGGTTTACAGACATGGTTCAAACATGGTTCAAATAGTGGTTAAATATGTACAGAACATGGTATAGTGGTGTAGCACATGGTACAGTAGATAAAAATATGCATCAATAGATGTTAACTCTACGCGTTTCTTAGCTTGAAACCAATCGTCAGGAGTCTGATGTAGTGTGGCTGCATTGAAAAAATAAATAACTATGTATCAATAGAAGTGTGGGGAAAAAAAAAGGGGCGCATACAAGTGCACATTTATTTAAATATACTCACAAGGGATGCATGGGTGAATAGTACCCCATGCATTATGGTGCAATGTTGGTCCGGGCACACTGAATCTCACCCGGGGTTGAGGCAGAGAGCACGCTCCAAAGAGACCATCGTCCCCGACCGACAGAGTGGCCTTTGGTATCTTTGGTATCTTTCTTGTTATAGAGACCTATGGTCCGCCTCTTGCTTACTGACTTACTTCAGTGCAAGAGTTACACTAACAGAGCTATTTGATACCGTTAGCAACTCCTATTTTGTTTTTTTTGATTTTGTCATTTCCCTTTTTAGCTAAAATAACACTGATTCAATTCAGGGCTAAAATTTGTGTCGTTAATGTTCTCTCTTTAGTCAGGCATACACTGATTTAATTCAGGGCTAAAGTTGTCCCCTTTTTGATTTTTGCTTTTTGTCTTTTGCTTTTTGTCCTTTGTCTCTCTTTTTCCTTTTTCTATTGGGTCTATTTGTTTTCTCTTTAGTCAGACAATACAAACTGATTTAATTCAGGGCTAAAGCTGTTCTTTGTTTTTGTTTATATTCATCCTTTTACCTGCCTTATGTGTTTCCCACTCTCTACCTCTTCATTTCCTGGTTCCCCCTTAGTCATACCATATATTTTTCTAGGATTCTAATTAATTTTATCCACACTTTCTTGCTTAATGATTTTATTCATTGCAAGACTCTGTGGTTACCATTTCATATCCTCTGTCAACTATTGTTTCCTATCAGGGCAGATACTATCAGCCTTCACATGGTCTGTCTATTCTGTGTAATTTGCCTCTTCCCATGATTTTCCTTTTTCCGTTTCCACAGTCTCTACATCCTAGTCTTTTTGACCTTCATAATATCTGTCTATTACTCTCATGATGCTGTTGTTGCTGGGACCAATCTGGTCTTTTCCCGGGGTTGCGATGTGCCCAGTCTGTGGCCCGCCTCACCTTTGACGGGGGTGGGCCCTGGCCTCGACGCATCGGCATCATTACTCCCATGTCCCGCCTCTGACGCCTCTGGCTGCCATGGGCGGAGTCTACTGGTGATTCACCAACCAGGACCTTGGCGCTGCGGGGTTGAGGGGTGGCCGCTTGATGCGCCTGGCTGCCCGCCCCCCGCCGCGTCATCACGTCCGCCAATGACGTTGGCGGGAGCACGCCCCCGGCCCTCGGCTATATTACGGCCGTCACTGACCGGACACCTCGAGCGCTCACCATGCCCTTTCGGGGCACGTCACCTGGCCCGGCTATCTCACCACAGGTAACTTCCCTGCACACCTTCACACTTTTCCACTGACACTTGCAGTGGCTTCCTGGTTTTTGCACATCCACTCCTTGGTTCACACACCTTTTCCTTCCTGATGGGCTATTTCAACCATTCCTCCTTATGCACACTCCCGGTCCCACCTCTTGTCTCCTTTTCTACCTTCACTCTCTGCCTCTCACTTCACTCACTCACTGTCTCATCTCATCTTTTCATTCCCAGTGTTTGTCCCCCCTGGGCCTCGTCACCTGTCCCCGCTTGGTGGCCCCTACAGGTGCTCCGGCCACTCTGTCGGTCGGGGACGATGGTCTCTTTGGAGCGTGCTCTCTGCCTCAACCCCGGGTGAGATTCAGTGTACCCGGACCAACATTGCACCATAATGCATGGGGTACTATTCACCCATGCATCCCTTGTGAGTATATTTAAATAAATGTGCACTTGTATGCGCCCCTTTTTTTTCCCCACACTTCTATTGATACATAGTTATTTATTTTTTCAATGCAGCCACACTGCATCAGACTCCTGATGATTGGTTTCAAGCCAAGAAACGCGTAGAGTTAACATCTATTGATGCATATTTTTATCTACTGTACCATGTGCTACACCACTATACCATGTTCTGTACATATTTAACCACTATTTGAACCATGTTTGAACCATGTCTGTAAACCTATGCATGTCAACATGCTCCATTGTAGCCCAAATGTATTCCTTTCATCATGTATTTGGTTTTATAATCTTTCTGTAATAAACTATGCATCATTTTCTTGCAATAGATCTTGTGGGTATCATCATTTGACACAGGATTAACTTTAGACATCCTACCATATTAGTCCTTTAATGCAGACACATTCACCAACATGCCTCATACAAAGTCCTGCCCCCATTCTCCAATTGTTTTTATACATAGGAAAATATTGAACCTATTTCTGATATGAATATGCATACAAATATTTTTCTACATAGGGATTATTGTTGGAATATTGTTTATAAATAAACATAGGAACCTATATAACCAATTTCTGATAAGAATATGCATATAATTCTTTTTCTACATGGGGATTATGTGTGGAATATTCTTCAGAAATATACATAGGAACCTATTTAACCCATTTCTGATAAGAAAATGCATATCATTTTTTTTCTACATGGGTATAATGGGTGGAATATTGCTTATAAATATACATAGGAATCTTTTTAACCCATATCTGATAAGATTATGCATATAATTTTTTTTCTACATGGGTATAATGGGTGGAATATTGTTTATATCTATACATAGGAACCTATTTAACCCTTTTCTGATTAGAATATGCATATAATTACTTTTCTATATGGGGATTATGGGTGGAATATTGTTTATAAATATACATAGGAACATATTTAACCAATTTCTGATAAGAATATGCATGTAATTATTTTCTACATGGGGATTAAGGGTGGAATATTGTTTATAAATATATATAGCAATATATTAAACCTATTTCTGATATGAATATGCATATAATTATTTTTCTATATGGGGACTATGGGTGTAATATTGTTTATAAATATACATAGGAACCTATTTAACCCAATTCTGATAAGAATATGCATATCATTATTTTTCTACATGGGGATTATGGGTGAAATATTATTTAAAAATATACATAGCAACCTATTTAGCCCATTTCTGATAAGAATATGCATACAATTATTTTTCTACATGGAGTTTATGGGTGGAATATTGTTTATAAATATACATAGGAACCTATTTAACCCATTTCTGATAAAAATAAGCATATAATTATTTTTCTACATGGGGATTATGGGTGGAATATTGTTTATAAATATATATACGAAACTTTTTAAACCATTTCTGATAGGAATATGCATATAATTATTTTTCTACATTTGGATTATGGGTGCAATATTGTTTATAAATATACATAGGACCCTATTTAACCCATTTTTGAAAAGAATATGCATATAATTATTATTCTACATGGGGATTATGGGGGGTATTATTTATAAATATACATAGGAACCTATTTAACCCATTTCTGATATGAATATTCATACAATTATTTTTCTACATGGGGATAAGGGGTGGAATATTGTTTATAAATATACATAGCAATATATTAAACCTATTTCTGATATGAATATGCATACAATTATTTTTCTACATGGGGATTATGGGTGGAATTGTGTAGTCAAACATACATAGGAATATATTAAACCTATTTCTGATATGAATATACATACAATTTTTTTCTACATGGGGATTAGGGGTGGAATATTGTCTATAAATATATATAAGAACCTATTTAACTCATTTCTCATAAGAATATGCACATCATTTTTTCTATATGGGGATTATGGGTGGAATATTGTTTATAAATAAACATAGGAAACTATTTAACCCATTTTTGATAAGAATATGCATATAATTATTTTTCTATATGGGAATTATGGGTTGAATATTGTTTATATCTATATATAGGAACCTATTTTTTCCATTTCTGTAAGAATATGAATATAATTACTTTTCTACATGGGGATTATGGGTGGAATATTGTTTATAAATATACATAGTAACCTATTAAACCTATTTCTGATAAGAATATGCATATAATTATTTTTCTACATTGGGATTATGTGTGGAATATTGTATATAAATATACATATTAACCTATTTTTAACCCATTTCTGATAAGAATATGCATATGATTTTATTTCTACATGGGGATTATGGGTGGATTATTGTTTAAAAATATACATGGCAATATATCAAACCTATTTCTGATATGAATATGCATATAATTATTTTTCTATATTGGGATTATGGGTTGAATATTGTTTATATATATTTAGATGAAACTATTTAACCTATTTTTCATAAGAATATGCATATAATTATTTTTCTACATGGTGGTTATGGGTGGAATATTGTAGTTAAACATACACAGGAAAAAATTAAACCTATTTCTGATAAGAATAGGCATATCATTATTTTTCTACATATAGATTATGGGTGTAATATTGTTTATAAATATACATAGGAAACTATTTAACCCATTTCTCATAAGTATATGCATACAATTATTTTTCCATATGGGTATTTTGGGTGGAATGTTGTTTAAAATTTACTTAGCATCCTACTTAACCCATTTCTGATAAGAATATGCATATAATTGTTTTTCTACATGGGGATTATGGGTAGAATATTGTTATAAATATACATACTTAACCTACTTAACCTACTTAACCCATTTTTGATAAGAATATGCAGATAATTATTTTTCTTTATGGGGATTATGGGTATAATATTTTTTATATCTATATATAGGAACCTACTTAACCCATTTTTGATAAGAATATGCAGATAATTATTTTTCTTTATGGGGATTATGGGTGGAATATTTTTTATATCTATATATAGGAACCTATTTATCCCATTTCGGATAAGAATATGCATATAACCACTTGCCGACCGCCTAATGCACATATACGGCGGCAGAATGGCACGGGCAGGCAGAATCACGTACCCGTACATGATCTGCCTCCCGCGGGCGGGGGGTCCGATCGGACCCCCCCCGGTGCCAGCGGCGGTCGGCATTTGACTGGGAGCGTCGGGAGGCGAGGGGAGACCATCCGATCGTGGCCCCCCCCTCGCGATCGCTCCCAGCCAATCGGAATCCTCCCCTGCCTGTGTGTAGTTTCACACAGGCAGAGGATGTGATGTCATCTCTCCTCGGCTCGGCAGTTTCCGTTCCAGCGCAGAGGAGAGAAGACATGTAAGTGCACAACACACACACACACACACAGTAGAACATGCCAGGCATACTTTACACCCCCGATCCCCCCCAATCCCCCCCAATCACCCCCCCCCCGTCACAAACTGACAGCAAGCAGTATTTTTTTTTTTTTCTGATTACTGCATGGTGTCAGTTTGTGACAGTTACAGTGTTAGGGCAGTGAGTATTACCCCCCTTTAGGTCTAGGATACCCCCCTAACCCCCCCTAATAAAGTTTTAACCCCTTGATCACCCCCTGTCACCAGTGTCACTAAGCGATCATTTTTCTGATCGCTGTATTAGTGTCGCTGGTGACGCTAGTTAGGGAGGTAAATATTTAGGTTCGCCGTCAGCGTTTTATAGCGACAGGGACCCCCATATACTATCTAATAAATGTTTTAACCCCTTGATTGCCCCCTAGTTAACCCTTTCACCACTGATCACCGTATAACCGTTACGGGTGACGCTGGTTAGTTTGTTTATTTTTTATAGTGTCAGGGCACCCGCCGTTTATTACCGAATAAAGGTTTAGCCCCCTGATCGCCCGGCGGTGATATGCGTCGCCCCAGGCAGCGTCAGATTAGCGCCAGTACCGCTAACACCCACGCACGCAGCATACGCCTCCCTTAGTGGTATAGTATCTGTACGGATCAATATCTGATCCGATCAGATCTATACTAGTGTCCCCAGCAGTTTAGGGTTCCCAAAAACGCAGTGTTAGCGGGATCAGCCCAGATACCCGCTAGCACCTGCGTTTTTCCCCTCTGCCCGGCCCAGCCCACCCAAGTGCAGTATCGATCGATCACTGACACTTACAAAACACTAAACGCATAACTGCAGCGTTCACAGAGTCAGGCCTGATCCCTGCGATCGCTAACAGTTTTCTTGGTAGCGTTTTGGTGAACTGGCAAGCACCAGCCCCAGGCAGCGTCAGGTTAGCGCCAGTACCGCTAACACCCACGCACGCACCGTACACCTCCCTTAGTGGTATAGTATCTGATCGGATCAATATCTGATCTGATCAGATCTATACTAGCGTCCCCAGCAGTTTAGGGTTCCCACAAAAGCAGTGTTAGCGGGATCAGCCCAGATACCTGCTAGCACCTGCATTTTGCCCCTCCGCCCGGCCCAGCCCACCCAAGTGCAGTATCGATCGATCACTGTCAGTTACAAAACACTAAACGCATAACTGCAGCGTTCGCAGAGTCAGGCCTGATCCCTGCGATCGCTAACAGTTTTTTTGGTAGCGTTTTGATGAACTGGCAAGCACCAGCCCCAGGCAGCGTCAGGTTAGCGCCAGTACCGCTAACACCCACGCACGCACCGTACACCTCCCTTAGTGGTATAGTATCTGATCGGATCAATATCTGATCTGATCAGATCTATACTAGCGTCCCCAGCAGTTTAGGGTTCCCACAAACGCAGTGTTAGCGGGATCAGCCCAGATACCTGCTAGCACCTGCGTTTTGCCCCTCCGCCCGGCCCAGCCCAGCCCACCCAAGTGCAGTATCGATCGATCACTGACACTTACAAAACACTAAACGCATAACTGCAGCGTTCGCAGAGTCAGGCCTGATCCCTGCGATCGCTAACAGTTTTTTTTGTAGCGTTTTGTTGAACTGGCAAGCACCAGCGGCCTAGTACACCCCGGTCGTAGTCAAACCAGCACTGCAGTAACACTTGGTGACGTGGCGAGTCCCATAAGTGCAGTTCAAGCTGGTGAGGTGGCAAGCACAAGTAGTGTCCCGCTGCCACCAAAAAGACAAACACAGGCCCGTCGTGCCCATAGTGCCCTTCCTGCTGCATTCGCCAATCCTAATTGGGAACCCACCGCTTCTGCAGCGCCCGTACTTCCCCCATTCACATCCCCAACCAAATGCAGTCGGCTGCATGAGAGACATTTTCTTTATGTCCTCCCGAGTACCCCTACCCAGCGAACCCCCCAAAAAAGATGTCGTGTCTTCAGCAAGCGCGGATATAGGCGTGACACCCGCTATTATGGTCCCTCCTGTCCTGACAATCCTGGTCTTTGCATTGGTGAATGTTTTGAACGCTACCATTCACTAGTTGAGTATTAGCGTAGGGTACAGCATTGCACAGACTAGACACACTTTCACAGGGTCTCCCAAGATGCCATCGCATTTTGAGAGACCCGAACCTGGAACCGGTTACAGTTATAAAAGTTATTTACAAAAAAAAGTGTAAAAAAAAAAAAAAAACACATACAAAAATATAAAATAAAAAAAAATAGTTGTCGTTTTATTATTCTCTCTCTCTCTATTCTCTCTCTCTATTGTTCTGCTCTTTTTTACTGTATTCTATTCTGCAATGTTTTATTGTTATTATGTTTTATCATGTTTGTTTTTCAGGTATGCAATTTTTTATACCTTACCGTTTACTGTGCTTTATTGTTAACCATTTTTTTGTCTTCAGGTACGCCATTCACGACTTTGAGTGGTTATACCAGAATGATGCCTGCAGGTTTAGGTATCATCTTGGTATCATTCTTTTCAGCCAGCGATCGGCTTTCATGTAAAAGCAATCCTAGCAGCTAATTAGCCTCTAGACTGCTTTTACAAGCAGTGGGAGGGAATGCCCCCCCCAACGTCTTCCGTGTTTTTCTCTGGCTCTCCTGTCTCAACAGGGAACCTGAGAATGCAGCCGGTGATTCAGCCAGCTGACCATAGAGCTGATCAGAGACCAGAGTGGCTCCAAACATCTCTATGGCCTAAGAAACCGGAAGCTACGAGCATTTTATGACTTAGATTTCGCCGGATGTAAACAGCGCCATTGGGAAATTGGGAAAGCATTTTATCACACCGATCTTGGTGTGGTCAGATGCTTTGAGGGCAGAGGAGAAATCTAGGGTCTAATAGACCCCAATTTTTGCAAAAAAGAGTACCTGTCACTATCTATTACTATGATAGGGGATATTTACATTCCCTGAGATAACAATAAAAATGATTTAAAAAAAAAAAAAAATGAAAGGAACAGTTTAAAAATAAGATAAAAAAATAATAATAATAAAGAAAAAAAAAATAAAAAGCACCCCTGTCCCCCCTGCTCTCGCGCTAAGGCGAACGCAAGCGTCGGTCTGGCGTCAAATGTAAACAGCAATTGCACCATGCATGTGAGGTATCACCGCGAACGTCAGATCGAGGGCAGTAATTTTAGCAGTAGACCTCCTCTGTAAATCTAAAGTGGTAACCTGTAAAGGCTTTTAAAGGCTTTTAAAAATGTATTTAGTTTGTCGCCACTGCACGTTTGTGCGCAATTTTAAAGCATGTCATGTTTGGTATCCATGTACTCGGCCTAAGATCATCTTTTTTATTTCATCAAACATTTGGGCAATATAGTGTGTTTTAGTGCATTAAAATTTAAAAAAGTGTGTTTTTTCCCCAAAAAATGCGTTTGAAAAATCGCTGCGCAAATACTGTGTGAAAAAAAAAAATGAAACACCCACCATTTTAATCTATAGGGCATTTGCTTTAAAAAAATATATAATGTTTGGGGGTTTAAAGTAATTTTCTTGCAAAAAAAAATTATTTTTTTATGTAATCAAAAAGTGTCAGAAAGGGCTTTGTCTTCAAGTGGTTAGAAGAGTGGGTGATGTGTGACATAAGCTTCTAGATGTTGTGCATAAAATGCCAGGACAGTTCAAAACCCCCCCAAATGACCCCATTTTGGAAAGTAGACACCCCAAGCTATTTGCTGAGAGGCATGTCGAGTCCATGGAATATTTTATATTGTGACACAAGTTGCGGGAAAGAGACAATTTTTTTTTTTTTTTTTTTTTTTGCGCAAAGTTGTCACTAAATTATATATTGCTCAAACATGCCATGGGAATATGTGAAATTACACCCCAAAATACATTCTGTTGCTTCTCCTGAGTACGGGGATACCACATGTGTGAGACTTTTTGGGAGCCTAGCCGCGCACGGGACCCCGAAAACCAAGCACCGCCTTCAGGCTTTCTAAGGCCGTAAATTTTTGATTTCACTCTTCACTGCCTATCACAGTTTCGGAGGCTATGGAATGCCCAGGTGGCAAAACCCCCCCCAATGACCCCATTTTGGAAAGTAGACACCCCAAGCTATTTGATGAGAGGTATAGTGAGTATTTTGCAGACCTCACTTTTTGTCACAAAGTTTTGAAAATTGAAAAAAGAAAAAAAAAATGTTTTTTTCTCGTCTTTCTTTATTTTCAAAAACAAATGAGAGCTGCAAAATACTCACCATGCCTCTCAGCAAATAGCTTGGGGTGTCTATTTTCCAAAATGGGGTCATTTGGGGGGGTTTGTGCCACCTGGGCATTCCATGGCCTCCGAAACTGTGATAGGTAGTGAGGAGTAAAATCAAAAATGTACGCCCTTAGAAATCCTGAAGGCAGTGATTGGTTTTCGGGGCCCCGTACGCGGCTAGGCTCTCAAAAAGTCCCACACATGTCGTATCCCTGTACTCAGGAGAAGCAGCTAAATGTATTTTGGGGTGCAATTCCACATATGCCCATGGCCTGTGTGAGCAATATATCATTTAGTGACAACTTTGTGCAAAAAAAAAAAAAAATTGTCACTTTCCCGCAACTTGTGTCAAAATATAAAACATTCCATGGACTCAACATGCCTCAAAGCAAATAGCTTGGGGTGTCTACTTTCCAAAATGGGGTCATTTGGGGGGGTTTTATGCCATCTGGGCATTTTATGGCCTTCAAAACTGTGATAGGTAGTGAGGAGTAAAATCAAAAATGTACGCCCTTAGAAATCCTGACGGCAGTGATTGGTTTTCGGGGCCCCGTACGCGGCTAGGCTCCCAAAAAGTCCCACACATGTGGTATCCCCATACTCAGGAGAAGCAGCTAAATGTATTTTGGGGTGCAATTCCACATATGCCCATGGCCTGTGTGAGCAATATATCATTTAGTGACAACTTTTTGTAATTTTTTTTTTTTTTTGTCATTATTCAATCACTTGGGACAAAAAAAATTAATATTCAATGGGCTCAACATGCCTCTCAGCAAATTCCTTGGGGTGTCTACTTTCCAAAATGGGGTCATTAGTGTGGGTTTTGTACTGCCCTGCCATTTCAGCACCTCAAGAAACGACATAGGCAGTCATAAATTAAAGGCTGTGTAAATTCCAGAAAATGTACCCTAGTTTGTAGGCGCTATAACTTTTGCGCAAACCAATAAATATACACTTATTGACATTTTTTCTACCAAAGACATGTGGCCGAATACATTTTGGCCTAACTGTATGACTAAAATTGAGTTTATTGGATTTTTTTTAGAACAAAAATTAGAAAATATCATTTTTTTTCAAAATTTTCGGTCTTTTTCCATGTATAGCGCAAAAAATAAAAACGGCAGAGGTGATCAAATACCATAAAAAAAAAGCTCTATTTGTGGGAAGAAAAGGACGCAAATTTCGTTTGGGTACAGCATTGCATGACCGCGCAATTAGCAGTTAAAGCAACGCAGTGCCGAATTGTAAAAAGTGCTCTGGTCAGGAAGGGGGTAAAACCTTCCGGGGCTGAAGTGGATAATTATTTTTCTACATGGAAACTATGGGTGGAATATTGTAGTTAAACATACCTAGGAATATTAAAACTTATTTCTGATATGAATATGCATGAAATAATTTTTCTATATAGGGATTATGGGTTGAATATTGTTTATATATATATATCGACCTATTTAACCCATTTCTCATAAGAATATGCATATAATTATTTTTCTACATGGGGATTATAGGTGGAATATTGTTTATAAATATACATAGTAGCCTATTTAACCGATTTCTGATATGAATATTCATACAATTATTTTTCTACATATGGATAAGGGGTGGAATATTGTTTATAAATATACATAGCAATATATTAAACCTATTTCTGATATGAATATGCATACAATTATTTTTCTACATGGGGAATATGAGTGGAATTGTGTAGTCAAACATACATATGAATATATTAAACCTATTTCTGATATGAATATGCATAAAATAATTTTTCTATATAGGGATTATGGGTTGAATATTGTTTATAAATATATATAGGAACCTATTTAACCCATTTCTCATAAGAATATGCGTATAATTATTATTCTACACGGGGATTATGGATGGAATATTATTTATAAATATACATAGGAACATATTCAACCCATTTCTGATAAGAATATGCATATATTTAGTTTTCTACATGGGGATTATGGATGGAATATTGTAGTTAAACATACATAGGAATATATTAAACGTATTTCTGATATGAATATGCATAAAATTATTTTTCTATAGGGGGATTACGGGTGGAATGTTGTTTATAAATATACATAGGAACCTATTTCACCCATTTCTGATCAGAATATGCATATAATTATTTTTCTACATTGGGATTATGTGTTGAATATTGTTGTTAAACACACAGAAATATATTTAACCTATTTCTGATAAGAATATGCATAAAATAATTTTTCTACATGGGGATTATGGGTGGGATATTGTTTATAAATATACATAGGAACCTATTTAACCCATTTCTGATAAAGAATATGCATAAAAAATGTTTTCTACATGGGGATTATGGTTGGAATATTGTTTATACATATACATAGGAACCTATTTAACAAATTTTTGATAAGAATACGCATATCATTACTTTTCTACAAGGGTATTATGGGTGGAATATGGTTTATACGTATAAAAAGCAACATATTAAACCTATTTCTGATAGGAATATGCATACAATTTTTTTTCTACATGGGGATTATGGGTGAAATATTGTTTATAAATATACATAGGAACCTATTTAACCCATTTCTGATTAGAATATGCATACAATTATTTTTCTACTTAGGAATTATGGGTGGGATTTTGTTTATAATTTTATATAGGAACCTATTTAACCCATTTCTGATAAGGATATGCATATAATTATTATTCTACATAGGGATTATGGGTGGAATATTGTTTATAAATATACATAGGAACCTATTTATCCCAGGTCTGTTAAGAATATGTATATAATTATTTTTATACATGGGGATTATTGGAGGAATATTGTTTATCAATATACATAGCAATATATTAAATCTATTTCGTATATGACTATGCATATAATTATTTTTCTATATGGGGATTAAGGGTTGAATATTGTTTATAAATTTTTATAGGAACCTATTTAACCCATTTCTGATAAAAAAATATGCTTATAATTATTTTTCTAAATGGGAATTATGGGTGAAATATTGTAGTTAAACATATATAGGAAAATATTGAACCTATTTCTGATATGAATATGCATACAAATATTTTTCTACATAGGGATTATTGTTGGAATATTGTTTATAAATAAACATAGGAACCTATATAACCAATTTCTGATAAGAATATGCATATAATTCTTTTTCTACATGGGGATTATGTGTGGAATATTCTTCAGAAATATACATAGGAACCTATTTAACCCATTTCTGATAAGAAAATGCATATAATTTTTTTTCTACGTGGGGATTATGGGTGGAATATTGCTTATAAATATACATAGGATTCTTTTTAATCCATATCTGATAAGATTATGCATATAATTTTTTTTCCTGCATTTGGACTATGGGTGGAATATTGTTTATATCTATACATAGGAACCTATTTAACCCATTTCTGATTAGAATATGCATATAATTACTTTTCTATATGGGGATTATGGGTGGAATATTGTTTATAAATATACATAGCAATATATTAAACCCATTTCTGATAAGAATATGCATATCATTATTTTTCTACATGGGGATCATGGGTGAAATATTATTTATAAATATACATAGCAACCTATTTAGCCAATTTCTGATAAGAATATGCATATAATTATTTTTCTACATGGAGTTTATGGGTGGAATATTGTTTATAAATATACATAGGAACCTATTTAACCCATTTCTGATAAAAATAAGCATATAATTATTTTTCTTCATGGGGATTATGGGTGGAATATTGTTTATAAATATACATAGGACCCTATTTAACCCATTTTTGATAAGAATATGCAGATCATTATTTTTCTACATGGGGATTATAGGTGGGATATTGTAGTTAAACATAGATAGAAATATATTAAACCTATTTCTGATATGAATATGCATATAATTATTTTTCTACATGGGTATTATGGGTGTTATATTGGTAATAAATATACATATCAACATATTAAAACTATTTGTGATATGAATATGCATATAATTATTTTTCTACATGGAGATTATGGGTAGAATATTGTAGATAAACATACATAGCAACATATTAAACCTATTTCTGATAAGAATAGGCATATCGTTATTTTTCTACATGTGGATTATATGAGTGGAATATTGTTTATACATATACATAGCAACATATTCAACCTTTTTCTTATAAGAATATGCATAAAATTATTTTTCAACATTTGGATTATGGATGGAATATTGTAGTTAAACATACATAGGAATATATTAAACCTATTTCTGATATAAATATGCATACCATTATTTTTCTACATGGGTGGAATATTATTTATAAATATACATATCAACCTATTTAACCCACTTCTGACAGAAATATGCATATAATTATTAATCTACATGAGTATAATGGGTGGAATATTGTTTATACATATAGATAGCAACATATTAAACCTATTTGTAATAAGAATATGCATATAATTACTTTTCTAACTTGGGATTATGGGTGGAATATTGAAATTAAACATACATAGGAAAATATTAAACCTTTTTCTGATATGAATATGCATACAAAAATATTTCTACATTGGGATTATAGGCGGACTATATATAAATAAATATAAATATACATAGGAACCTATTTCACCCATTCCTGATCAGAATATGATATAATTACTTTTCTAATTTGGGAATATGGGTGGAATATTGAAAGTAAACATACATAGATTATACCTATTTCTGATAAGATAATGCATATAATTATTTTCTACATGGGGTTATGGGTGGAATATTGTTTATAAGTATACATAGGAACCTATTTATCCTATTTCAGATAAAAATATGCGTATAATTTTTTTCCATATGGGTATTTTGGGTGGAATATTGTTTATAAATATAAATAAGAACTTACTTAACCTATTTCTGATAAGAATATTCATATCATTGTTTTTCTACATTGGGATTATGGGTGGAATATTGTAGTTAATCATACATAGGAATATATTAAACCTATTTCTGAAAAGAATAGGCATATCATTATTTTTCTACATGGGGATTATGGGTGGAATATTGTAGATAAACATAAAGTCATTCTACTTCCAAAATAAAAATGACTATATTTCACACACTCATCCGTATTGCAGAACCTCTCATCCACTAGAAAAAGGGTGTTCGTATTATCTCCTGAAGAGAAGCAGATTCGCAAATATAGTTTATAAAAATCCTTTCCAACACAAGTAGCAGATCTGGGCAAAGGATACAATAAATTATTATGCATAGCAGATGTGTAACAGGTAGAACTGAGAAGAAACAATATAAAAGAAACCCTTAAAACAAAGTAGAGTCAGAACTTTTCCTTTAAAAATACACTAAAACCTTTACAGTAGTATATGGTCTTCACCTGACTTTTTCTTAAGAGCATTATATCTGCTACAAAGTGACAGGTGCACTTTAACAAAGAATGAGGTCACATTATTTACAGGTATTATATAGGTGCTAGGGCTAATATATAAAGTCCAGGAAGCTAGGACCTATAGGAGAGCTTTCTGATATGAATATGCATAAAATTATTTTTCTACATATAAAATATATAAATATCCATTGCAACATATTAAATCTATTTCTGATATGAATATGCATATATTATATATTAAATATGCATATGCATATGTTCAATATTGTGTACATAAGAGCCTATTTAACCCATTTCTGATAAGAATATACATACAATTATTTTTCTACATTTGGATGAGTAGTGGAATATTGTGAATAAATATACATAGCAATATATTAAACCTATTTCTAATATGAATATGCATATAATTATTTTTCTATATAGGGGTTATGGGTTTAATATTGCTTATAAATATATATAGGAACCTATTTAACCCATTTCTGATAAGAATATGCATATAATTATTTTTCTACATGGGGATTATGGGTGAAATATTGTAGTTAAAGATGCATAGGAAAAAATTAAACCTATTTCTGATATGAATATGCATAAAATTATTTTTCTACATTGGGATTATGGGTGGAATATTTTTTATAAATATACATAGGAACCTATTAAACCCGTTTCTGAAAAGAAAATGCATATAATTATTTTTCCACATGGGGATTATGGGTGGAATATTGTTAATAAATATACATATCAACATATAAAACCTATTTGTGATATGAATATGCATATAATTATTTTTCTACATGGAGATTATGGGTGGAATATTGTAGATAAACATACATAGCAACATATTAAACCTATTGATGATAAGAATAGGCATATCATTATTTTTCTACATGTGGATTATGGGTGGAATATTGTTTATAAATATACATAGGAACCGCTTTCACCCATTTCTGATAAGAATATGCATACAATTATTTTTCTACGTGGGGATTATGTGTGGAATCTTGTAGATAAACAAACATAGCAACATATTAAACCTATTTCTGTTAAGAATAGGAATATCATTATTTTTCCACATACGGATTATGGGTGGAATATTGTTTATAAATATACATAGGAACCTATTTAACCCATTTCTGATAAGAATATGCATAAAAAATATTTCTACATGGGAATTATAGGCGGAATATTGTTTATAAATATGCATAGCAATATATTAAATCTATTTCTGATATGAATATGCATGAAAAATATTTCTACTTGGGAATTATGGGTGGAATATTGTTTATAAATATACATAGGAACCTATTTAACCCATTTCTGATAAGAATATGCATATAATTATTTTTCTACCTGGGGATTATGGATGGAATATTGTTTATAAATAAACATAGGAACCTATTTAACCCATTTCTGATAAGAATATGCATATAATTATTTTTCTACCTGGGGATTATGGATGGAATATTGTTTATAAATATACATAGGAACCTATTTAACCAATTTCTGATAAAAATATGCATATAATTATTGATCTACATGGGTATAATTGGTGGAATGTTGTTAATACATATAGATAACAACATATTAAACCTATTTCTGATATGAATATGCATAAAAAATATTTCTACATGGGAATTATAGGCGGAATATTGTTTATAAATATACATAGCAATATATTAAACCAATTTCTGATATGAATATGCATAGAATTATTTTTCTTCATGGTGATTATGGGTGGAATATTGTTTATAAATATACATAGGAACTTATTTAACCCATTTCTGATAAGAATATGCATATAATTATTTTTATACATTGGGATTATGGGTGGAATATTGTAGTTAAACATACATAGGAATATATTAAACCTATTTCTAATCTGAATATGCATAAAATTACTTTTCTACATGGGGAATATGGGTGGAATATTGTTTATAAATATACATAGGAACCTAGTTAACCCAATTCTGATAAGAATATGCTTATAAATATTTTTCTACATTGGGATTATGGGTGGAATGTTGTAGTTAAACATACATAGGAATATATTAAACCTATTTCTGATATGAATATGCATACAATTATTTTTCTACATTGGGATTATGGGTGGAATATTGTTTATAAATATACAAAGCAACATATTAAACCGATTTCTTATATGAATATGCATATAATTATTTTTCTATTTGGGGATTATTGGTGGAATATTATTTATAAATATACATAAGAAACTATATATAACAGATTTCTGATAAGAATATGCATAAAATTATTTTTCTACATGGGGATTATGGGTGGAATATTGTTTATAAATATACATAGGAATCTATTTCATAAATTTCGTTCAAAATATGCATATAATTATTTTTCTACATTGGTATTATGGGTGGAATATTGTAGTTAAACATACATAGGAATATATTAAACCTTTTTCTAATCTGAATATGCATAAAATTATTTTTCTACATGGGGATTATGGGTGGAATATTGTTTATAAATATACATAGGAACCTATTTAACCCATTTCTGATAAGAATATGCATATAATTATTTTTCTACATGGGGATTATGGGTGGAATATTGTTTATAAATATACATAGGAACCTATTTCACCCATTTCTGATCAGAATATGCATATAATTATTTTTCTACAATGGGATTATGTGTTGAATATTGTTTTAAAACATACAAAGAAATATATTAAACCTATTTCTGATCAGAATATGCATAAAATAAATTTTATACATGGGGATTATGTGTTGAATATTGTTGTTAAACATACATAGAAATATATTAAACCTACTTCTGATATGAATATGCATAAAATTATTTTTTAATATAGGGATTATGTGTGGAATATTGTTAATAAATATACATAGGAACATATATAAACCATTTCTGATAAGAATATGCATATAATTATTTTTCTACATTTGGATTATGGGTGCAATATTGTTTACAGATATACATAGGAAGCTATTTAACCCATTTTTGATAAGAATAAGCATAAACTTATTTTTCTATACGGGAAATATGGGTGGAATATTGCTTATATCTATATATAGGAACATATTTAACCAATTTCTGATTAGAATATGCATATAATTACTTTTCTATATGGGGATTATGGGAGGAATATTGTTTATAAATATACATAGGAACCTGTTTAACCAATTTCTGATAAGAATATGCATATAATTATAATTCCACATGGGGATTATGGGTGGAATATTGTTTATAAATATACATAGCAATCTATTAAACCCATTTCTGATAAGAATATGCATATAATAATTTGACTACATGGTGATTATGGGTGGAATATAGTTATTAAATAAACAGGAATATATTAAACCTATTTCTGATGTGAATATGCATAAAATTATTTTTCTACATGGGGATTATGGGTGGAATATTGTTTATAAATATACCTAGGAACCTATTTAACCCATTTCTGATAAGAATATGCATATAATTATTTTTATACATTGGGATTATGGGTGGAATATTGTAGTTAAACATACATAGGAATATATTAAACCTATTTCTAATCCGAATATGCATAAAATTATTTTTCTACATGGGGATTATGGGTGGAATATTGTTTATAAATATACATAGGAATCTATTTCACAAATTTCTGTTCAAAATATGCATATAATTATTTTTCTACACTGGGATTATGGGTGGAATATTGTAGTTAAACATACATAGGAATATATTAAACCTTTTTCTAATCTGAATATGCATAAAATTATTTTTGTACATGGGGATTATGGGTGGAATATTGTTTATAAATATACATAGGAACCTATTTCACCCATTTCTGATCAGAATATGCATATAATTATTTTTCTACATTGGGATTATGTGTTGAACATTGTTGTAAAACATACAAAGAAATATATTAAACCTATTTCTGATATGAATATGCCTAAAATAAATTTTATACATGGGGATTATGTGTTGAATATTGTTGTTAAACATACATAGAAATATATTAAACCTACTTCTGCTATGAATATGCATAAAATTATTTTTCAATATAGGGATTATGTGTGGAATATTGTTAATAAATATACATAGGAACATATATAAACCATTTCTGATAAGAATATGCATATAATTATTTTTCTACATTTGGATTATGGATGCAATATTGTTTACAAATATACATAGGAAGCTATTTAACCCATTTTTGATAAGAATATGCATAAAATTATTTTTCTATACGGGAAATATGGGTGGAATATTGCTTATATCTATATATAGGAACATATTTAACCAATTTCTGATTAGAATATGCATATAATTACTTTTCTATATGGGGATTTTTGGAGGAATATTGTTTATAAATATACATAGAAACCTGTTTAACCAATTTCTGATAAGAATTTGCATATAATTATAATTCTACATGGGGATTATGGGTGGAATATTGTTTATAAATCTACATAGCAATCTATTAAACCCATTTCTGATAAGAATATGCATATAATAATTTGACTACATGGTGATTATGGGTGGAATATAGTTATTAAACAAACAGGAATACATTAAACCTATTTCTGATATGAATATGCATAAAAATATTTTTCTACATGGGGATTATGGGTGGAATACTGTTTATAAATATATATAGGAATCTATTTCACAAATTTCTGTTCAGAATATGCATATAATTATTTTTATACATTGGGATAATGGGTGGAATATTGTAGTTAAACATACATATCAACATATTGAACCTATTTCTGATAAGAATATGCATAAAATTAGTTTTCTACATGGGGATTACGGGTGGAATATTGTTTAAAAATATACATAGCAACATATTAAACCTATTTCTGATATGAATATGCATAAGAAAATATTTCTACATTGGGATTATGGGTGCAATATTGTTTATATATTTACATAGCAACATATAAACCTATTTCTGATATGAATATGCATAGAATTATTTTTCTGCATGGGGATTATGGGTGGAATATTGCTTATAAATATACATAGGAACCTATTTAACCCATTTCTGATTAGAATATGCATATAATTAATTTTCTATATGGGGATTATTTATAAAAATTGTTTATTAATATACATATTTAACCCATTTCTATTTAACCCATTTCTGATAAGAATATGCATATAATTATTATTCCACATGGGGATTATGGGTGGAATATTATTTAAAAATATACATAGGAAATTATTTAACCCATTTCTGATATGAATATACATACAATTATTTTTCTACATGGGGATTAGGGGTGGAATATTGTTTATAAATATACATAGTATTTCTGATATGAATATGCATACAATAATTTTTCTACATGGGGATTATGGGTGGAATTGTGTAGTCAAACATACATAGGAATATATTAAACCTATTTCTGATATGAATATACATACAATCTACTATTACATATTACCATATACATAATACATATTAACCTATTTGTGATAAGAAGAAGCATATCATTATATTTCTACATGTGGATTATGGGTTGAATATTGTTTGTAAATATACATAGCAACCTATTTAACTCATTTCTGACAACAATAAGCATATATTTTTTTTTCTACATGGGGAGTGTGGGTGGAATATTTTTTATAAATATACATAGCGACATATTACACCTATTTCTGATAAGAATAGGCATATCATTATTTTTCTACATGGGGATTATGGGTGGATTTTTGTTTATAAATATACATCGGAACCTATTCAACTCATTTCTGATAAGAATATGCATATAATTATTTTTCTACATTGGGATTATGGGTGGAATATTGTAGTTAAACATACATGGGAATATATTAAACATATTTCTGATCTGAATATGCATAAAATTATTTTTCTACATGGGGATTATGGGTGGAATATTGTTTATAAATATACATACGAACCTATTTAACCCATTTCTGATAAGAATATGCTTATAATTATTTTTCTACATTGTAATTATGGGTGGAAAGTTGTAGTTAAACATACATAGGAATATATTAAAACTATTTCTGATATGAATACGCATAAAATTATTTTTCTACATGTGGAATATGGATGGAATATTGTTTATAAATATACATAGAAACCTATTTAACCCATTTCTGATAAGAATATGCATATAATTATTTTTGTACATGGGGATTATGGGTGGAACATTGTTTATAAATATACATGGGAACCTATTTAAACCATTTCTGATAAGAATATGCATATAATTGTTTTTCTACATTGGGATTATAGGTGGAATATTGTTTTGTAAATTTACATAGTAACCTATTTAACACATTTCTGAAAAGAATATGCATATAATTATTTTTCTATACCGGGATTATAGGTGGAATATTGTTTGTTAAACATACATAGGAATATATTAAACTTATTTCTGATATCAATATGCATAAAATTATTTTGCTAGATGGGGATTAGGGGAGGAATATTGTTTATAACTATACATAGGAACCTATTTAACCCATTTCTGATAAGAGTATGCATATAATTCTTTTTCTATATGGGGATTTTCGGTGGAATATTGTTTATAAATGTACATAGCAACCTATTTAACCCATTTCTGATAAGGATATGCATATAATTATTTTTCTAAATGGAGATTATAGGTGGAATATTGTTAATAAATATACATAGCAACATATTGAACCTATTTCTGATCTGAATATGCATATAATTATTTTTCTACATGGGGATTATGGGTGGATTATTGGAGATAAAAATACATAGCAACATATTAAACCTATTTCTGATAAGAAGAAGCATATCATTATTTTTGTACATGTGGATTATGGGTGGAATATTGTTTATAAATGTACTTAGGAACCTATATAACTCATTTCTCATAAGATTATGCATATTTTTTTTTTCTACATGGGGAGTGTGGGTGCAATATTTTTTATAAATATACATAACGACATATTACACCTATTTCTGATAAGAATATGCATATAATTCTTTTTCTACATGCGGATTATGGGTGGAATATTGTTTATAAATGTATATAGGAACCTATTTAACCAATTTCTCATAAGAATATGCATACAATTATTTTTCTATATGGGTATTTTGGGTGGAATATTGTTTTTAAATATACATATGAATCTACTTAACCTATTTCTGATAAGAATATGCATATAATTATCTTTTTACATGAGGATTATGGGTGGAATATTGTTTAAAAATATACATAGCAACAAATTAGACCCATTTCTGATATGAATATGCATATAATTATTTTTCTACATTGGGATTATGGGTGGAATATTGTAGTTAAACATACATAGGACTATATTAAACCTATTTCTAATCTGAATAGGCATAAAAAAAATTTTCTACATGGTGATTATGGGTGGAATATTATTTATAAATATACATAGGAACCTATTTCACCCATTTCTGAAAAGAATATGCATATAATTATTTTTCTACATTGGGATTATGGGTGGAATATTGTAGTTAAACATATATAGGAATGTATTAAACCTATTTCTGTTAATGATATGCAGAAATTAACCCATTTCTGATAAGAATATGTATATAATTATTTTTCTATATGAAGATTATGGCTTGAATATTGTTTATAAATATACATAGGAAGCTATTTAACCAATTTCTGAAAAGAATATGCATATAATTATTTTTCAACATTGGTGGAATATTGTAGATAAACATACATAGCAACATATTAAACCAATTTCTGATAAGAATAGGCATATCATTATTTTTCTACATGTTTATTATGGGTGGAATATTGTAGTTAAACATACATAGGAATTATTAAACTTATTTCTGATATCATTATGCATAAAATTATTTTTCTACATGGGGATTATGGGTGGGATATTGTTTATAAATATACATAGGAACCTATTCAACCCATTTTTGATAAGAATATGCATATAATTATTTTTCTACATTGGGATTATGGGTTGATTATATACATAGGAACCTATTTAACCTATTTCTGATAAGAATATGCACATAATTTTTTTTTACATGCGGATTATGGGTGGAATATTGTTTATAAATGTACATAGGATACGTCTGACATCAGCACAGGGGAGGAGCCCAGCGCCGGCTCCAGGAAGCTGCAGGGCCGGATTTGCCATAAGGCCACCGAGGCCAGGCCTCGGGGCGGCAGTGGTGCAGGGGCGGCGCCGCTCCTGCGGCGACTTCGCGGCCGCCCCCACCTTTCGGGCTGCTCGTTAAAGATGATTAAGGGCACCGGTGCGTTCGGCCGGGCGGCGCATGCGCAGTAGCGTGATTTCGCCGCCTGGCACCATTTTTAAAAGATTAAGAAGTAATGTCAGCGGTGCGGGGGGAGAGAGATGACATCTCTCGTTGCCAGCACCGCTGTTCCGCCCTCCTTCATCTGGTGGCAGACAGGCAGCATGGCAAGTGACATCAACATCTGGTGGCAGCGTGGCAAGTGACATCCCCATCTGGTGGCAGCGTGGCAAGTGACATCAACATCTGGTGGCAGCGTGGCAAGTGATGTCTCCATCTGGTGGCAGCATGGCAAGTGACATCCCCATCTGGTGGCAGCGTGACAAGTGACATCCCCATCTGGTGGCAGCGTGGCAAGTGACATCAACATCTGGTGGCAGCGTGGCAAGTGACATCCCCATCTGGTGGCAGCGTGGCAAGTGACATCAACATCTTGGTGGCAGCGTGGCAAGTGACATCAACATCTGGTGGCAGCGTGGCAAGTGACATCAACATCTGGTGGCAGCGTGGCAAGTGACGTCTCCATCTGGTGGCAGCATGGCAAGTGACATCCCCATCTGGTGGCAGCGTGGCAAGTGACATCCCCATCTGGTGGCAGTGTGGCAAGTGACATCAACATCTGGTGGCAGCGTGGCAAGTGACATCAACATCTTGTGGCAGTGTGGCAAGTGACGTCTCCATCTGGTGGCAGCGTGGCAAGTGACATCAACATCTGGTGGCAGCATGGCAAGTGACATCCTCATCTGGTGGCAGCGTGGCAAGTGACATCCCCATCTGGTGGCAGCATGGCAAGTGACATCCCCATCTGGTGGCAGCCAGGCAGTGTGGCAAGTGACATCTCCATCTAGTGGCAGCGTGGCAAGTGACATCTCCATCTGGTGGCAGCGCGGCAAGTGACATCTCCATCTGGTGGCAGCATGGCAAGTGACATCCCCATCTGGTGGCAGGCAGAGTGGCAAGTGACATCTCCATCTGGTGGCAGCGTGGCAAGTGACATCTCCATCTGGTGGCAGCGTGGCAAGTGACATCCCCATCTGGTGGCAGCGTGGCAAGTGACATCCCCATCTGGTGGCAGCCAGGCAGTGTGGCAAGTGACATCTCCATCTGGTGGCAGCCAGGCAGTGTGGCAAGTGACATCTCCATCTGGTGGCAGCCAGGCAGTGTGGCAAGTGACATCTCCATCTGGTGGCAGGCATAGTGTCAAGTGACAAGCGATGGTGTCAAGTGACACGCTCAGGGCTCCCAATGATTCTGCATTATGGTGAGTTGAACTATTTCATTTTATATTACAATGTAATGATAGAAATAATGTGTTTCAATCATCCTGACACCATACCAACCATGGTGCCGGGGATGATTGAGCCACTAACACCAGCAATTGCCCGCAAAAAATTGTTACCCCGTGCGCTTACCCTGAAGTACAATTAAAGCCAGTTGTTTTCAGTGTTCTCGTGTGTGGAGATATGTTTTTAATTGATCTATTGTAGCAGTCATCGATAAAGGACGAGAATGGTGGTGTGTGTGTGTGTGTGGGGGGGGGGGGGCGGCATTGAAGGACCCGGCCTTGGGGCAGCAAAGGGAGTAAATCCGGGCCTGGGAAGCTGTGAGATGGGGCGCCAACGAGCCCAGGAGATGCCTCGCGGGGTGAGAGACCGCGAGCGTCCGGCTCCCCATCTGTCCCACTCTCCCTCCCACCGCAAACTGCCGAAGCCGCGGCAGCAGCCCTGAAGTGCCCTCCCGTCACGGACTTAGTGAAGGCCGCCCTCAGTGTACCTTCCCTGAAGCTTACCGCCCTGAGTGGCGAACTAGCGGCAGATAAACAACTCACGAGCTCTGGCCAAGGAGTTCATAGAGCGGAGCTGCGGCTCCCAGTCTAAACCGAGTGCTGGGCGCTGCAATAGGAAGCAAGACAAGCAATTAAAGGACCCTTTGCATCGCTCAACTGTCTGGGCAGAAGAAGCAAGGTAGGAGATGCTTCACTGATTCCAATGTTGATCTCACCGTACAATAATTATTAAGCTTGGGTATGAACTCTGCTCATTCTGGAGCACCTGATGTTAGACAGGGGGATTTGGAAAACGCATGCAATTAGGGCGCATTGTTATCTCAGCCCTAGGCCAGGTCAAAAAGGACTGGAGTTTTGAGGCTTCTCTGGCTTCACCCCCCTGTTCATCAGTCAGAAGCAGATATCTGAGTGGAGGGGTTAGCATTTGCTGAATGTGCCCTTGTTGAGATTGCCCGGCCTCTGTTTCCCCTTTGCTGTCGGGGGTTCGGTCTATCGCTCCTGAGCACGGTCCCCGGGCTGGGATAGGATCTATTGAGAGTAGTAGTCATAAAACAGCCTTTTTCAGCGACCTGTGGCCTGGAAGGAGGAAGGAAACGGTATATCCACCTCAGAGATTTAATACAGCCCCCAGGTGCAAAGTAGACCCTTCACCCTAACGGTCAGCCGTTTCACAAACCATAAAAAGGGGAAAACCGGGACAGGGAGTGGAAGTATGAGAGGCCGGTCATCAAGATCAGCGGAACCCCACAACTCAAGAGAGAGTTTAAACACCAGCTCCATTCAAAAATACTTAAAAGAAGCAAGTGCAAAGAGCCCAGGAATGGAGGTGAAACACCCAGGTACAAAGAAGAAGGAGCAACAGAAACAAAAGGGGGGACAGGGTGACAGAACTCACGAAGAACCGGATTTGGAGGGGGCCTCCGCATTTAGTGCGGCCGACGAGCAAAGAATCATGGCTCTAGTTCCTAGTAAATTAGACATGAGTGAAATGCTCACTAAACTGGAAAAAAAACTAGAAAGCGTGATAAAAGAGGAGATCCTAAATGTTGGCTCTGATATGGGACACCTTCTCCGCCGGGTAGAGGAGGCTGAAGAGGCCTCTGGTATTCAAGCCAAGGACATATCAGATTTAAAAGAACAAGTCAGCAAGATGCAAAATGAAAACCGTGTGTTGGCGTTCAGACTGGAGAAACAGGAGAACCAGAGCCGGCGACAAAATCTACGCATCAGATCTATCCCAGAACAACAAAATGAGGATCTGGGAGAGAAGATGAGGAAGATCTTTAACCCCCTGCTGGGTAGGCGAGAAGACGAAGCACTAAAGATCGACAGGGTCCACAGACTAAGGAAGCCCCCCCACATATAAAGCAAGACACCCCTAGAGACGTTATAATCAAATTTCATCAATATGAGGACAAAAAAAAAAATCTGGAAGAAATTAAAAGGGGCCCCCCCATTAAAATTTAAAAACAAGGACCTGCAGATATTCACTGATTTATCAGCGGGCACTCTGGAGAGGAGAAGACAGATGAGACCAATCCTGGATCAACTCAGGAGGGCAAATTTAAAATATAGTTGGGGGTTCCCAACATTCCTGATAGTTACCAAAGATGGAAGATCTTACAGAATGAGATACATGGAAGAAATGCAGGACTTCTGTAGCAACCTGGGCATTCCCGTCCCTGATTTGTTATAGGTGTTGGAGGGAGGGTGGCGAGGGGGGGCGTGGGGGAGGAGAGGAGAGTATGGGGGGGGCTTTTTTTTTTCCCTCTCCTCTCTTCCCCTCTCCCTCCTCCTCGCCCCTCCCTGCCCCTCTAAGGGGTCGTCTATCCTTGGAGTATGAGGACTTATGTATCACGGACTCTAGTTTAAAGTGAATATAAAGTAGTGATCGGGAGGCGGATTGTTAGAAGGTCTTTTCTAAATAACATAAAATAATTCGCATAAGGTCCAAGTGGGAGGGGTCGTGGGGTGGGGGGGTGCATTCCTGGGCGGGGACGTCCTGGGTCTCCATCGCCTGTGTCTCCCCCTCTTTGGGAGGGGCAGGCGCTGGACACCGGTGCTGAAGCTCACCCCTGAGGGAGAAGCACCGCAGTGTGGAATGGGTGAATTTTCATACGGGCGGGCTTTTGGCGAAGTTAATGCCACAGGGTGGTGGGGGGGAGGTGGGTTGGAGGGGGAGTTGGGTAGGGAGTGGAGTGGGAATAGGGAGGAGGGTAGTGGGTTAGGGGGAGGGGGAGGGGAGGGGGGGTTAGAGGGAGGGAGGGATACAAGAGGGGGGGACAAGAGGTGGGAGGGGGTATTTGCGGGATGTGTTCGTAAGGTGCAGAACATAGAGGTAAACGCTCACTCCATTAACTATGCCTGAGATCAAATTTATATCCTATAATGTAAAAGGGTTGAATTCACCTAGGAAAAGACATAAAATATTGGGGGAACTGTGCCTCCTACGTGGGGACATAGTTTTCCTGCAGGAGACCCATCTGACCCTCGATACAAGGGTCAGGTTGTTTTCCCCAAAGATCCCTCAATGGTTTTATGGGGACTCCCCCGACAGGGGGTCCAGGGGAGTGGCCATAGGGTTGTCTAAGGTATCGAACTTCTCAGTAAGGGACAGATTAACAGACCCTGAAGGTCGCTATATATTTCTTAAAGGTTCTATAGGCACAAGAATGTTTACGCTGGCTAATGTTTACTGTCCGAATAGAAGCCCAACCACTTTCCTGGGAAAAGTGTTGGAGAAACTGTTAGGATTTGGGGAGGGGGAGGTGGTCTTGGCAGGGGATTTAAATTTCTGCTTAGACCCTGTTCTGGATAGTACGTCTCGTGCCCAGGGGATAAAGAAGGTGGCATTAGGAGCAATTAGGCGGAAATTATTCCACAGCCAGTTAATGGATGTGTGGAGAGTACAACATGCTAAAGAGAGGGATTACACCTTCTTCTCCGCCGTGCACGGGACCTACTCCAGACTGGACTACATTCTTGTGGATCATAGTTTGTTGGAGGGGGTAGTAGAAACTAGAATTGAAACAACAACCTTTTCAGACCACTCCCCTGTTACGATGAGGCTGAAGCTTCCAGAAGTGGGGAGAAGTTCTCTTTCCTGGAAGCTGAATGAGGACTTGCTCATGGATCCCGAAGTGTTAGAGCGGGTCCAGAACGAGGTGAATCTCTTCTTCAATATAAACGACACGGGTGAGGTATCACCCTCTATACTTTGGGAGGCGCACAAAGCCTATATCCGAGGGATCCTTATATCTATAGGAGCAGGTCAAAAAAAGAAAAGGAAGGAAAAAAGGGAAAGACTGATAGAGGATTTGTTCCGTTTGGAACAAGCACACAAAAAGTCCAAAGGGCAGGATCAGGATCGTTATCGTTTAATGGTTGCTAGGAGGGAGGAGTTGAGGGACATGATGGAGCAGGAGGC
Organism: Aquarana catesbeiana; assembly: GCF_042186555.1. NCBI lineage: Eukaryota > Metazoa > Chordata > Amphibia > Anura > Ranidae > Aquarana > Aquarana catesbeiana. Next base: position 259,231,898 of record NC_133328.1, on the reverse strand, counting down.
TAAGAGAGCCTTCAATTTAATATCCAGAGACAAATATCTATGGGCAAACAAGTCCAGTAAATATTTGGCGAGACTAACCAGGAAAAAAAGAGGGCGGAACTTTATCGGGAAAATAAACGGCATATGAGGGAAAGAGATAGTGACTAGCGGAGGCATGGCTGAGGAGTTTAGAAAATTTTACGCTGATCTTTATTCTATAGGACAAAAGAGGGGAGAGGCCAGAGCCCGGTTAGCTAGGAGTAGAGGATTCCTAAAAGAAGCCTGTTTGACGGTGCTGCCTGTGGAGGATAAGGATCTCTTGGATAAACCAATAGAGGAAGAGGAAATCCTAGCAGCCCTGAGAGACTCCCCGAAGGGTAAGAGCCCAGGTCCAGACGGCTTCTCTACCATCTACTTAAAGAAAATGAAACACGTACTGGTCCCCAGGCTGTGTCAATATTGGAACGACCTGGGCACCAGGTGTGAGATGGAAGGCGAGGCATTATCCGCTACGATAACCCTAATACTGAAAGAAGGGAAGGATGCTAGGCTGTGCTCAAGCTACCGGCCCATTTCTCTGCTAAATGCGGACGTTAAATTATTCGCCAAGGTCCTGGCTAATAGACTGAAGATCCCTATCCGTATGGCCAGCCTGGTGCACCCGGACCAGTCCGGCTTTGTTCCTGGAAGACAGTGCAGGGATAATGGGGTGCGGGCAGTGCTGCTATCGGAGCTCTGTAGATGCAGGGGACCCCCAGCTCTATTCCTGTCGATAGACGCCGAAAAGGCCTCTTTTCTGATGGTTCCTGATGAATACACTGGAAGTCATGGGGTTCGGGTCTAGGTTTATCTCCTGGGTTAGGGCTCTATACAGTAGCCCCACAGCAGCTGTAAGGGTTAACGGGGCCATTTCAAAATCTTTTGGAATGGTAAATGGAACAAGGCAGGGGTGCCTGCTCTCTCCCCTCTTGTTTGTCTTGTCCCTTGAACCTCTCCTGGCCTCCATTCGGAACAGTCCCGACTGTAACGGGGTGAGGGTGGGAGTGGAGGAGCATAAACTGGCGACATTTGCCGACGACGTATTATTTTTTGTCTCAAACCCTAGAGTAAGCCTCCCTAATGTGCTCCGAATCCTCAGATTATACGGAGAAGTTTCCAATTTCAAAATTAACCCGGGTAAGTCCGAAATCCTAAATATCAGTTTAACTAACAGGAAGAAGCCCACTTAACCTCAGTGTTTCCCTCTCCTTGGAAAAAGGAGATCAAGTATTTGGGAATTAAGCTCGCCAACACCATTAAAGAGTTATTTCAAAAAAACTACATCCCACTATTAGACGAAATTAGGCAAGAGATAAGAAGATTGCGGTCTAGGCCACTCTCATGGTTCGGGCGAGCGAACGCGGTTAAAATGATGATTGCTCCGAAAATTTTGTATAAATTTCAACTGTTGCCGATTCCTCTACCAAGGTATTTCCTGAAGGCCTTAAGGAAATTAATCAGTGAAGCTGTCTGGGGTGGCAACAAACCGCGTATCTCCTACGCAACACTGAGCAGAGGGAAAGAAAAAGGGGGAATAGCGGTACCAGATTTTAATAGGTATTATACGGCCGTAGTGCTCTCATGGGTTACAGAATGGAGTAAGAAAGGGACAGACAAGCGATGGGTGAACATTGAGTTTTCCTTAAGTAACAATAATTTGGCACACTCACTATGGAACCCTCCAAAATTTAGACTATTTAGCACTAACACTTCTTTGTTAACTCTAAACACTTTTAAATATTGGGATAGAATACATTCACAACACAAATGGTCTTATAACTCACCGTTGTTATATATGAAAAACAACTTATTTTTTGAACCAGGGATGAGTGAGGTGGGAGGGAATTGGTTAAAAGAGGATTCCATTCAATTGAAAAATTTAAGGGGAAAATCTGCACTTTCACGGAACTGAGTAGAGAATCAGAACTTTGGATGATGGACAGATGGAGGTATCTCCAGTTCTCCCATTTTATTGGAAAACTACCGAATTACTTAGAAGTATGGAAGAGCTCAGACCATTGGAGAAACTTTGTTCGAAGGAATACTCAGGAGGTGTCATTGCCCAAATTTATAGAATATTGGGAGCGGAACAGGAGGAGGTGATGCCCCATACATTAAAAGGTGGGAGCAGGAATTGGGGTCACAGTGTAATAGGAACACGATAGGAAAATTTTTGAGATTGGTTCACCACTCAGCACGAGATAATAGGAGAAAGGAAATTCACTATAAAGTCCTAGCAAGATGGTATGCCACCCCAGACAGAGTAAGTAAAATGGATAGGACAAAGGTCAACACCTGCTGGAGGGGATGCCCAACTGTGGGCACAATGGCCCATATCTGGTGGGTATGCCCCATCATTAAGGCCTTCTGAAAAAATTTTTTATCATTGACAAAGGAATTCACGGGGAGGGAAATAGAGTAAGATCCATGGGCCTGCCTCTTCCATGGGACTCAGGATTCAGTTAAGAGCTACAAAGCCTCTCTGGTTCCTATAATATTCTAATATGTGGCCAAAAGACAGATCGCATTAAACTGGCTGAACCCATCAAGTCCGAAAACACGAGATTGGCTCTTTGACCTTAATGAAATATTTAACGTTGAGTGCTTAGATCGGAGGGGAATGGAACCCGACGAGGATTCGGAGTATATGGGGAAGTGGACAGCCTGGATTCAATTTAAAAAATCATGGTCCTATTTAAAGGAGATTATATAAAAATGGTACAACAAGGAATGGTTGTTCATGGGGAAAGGAGCGAGTAAGATGCGATTTGTACCTACCGAGGAACATCCTGTAGGGTGGGGAAGGGAAGGGAAGTGGGGAGGGTAGTGGTGGGTGGGGGTGGTTGCGGGGGGGCAAGCTTGTTTATTCTCTGAATTTATGGAATGATTTGTTCGACTGGAATGCCCCTGGTGGGAAATGTTTTGTAATGGAAAATGATAAATAAAGATTTTAAAAAATAAATAAATAAATAAATAAATGTACATAGGAACCTATTTAACCCATTTCTCATAAGAATATGCATACAATTATTTTTCTATATGGGTATTTTGGGTTTAATATTGTTTATAAATATACATAGGAACCTACTTAACCTACTTAAGTATAGAATATGCATATAATTATCTTTCTACATGAGGATTATGGGTGGAATATTGTTTAAAAATATACATAGCAACAAATTAAACCTATTTCTTATATAAATATGCATATAACTATTTTTCCATAAGTGGATTATGGGTGGAATATTATTTATAAATATACATAGGAACTTATTTAACCCATTTCTAATAAGAATATGCATATAATTTTTTTTCTACATGGGGATTATGGGTGGAAGATTGTTTATAAATATACATAGGAACCTATTTAACCAATTTCTGATAAGAATATGCATATAATTATTTTTCTACATGGGGATTATGGGTGGATTTTTGTTTATAAATATACATCGGAACCTGTTCAACCCATTTCTGATAAGAATATGCATATAATTATTTTTATACATTGGAATTATGGGTGGAATATTGTAGTTAAACATACATAGGAATATATTAAACCTATTTCTAATCTGAATATGCATAAAATTATTTTTCTACATGGGGATTAGGGGTGGAATATTGTCTATAAATATATATAAGAACCTATTTAACCCATTTCTCATAAGAATATGCATATCATTTTTTCTATATGGGGATTATGGGTGGAATATTGTTTATAAATAAACATAGGAGCCTATTTAACCCATTTTTGAAAAGAATATGCATATAATTATTTTTCTATATGGGGATTATCGGTGGAATATTGTTTATATATAGGAACCTATTTATCCCATTTCGGATAAGAATATACATATAATTATTTTTCTACATGGGAATTATGGGTGGAATATTATAGTTAAACATACCTAGGAATATATTAAACCTTTTTCTGATATGAATATGCATAAAATAATCTTTCTATATAGGGATTATGGGTTGAATATTGTTTATAAATATATATAAGAACATATTTAACCCATTTCTCATAAGAATATGCATATCATTTTTTTCTATGTGGGGATTATGGGTGGAATATTGTTTATAAATAAACATAGGAGACTATTTAACCCATTTTTGATAAGAATATACATATAATTATTTTTCTATATGGGGATTATGGGTGGAATATTGTTTATATCTATATATAGGAACCTATTTATTCAATTTCTGATAAGAATATGAATATAATTACTTTCCTATATGGGGATTATGAGTGAATATTGTTTATAAATATACATAGGAACCTATTTAACCCATTTCTCATAAGAATATGCATACAATTATTTTTCTATACAGGTATTTTGGGTGGAATATTATTTATAAATATACATAGGAACCTACTTAACCCATTTCTAATAAGAATATGCATATCATTGTATTTCTACATAGGGATTATGGGTGGAATATTTTTTGTAAAAAAAATAACAACAAATTAAACCTATTTCTGATACGAATATGTATAAATCATTGTTTTTACATGGGGATTATGGGTGTAATATTGTTTATAAATATATATAATAACCTATTAAACCTTTTTTTGATAAAAATATGCATAAAAAAATTTCCACATGGGGTTATGGGTGGAATATTGTTTATAAATATACATAGTAACCTATTTAACCAATTTCTGATAAGAATATGCATATAATTTTTTTTCTACATTGGGATTATGTGTGGAATATTGTATATAAATATACATTTTAACCTATTTTTAACCCATTTCTGATAAGAATATGCATACGATTTTATTTCTACATGGGGATTATGGGTGGATTATTGTTTAAAAATATACATAGCAATATATCAAACCTATTTCTGATATGAATATGCATATAATTATTTTTCTATATGGGGATTATGGGTTGAATATTGTTTATAAATATTTAGATTAACCTATTTAACCTATTTCTCATAAGAATATGCATATAATTATTTATCTACATGGTGGTTATGGGTGGAATATTGTAGTTAAACATACACAGGAAAAAATTAAACCTACTTCTGATATGAATATGCATAAAATTATTTTTCAATATAGGGATTATGTGTGGAATATTGTTAATAAATATACATAGGAACATATATAAACCATTTCTGATAAGAATATGCATATAATTATTTTTCTACATTTGGATTATGGGTGCAATATTGTTTACAAATATACATAGGAAGCTATTTAACCCATTTTTGATAAGAATAAGCATAAAATTATTTTTCTATACAGGAAATATGGGTGGAATATTGCTTATATATATATATAGGAACATATTTAACCAATTTCTGATTAGAATATGCATATAATTACTTTTCTATATGGGGAATTATGGGAGGAATATTGTTTATAAATATACATAGGAACCTGTTTAACCAATTTCTGATAAGAATATGCATATAATTATAATTCTACATGGGGATTATGGGTGGAATATTGTTTATAAATATACATAGCAATCTATTAAACCCATTTCTGATAAGAATATGCATATAATAATTTGACTACATGGTGATTATGGGTGGAATATAGTTATTAAATAAACAGGAATATATTAAACCTATATCTGATATGAATATGCATAAAATTATTTTTCTACATGGGGATTATGGGTGGAATATTGTTTATAAATATACCTAGGAACCTATTTAACCCATTTCTGATAAGAATATGCATATAATTATTTTTATACATTGGGATTATGGGTGGAATATTGTAGTTAAACATACATAGGAATATATTAAACCTATTTCTAATCTGAATATGCATAAAATTACTTTTCTACATGGGGAATATGGGTGGAATATTATTTATAAATATACATAGGAACCTATTTAACCCAATTCTGATAAGAATATGCTTATAAATATTTTTCTACATTGGGATTATGGGTGGAATGTTGTAGTTAAACATACATAGGAATATATTGAACCTATTTCTGATATGAATATGCATACAATTATTTTTCTACATTGGGATTATGGGTGGAATATTGTTTATAAATATACAAAGCAACATATTAAACCAATTTCTGATATGAATATGCATATAATTATTTTTCTATTTGGGGAATATTGGTGGAATATTATTTATAAATATACATAAGAAACTATATATAACCGATTTCTGATAAGAATATGCATAAAATTATTTTTCTACATGGGGATTATGGGTGGAATATTGTTTATAAATATACATAGGAACCTATTTAACCCAATTCTGATAAGAATATGCTTATAAATATTTTTCTACATTGGGATTATGGGTGGAATGTTGTAGTTAAACATACATAGGAATATATTGAACCTATTTCTGATATGAATATGCATACAATTATTTTTCTACATTGGGATTATGGGTGGAATATTGTTTATAAATATACAAAGCAACATATTAAACCAATTTCTGATATGAATATGCATATAATTATTTTTCTATTTGGGGAATATTGGTGGAATATTATTTATAAATATACATAAGAAACTATATATAACCGATTTCTGATAAGAATATGCATAAAATTATTTTTCTACATGGGGATTATGGGTGGAATATTGTTTATAAATATACTTCGGAACCTATTCAACCCATTTCTGATAAGAATATGCATATAATTATTTTTCTGCATTGGGATTATGGGTGGAATATTGTAGTTAAACATACATAGGAATATATTAAACCTATTTCTAATTTGAATATGCATAAAATTATTTTTCTACATGGGGATTATGGGTGGAATATTGTTTATAAATATACATAGGAATCTATTTCACAAATTTCTGTTCAAAATATGCATATAATTATTTTTCTACATTGGGATTATGGGTGGAATATTGTAGTTAAACATACATAGAAATATATTAAACCTTTTTCTAATCTGAATATGCATAAAATTATTTTTGTACATGGGGATTATGGGTGGAATATTGTTTATAAATATACATAGGAACCTATTTCACCCATTTCTGATCAGAATATGCATATAATTATTTTTCTACATTGGGATTATGTGTTGAACATTGTTGTAAAACATACAAAGAAATATATTAAACCTATTTCTGATATGAATATGCCTAAAATAAATTTTATACATGGGGATTATGTGTTGAATATTGTTGTTAAACATACATAGAAATATAATAAACCTACTTCTGATATGAATATGCATAAAATTATTTTTCAATATAGGGATTATGTGTGGAATATTGTTAATAAATATACATAGGAACATATATAAACCATTTCTGATAAGAATATGCATATAATTATTTTTCTACATTTGGATTATGGGTGCAATATTGTTTACAAATATACATAGGAAGCTATTTAACCCATTTTTGATAAGAATAAGCATAACATTATTTTTCTATACAGGAAATATGGGTGGAATATTGCTTATATCTATATATAGGAACATATTTAACCAATTTCTGATTAGAACATGCATATAATTACTTTTCTATATGGGGAATTATGGGAGGAATATTGTTTATAAATATACATAGGAGCCTGTTTAACCAATTTCTGATAAGAATATGCATATAATTATAATTCTACATGGGGATTATAGGTGGAATATAGTTATTAAATAAACAGGAATATATTAAACCTATATCTGATATGAATATGCATAAAATTATTTTTCTACATGGGGATTATGGGTGGAATATTGTTTATAAATATACATAGGAACCTATTTAACCCATTTCTGATAAGAATATGCATATCATTATTTTTATACATTGGGATTATGGGTGGAATATTGTAGTTAAACATACATAGGAATATATTAAACCTATTTCTAATCTGAATATGCATAAAATTACTTTTCTACATGGGGAATATGGGTGGAATATTATTTAAAATATACATAGGAACCTATTTAACCCAATTCTGATAAGAATATGCTTATAAATATTTTTCTACATTGGGATTATGGGTGGAATGTTGTAGTTAAACATACATAGGAATATATTAAACCTATTTCTGATATGAATATGCATACAATTATTTTTCTACATTGGGATTATGGGTGGAATATTGTTTATAAATATACAAAGCAACATATTAAACCAATTTCTGATATGAATATGCATATAATTATTTTTCTATTTGGGGAATATTGGTGGAATATTATTTATAAATATACATAAGAAACTATATATAACCGATTTCTGATAAGAATATGCATAACATTTTTTTTCTACATGGGGATTATGGGTGGAATATTGTTTATAAATATACTTCGGAACCTATTCAACCCATTTCTGAAAGAATATGCATATAATTATTTTTCTGCATTGGGATTATGGGTGGAATATTGTAGTTAAACATACATAGGAATATATTAAACCTATTTCTAATCTGAATATGCATAAAATTATTTTTCTACATGGGGATTATGGGTGGAATATTGTTTATAAATATACATAGGAATCTATTTCACAAATTTCTGTTCAAAATATGCATATAATTATTTTTCTACATTGGGATTATGGGTGGAATATTGTAGTTAAACATACATAGGAATATATTAAACCTTTTTCTAATCTGAATATGCATAAAATTATTTTTGTACATGGGGATTATGGGTGGAATATTGTTTATAAATATACATAGGAACCTATTTCACCCATTTCTGATCAGAATATGCATATAATTATTTTTCTACATTGGGATTATGTGTTGAACATTGTTGTAAAACATACAAAGAAATATATTAAACCTATTTCTGATATGAATATGCCTAAAATAAATTTTATACATGGGGATTGTGTGTTGAATATTGTTGTTAAACATACATAGAAATATATTAAACCTACTTCTGATATGAATATGCATAAAATTATTTTTCAATATAGGGATTATGTGTGGAATATTGTTAATAAATAAACATAGGAACATATATAAACCATTTCTGATAGGAATATGCATATAATTATTTTTCTACATTTGGATTATGGGTGCAATATTGTTTACAAATATACATAGGAAGCTATTTAACCCATTTTTGATAAGAATATGCATAAAATTATTTTTCTATACGGGAAATATGGGTGGAATATTGCTTATATCTATATATAGGAAAATATTTAACCTATTTCTGATTAGAATATGCATATAATTACTTTTCTATATGGGGATTATGGGAGGAATATTGTTTATAAATATACATAGAAACCTTTTTAACCAATTTCTGTTCAGAATATGCATATAATTATTTTTATACATTGGGATTATGGGTGGAATATTGTAGTTAAACATACATATCAACATATTAACCTATTTCTGATAAGAATATGCATAAAATTAGTTTTCTACATGGGATTACGGGTGGAATATTGTTTAGAAATATACATAGCAACATATTAAACCTATTTCTGATATGAATATGCATAAGAAAATATTTCTACATTGGGATTATGGGTGCAATATTGTTTATAAATTTACATAGCAACATATAAACCTATTTCTGATATGAATATGCATAGAATAATTTTTCTGCATGGGGATTATGGGTGGAATATTGCTTATAAATATACATAAGAACCTATTTAACCCATTTCTGATTAGAATATGCATATAATTAATTTTCTATATGGGGATTATTTATAAATATTGTTTATTAATATACATAGGAACCTATTTAACCCATTTCTGATAAGAATATGCACATATATATTATTTCACATGGGGATTATGGATGGAATATTATTTAAAAATATACATAGGAAATTATTTAACCCATTTCTGATATCAATATACATACAATTATTTTTCTACATGGGGATTAGGAGTGGAATATTGTTTATAAATATACATAGTAATATATTAAACCTATTTCTGATATGAGTATGCATAAATAATTTTTCTACATGGAAATTATGGGTGGAATTGTGTAGTCAAACATACATAGGAATATATTAAACGTATTTCTGATATGAATATACATACAATTATTTTTCTACTATTATATAATAACATAATACATATTAACAACATAATACATATTAACCTATTTGTGATAAGAAGATGCATATCATTATATTTCTACATGTGGATTATGGGTTGAATATTGTTTATAAATATACATAGCAACCTATTTAACCCATTTCTGATAACAATATGCATATATATTTTTTTCTACATGGGGAGTGTGGGTGGAATATTTTTTATAAATATACATAGCGACATATTTCACCTATTTCTGATAAGAATAGGCATATCATTATTTTTCTACATGGGGATTATGGGTGGATTTTTGTTTATAAATATACATCGGAACCTATTCAACTCATTTCTGATAAGAATATGCATATAATTATTTTTCCACATGGGGATTATGGGTGGAATATTGTTAATAAATATACATATCAACATATAAAACCTATTTGTGATATGAATATGCATATAATTATTTTTCTACATGGAGATTATCGGTGGAATATTGTAGATAAACATACATAGCAACCATATTAAACCTATTGATGATAAGAATAGGCATATCATTATTTTTCTACATATGGATTATGGATGGAATATTGTTTATAAATATACATAGGAACCACTTTCACCCATTTCTGATAAGAATATGCATATAATTATTTTTCTACGTGGGGATTATGTGTGGAATATTGCAGATAAAGAAACATAGCAACATATTAAACCTATTTCTGTTAAGAATAGAAATATCATTATTTTTCCACATGCGGATTATGGGTGGAATATTATTATAAATATACATAGGAACCTATTTAACCCATTTCTGATAAGAATATGCATAAAAAATATTTCTATATGAGAATTATAGGGGGAATATTGTTTATAAATATGCATAGCAATATATTAAATCTATTTCTGATATGAATATGCATGAAAAATATTTCTACTTGGGAATTATGGGTGTAATATTGTTTATAAATATACATAGGAATCTATTTAACCCATTTCTGATAAGAATATGCATATAATTATTTTTCTACCTTGGGATTATGGATGGAATGTTGTTCATAAATATAGATAGCAACATATTAAACCTATTTCTGATATGAATATGCATAAAAAATATTTCTACATGGGAATTATAGGCGAAATATTGTTTATCAATATACATAGCAATATATTAAACCTATTTCTGATATGAATATGCATATAATTATTTTTCTACATAGCAACCTATTTAACCCATTTCTAATAAGAATATACATATAATTATTTTTCTACATGGGGATTATGGATGGAATACTGTAGATAAACACACATAGGAATACATTAAACCTATTTCTGATATGAATATCCATAACATTATTTTTCTACATGGGGAATATGGGTGGAATATTGTTTATAAATATACATAGGAACCTATTTAACCCATTTCTGATAAGAATATGCATATAATTATTTTCTACATGGGGTTATGGGTGGAAAGTTGTTTATTAGTATACATAATAACTTATTTATCCCATTTCAGATAAGAATATGCATATAATTATTTTTCTATATGGGTATTTTGGGAGGAATATTTTAGATAAACATACATATTAAACCTATTTCTGATATGAATAATAATGGGTGGAATATTGTTTATACATATAGATAGCAACATATTAATCCTATTTTTCATAAGAATATGCATATAATTATTTTTCTATATGGGGATTATGAGTGGAAAATTGTTTATAGGAACCTATTTAACCCATTTCTGATAAGAATATGCATGTAATTATTTTTCTACAGGGGGGTTATGGGTTTAATATTGTTTAGAAATATACATATCAACATATTAAACATATTTGTGATATGAATATGCACATAATTATTTATCTACATTGGGATTATGGGTGGAATATTGAAATTAAACATACATGGGAATATATTAAACCTATTTCTGATATGAAAATGCATACAAAATATTTCTACATCTGGATTATAGGTGGAATGTTGTTATTAAATATACAAAGGAACCGATTTCACCCATTTCTGATAAGAATATGCATATAATTATTTTTGCACATGGGAATTATGGTTTACTATTGTTTATAGATATACATATCAACATATAAAACCTATTTGTGATATGATTATGCATATAATTATTTTTCTACATAGGGATTATGGGTGGAATATTGTTGATAAACATACATGGCAACATATTAAACCTATTTCTGATAAAAATAGGCATATCGTTATTTTTCTACATATGGATTATATGGGTGGAATATTGTTTATACATATACATAGCAACATATTCAACCTATTTCTTATAAGAATATGCATAAAATTATTTTTCAACATTTGGATTATGGATGGAATATTGTAGTTAAACATACATAGGAATATTTTAAACCTATTTCTGATATAAATATGCATACCATTGTTTTTCTACATGGGTAGAATATTATTTATAAATATACATAGGAACCTATTTAACCCATTCTGACAGAAATATGCATATAATTGTTAATCTACATTTGGATAATGGGTGGAATATTGTTTATACATATCAATAGCAAACTATTAAACCTATTTGTAATAAGAATATGCATATAATTACTTTTCTAACTTGGGATTATGGGAAACATACATAGGAGAAAATATTAAACCTTTTTCTGATATGAATATGCATAAAAAAATATTTCTGCATTGGGATTTTAGGCGGACTATATATAAATATATAAATAAATATAAATATACATAGGAACCTATTTCACCCATTCCTGATCAGAATATGCATATAATTATTTTTCTACATTGGGATTATGTGTTGAACATTGTTGTAAAACATACAAAGAAATATATTAAACCTATTTCTGATATGAATATGCCTAAAATAAATTTTATACATGGGGATTATGTGTTGAATATTGTTGTTAAACATACATAGAAATATAATAAACCTACTTCTGATATGAATATGCATAAAATTATTTTTCAATATAGGGATTATGTGTGGAATATTGTTAATAAATATACATAGGAACATATATAAACCATTTCTGATAAGAATATGCATATAATTATTTTTCTACATTTGGATTATGAGTGCAATATTGTTTACAAATATACATAGGAAGATATTTAACCCATTTTTGATAAGAATAAGCATAACATTATTTTTCTATACAGGAAATATGGGTGGAATATTGCTTATATCTATATATAGGAACATATTTAACCAATTTCTGATTAGAACATGCATATAATTACTTTTCTATATGGGGAATTATGGGAGGAATATTGTTTATAAATATACATAGGAGCCTGTTTAACCAATTTCTGATAAGAATATGCATATAATTATAATTCTACATGGGGATTATGGGTGGAATATAGTTATTAAATAAACAGGAATATATTAAACCTATATCTGATATGAATATGCATAAAATTATTTTTCTACATGGGGATTATGGGTGGAATATTGTTTATAAATATACATAGGAACCTATTTAACCCATTTCTGATAAGAATATGCATATCATTATTTTTATACATTGGGATTATGGGTGGAATATTGTAGTTAAACATACATAGGAATATATTAAACCTATTTCTAATCTGAATATGCATAAAATTACTTTTCTACATGGGGAATATGGGTGGAATATTATTTAAAATATACATAGGAACCTATTTAACCCAATTCTGATAAGAATATGCTTATAAATATTTTTCTACATTGGGATTATGGGTGGAATGTTGTAGTTAAACATACATAGGAATATATTAAACCTATTTCTGATATGAATATGCATACAATTATTTTTCTACATTGGGATTATGGGTGGAATATTGTTTATAAATATACAAAGCAACATATTAAACCAATTTCTGATATGAATATGCATATAATTATTTTTCTATTTGGGGAATATTGGTGGAATATTATTTATAAATATACATAAGAAACTATATATAACCGATTTCTGATAAGAATATGCATAAAATTATTTTTCTACATGGGGATTATGGGTGGAATATTGTTTATAAATATACATAGGAACCTATTTAACCCAATTCTGATAAGAATATGCTTATAAATATTTTTCTACATTGGGATTATGGGTGGAATGTTGTAGTTAAACATACATAGGAATATATTGAACCTATTTCTGATATGAATATGCATACAATTATTTTTCTACATTGGGATTATGGGTGGAATATTGTTTATAAATATACAAAGCAACATATTAAACCAATTTCTGATATGAATATGCATATAATTATTTTTCTATTTGGGGAATATTGGTGGAATATTATTTATAAATATACATAAGAAACTATATATAACCGATTTCTGATAAGAATATGCATAAAATTATTTTTCTACATGGGGATTATGGGTGGAATATTGTTTATAAATATACTTCGGAAACCTATTCAACCCATTTCTGATAAGAATATGCATATAATTATTTTTCTGCATTGGGATTATGGGTGGAATATTGTAGTTAAACATACATAGGAATATATTAAACCTATTTCTAATTTGAATATGCATAAAATTATTTTTCTACATGGGGATTATGGGTGGAATATTGTTTATAAATATACATAGGAATCTATTTCACAAATTTCTGTTCAAAATATGCATATAATTATTTTTCTACATTGGGATTATGGGTGGAATATTGTAGTTAAACATACATAGAAATATATTAAACCTTTTTCTAATCTGAATATGCATAAAATTATTTTTGTACATGGGGATTATGGGTGGAATATTGTTTATAAATATACATAGGAACCTATTTCACCCATTTCTGATCAGAATATGCATATAATTATTTTTCTACATTGGGATTATGTGTTGAACATTGTTGTAAAACATACAAAGAAATATATTAAACCTATTTCTGATATGAATATGCCTAAAATAAATTTTATACATGGGGATTATGTGTTGAATATTGTTGTTAAACATACATAGAAATATATTAAACCTACTTCTGATATGAATATGCATAAAATTATTTTTCAATATAGGGATTATGTGTGGAATATTGTTAATAAATAAACATAGGAACATATATAAACCATTTCTGATAAGAATATGCATATAATTATTTTTCTACATTTGGATTATGGGTGCAATATTGTTTACAAATATACATAGGAAGCTATTTAACCCATTTTTGATAAGAATATGCATAAAATTATTTTTCTATACGGGAAATATGGGTGGAATATTGCTTATATCTATATATAGGAAAATATTTAACCTATTTCTGATTAGAATATGCATATAATTACTTTTCTATATGGGGATTATGGGAGGAATATTGTTTATAAATATACATAGAAACCTTTTTAACCAATTTCTGTTCAGAATATGCATATAATTATTTTTATACATTGGGATTATGGGTGGAATATTGTAGTTAAACATACATATCAACATATTAACCTATTTCTGATAAGAATATGCATAAAATTAGTTTTCTACATGGGATTACGGGTGGAATATTGTTTAGAAATATACATAGCAACATATTAAACCTATTTCTGATATGAATATGCATAAGAAAATATTTCTACATTGGGATTATGGGTGCAATATTGTTTATAAATTTACATAGCAACATATAAACCTATTTCTGATATGAATATGCATAGAATAATTTTTCTGCATGGGGATTATGGGTGGAATATTGCTTATAAATATACATAAGAACCTATTTAACCCATTTCTGATTAGAATATGCATATAATTAATTTTCTATATGGGGATTATTTATAAATATTGTTTATTAATATACATAGGAACCTATTTAACCCATTTCTGATAAGAATATGCACATATATATTATTTCACATGGGGATTATGGATGGAATATTATTTAAAAATATACATAGGAAATTATTTAACCCATTTCTGATATCAATATACATACAATTATTTTTTCTACATGGGGATTAGGAGTGGAATATTGTTTATAAATATACATAGTAATATATTAAACCTATTTCTGATATGAGTATGCATAAATAATTTTTCTACATGGAAATTATGGGTGGAATTGTGTAGTCAAACATACATAGGAATATATTAAACGTATTTCTGATATGAATATACATACAATTATTTTTCTACTATTATATAATAACATAATACATATTAACAACATAATACATATTAACCTATTTGTGATAAGAAGATGCATATCATTATATTTCTACATGTGGATTATGGGTTGAATATTGTTTATAAATATACATAGCAACCTATTTAACCCATTTCTGATAACAATATGCATATATATTTTTTTCTACATGGGGAGTGTGGGTGGAATATTTTTTATAAATATACATAGCGACATATTTCACCTATTTCTGATAAGAATAGGCATATCATTATTTTTCTACATGGGGATTATGGGTGGATTTTTGTTTATAAATATACATCGGAACCTATTCAACTCATTTCTGATAAGAATATGCATATAATTATTTTTCCACATGGGGATTATGGGTGGAATATTGTTAATAAATATACATATCAACATATAAAACCTATTTGTGATATGAATATGCATATAATTATTTTTCTACATGGAGATTATCGGTGGAATATTGTAGATAAACATACATAGCAACCATATTAAACCTATTGATGATAAGAATAGGCATATCATTATTTTTCTACATATGGATTATGGATGGAATATTGTTTATAAATATACATAGGAACCGCTTTCACCCATTTCTGATAAGAATATGCATATAATTATTTTTCTACGTGGGGATTATATGTGGAATATTGCAGATAAAGAAACATAGCAACATATTAAACCTATTTCTGTTAAGAATAGAAATATCATTATTTTTCCACATGCGGATTATGGGTGGAATATTATTATAAATATACATAGGAACCTATTTAACCCATTTCTGATAAGAATATGCATAAAAAATATTTCTACATGAGAATTATAGGGGGAATATTGTTTATAAATATGCATAGCAATATATTAAATCTATTTCTGATATGAATATGCATGAAAAATATTTCTACTTGGGAATTATGGGTGTAATATTGTTTATAAATATACATAGGAATCTATTTAACCCATTTCTGATAAGAATATGCATATAATTATTTTTCTACCTTGGGATTATGGATGGAATGTTGTTCATAAATATAGATAGCAACATATTAAACCTATTTCTGATATGAATATGCATAAAAAATATTTCTACATGGGAATTATAGGCGAAATATTGTTTATCAATATACATAGCAATATATTAAACCTATTTCTGATATGAATATGCATATAATTATTTTTCTACATAGCAACCTATTTAACCCATTTCTAATAAGAATATACATATAATTATTTTTCTACATGGGGATTATGGATGGAATACTGTAGATAAACACACATAGGAATACATTAAACCTATTTCTGATATGAATATCCATAACATTATTTTTCTACATGGGGAATATGGGTGGAATATTGTTTATAAATATACATAGGAACCTATTTAACCCATTTCTGATAAGAATATGCATATAATTATTTTCTACATGGGGTTATGGGTGGAAAGTTGTTTATTAGTATACATAATAACTTATTTATCCCATTTCAGATAAGAATATGCATATAATTATTTTTCTATATGGGTATTTTGGGAGGAATATTTTAGATAAACATACATATTAAACCTATTTCTGATATGAATAATAATGGGTGGAATATTGTTTATACATATAGATAGCAACATATTAATCCTATTTTTCATAAGAATATGCATATAATTATTTTTCTATATGGGGATTATGAGTGGAAAATTGTTTATAGGAACCTATTTAACCCATTTCTGATAAGAATATGCATGTAATTATTTTTCTACAGGGGGGTTATGGGTTTAATATTGTTTAGAAATATACATATCAACATATTAAACATATTTGTGATATGAATATGCACATAATTATTTATCTACATTGGGATTATGGGTGGAATATTGAAATTAAACATACATGGGAATATATTAAACCTATTTCTGATATGAAAATGCATACAAAATATTTCTACATCTGGATTATAGGTGGAATGTTGTTATTAAATATACAAAGGAACCGATTTCACCCATTTCTGATAAGAATATGCATATAATTATTTTTGCACATGGGAATTATGGTTTACTATTGTTTATAGATATACATATCAACATATAAAACCTATTTGTGATATGATTATGCATATAATTATTTTTCTACATAGGGATTATGGGTGGAATATTGTTGATAAACATACATGGCAACATATTAAACCTATTTCTGATAAAAATAGGCATATCGTTATTTTTCTACATATGGATTATATGGGTGGAATATTGTTTATACATATACATAGCAACATATTCAACCTATTTCTTATAAGAATATGCATAAAATTATTTTTCAACATTTGGATTATGGATGGAATATTGTAGTTAAACATACATAGGAATATTTTAAACCTATTTCTGATATAAATATGCATACCATTGTTTTTCTACATGGGTAGAATATTATTTATAAATATACATAGGAACCTATTTAACCCATTCTGACAGAAATATGCATATAATTGTTAATCTACATTTGGATAATGGGTGGAATATTGTTTATACATATCAATAGCAAACTATTAAACCTATTTGTAATAAGAATATGCATATAATTACTTTTCTAACTTGGGATTATGGGAAACATACATAGGAGAAAATATTAAACCTTTTTCTGATATGAATATGCATAAAAAAATATTTCTGCATTGGGATTTTAGGCGGACTATATATAAATATATAAATAAATATAAATATACATAGGAACCTATTTCACCCATTCCTGATCAGAATATGCATATAATTACTTTTCTAATTCGGAATATGGGTGGAATTTTGAAAGTAAACATACATAGATTATACCTATTTCTGATAAGAATATGCATATAATTATATTCTACATGGGTTTATGGGTGGATTGTTATTTATAAGTATACATAGGAACCTAAGTGTACCTAGGAACCTATTTATCCTATTTCAGATAAAAATATGCATATAATTTTTTTCCATATGGGTATTTTGGGTGGAATATTGTTTATAAATATAAATAGGAACTTACTTAACCTATTTCTGATAAGAAAATTCATATCATTGTTTTTCTACATTGGGATTATGGGTAGATGAAAGGTTCTGCAATACGGATGAGTGTGTGAAATATAGCCTTTTTTTTGGAAGTAGAATGACTTTATGTTTATCTACAATATTCCACCCATAATCCCCATGTAGAACAATAATGATATGCCTATTCTTATCAGAAATAGGTTTAATATATTACTATGTATGATTGACTACCCATAATCCCATGTAGAAAAACAATGATATGAATTTTCTTATCAGAAATAGGTTAAGTAAGTTCCTATTTATATTTATAAAAAATATTCCACCCAAAATACCCATATGGAAAAAAATTATATGCATATTTTTATCTGAAATAGGATAAATAGGTTCCTATGTATACTTAGTATATGTATACTTAGGAAATAGGTTTAAAATATTCCTATGTATGTTTGACTACAATATTCCATCCATAATCCAAATGTTGAAAAATAATTTTATGCATATTTTTATAAGAAATAGGTTGAATATGTTGCTATGTATATGTATAAACAATATTCCACCCATATAATCCACATGTAGAAAAATAACGATATGCCTATTTTTATCAGAAATAGGTTTAATATGTTGCCATGTAGGTTTATCTACAATATTCCACCCATAATCCCTATGTAGAAAAATAATTATATGCATAATCATATCACAAATAGGTTTTATATGTCTATAAACAATAGTAAACCATAATTCCCATGTAGAAAAATAATTATATGCATATTCTTATCAGAAATGGGTGAAATCGGTTCCTTTGTATATTTATTAACAACATTCCACCTAAACCAAATCCACTTAAACTGCATTTTTACAATGGATACTTCTTCCCATGGGCAGCCTATTTCTGTGACTTTCAGCTCATTTGGTTGATCTTGATTACCACTAAATTTTGTCGCCGATTCAACTGAAACTGCAAGCAATGGATAATGCTGCCCATGGGCAGCTTATTGTGTGACGTTTAGCTCATTTTTGACCAACTTTTCTTCTGATCAACCAAATCCCCCCAAACTGCACGCAATGGATATTGCTTTCCATTGGCAGCTTAATTCTGTGACTTTCAGCTAATTGGTTGATCTTGATTACCACTAAATTTTGTCACCGATTCAACCGAAACTGGATACTTCTTGCCCATGGGCAGCCTATTTCCATGAACCACGTAATTTTGTCCTCGATTCCACCGAAACTGCAAGCAAATGCAGGCTATTATATGCAGGCTATTCTGTGACTTTAAGCTCAATTTGGTTGAGCAAAGCAAACAAACCAGACACGTACCTGGCCTTACGCCCTCATAGACCAGACCGTTTCCGTGTCCCAATCAGACTCACACTGACTAAAGATACCATTACTAGTAAACCGGTTAAAATACTCTCCGAATTTCGTAAACAATTAGCAAATCTATATGAGCCCAAATCAGCGTTTTCGCTGTTTCAGGCGGAGAAACTCTTCTATACTCTTCCTATTCCTACGTCATCTAATGCCAGTCGTGAACTAATGGAGAGCACAATTACTACAGAGGAAGTCTTATCGGCCATCAAGTCGCTCAAATCCCATAAACGCCCAGGCCCGGACGGCCTCCCGAGCCTTAATTATAAAAAATTTGCAACTGAATTAGCCCCCCACGGACACCTTATGATCCAATTATAGGCCAATTTCACTTTTAAATGTGGACATCAAAATCCTGGCCAAAATTTTAGCCCTACGCCTCAATCCCATTATAGGGGGATTGATCCATAAAGACCAAGTAGGTTTTATACCTAAACGACAACCAAATTCGCCGTGTAATCCTCCTTACAACAACACCTAGCCCGCTCCCGTAAAATTCCGATGCACCTCCTTTCCTTAGATATCCGGAAAGCTTTTGACACAGTCTCTTGGCCCTATACTCTCCAACGTTGGGGCTTCGGCCCACATTTTCTGGGGTGGATCAATGCGCTATACAATAATCCGAGGCGTACGAGCATTATTCAGGAACCAGGCAGGGCTGTCCTTTATCCCCCATATTGTTTGCGCTTGTGATCGAACCCTTAGCGTCCCTGATAAGAAATAACTGATATCCGAGGCTTCAACCTCGCATAAACTGTGTCTCTTTGCTGATGATGCTCTCATGTTCATCACATCTCTCCATACTACCCTCCCAATCCTACTGCACACCCTAGATAGATTTGCACGGGTCTCAGGACTAGAAATCAACCAAGCCAAATCGAAAGCTCTCAAGCTGCTTTAAGATATGCTACGCCAAATTGTTCTTTCCACTGGTCCACCACATCAATTCCCTATTTTGGGATTAAACTGACGAGTGATCCATCTCACTTGTTCCAATCCAATTATCTCCCAATGCTAACCCAATTAACTTCTCTTCTTAACTCTTGGCTACCTTTATGTGTCTCCTGGCTCGCCCGAGCTGTAAAAATGTCTTAACTACCGAAACTGTTATATTTATACATTTATATTTATATTTGTAGTTCCTGTCACGGTCCCTCCCTATTACCATATGATCATACAAAATAAAGTCTTTAAATACATCTGGGGCCCCACAAGACCCAGAGTGGCTAGATCCGTACTTCTCCGTAACTTCTCCGCAAGTCAAATTTTACATTATAGGATGCAGCAAAGTCTTTAATTTGAGCTTCATCTCCAGGTTCCTGCTTTCCAAATTGATTGCAGGGAAACCAGAGGATGTGTAAACCTCTCTCAGCATATTTGCCGTGAATTTCTACAAGCTGAGTGTAGTTTACAGGTGTTTTTCCTCATTTAGATGCTACATTGACAATGACACACACATAGCCCCTGTATTTCTCCAGGGAAACTACATTGCCATCGCTGTCAGTAGCAGAAAATTCATAAATGGTCTTCGCACTCTTCCAGCTCAATGGGAGCATTGGTATTCCAAATTTCCTACATTACTACCATGCTGCAAGGCTGGCTCAGATTATTCTCTATCACTCGAAACTCGAAAAACCACTCTGGGTCAGCCTTGAAGCTATTGACTCATTTCCGATTACTATAACCAATTTGCTATGGCTTTCCCCAGCGTCACGAGGCCCCATAACCAATCCACTCACACAACATACACTCAAACTCGATACCCTTTAAATTGATCTCCCCACACTCCCCCCTCTTGTCCTTCCTAGGTCACCCTCAATTTTATCCAGCCTACACAGAACCAACATCATTTCAGTCCTGGGTGCAGGCGGGCCTGACTCGCATATGTGACCTAGTTAATAGTGATACTATTAAATAATTCGTCAGTATCCAAGCACAGTAGAGAATGCTTCCGTTATCTCCAAATTGCTCACTTTGTCCAAACAACAGTAAAATCTCTCTGGGCTAGATACTTTGACAGAGTACGAAACCATGTGCGACTCGGACCCGCATACCCCAGGATTTATCTCCCGACTCTACGCCCATCTCACTATGCCACCTTCAAGCCCTCCCACTTACGCGCAACGATGGTTAAAAGACTTAGATTGAAGCGGAGGACTGGGTGAATATCTGGACCAACACAAAAAACTCATCCCAAAACGTTATTGCCTTAGAGGAAAAGTACAAAGTGTTGATGCGATGGTATCTAGTCCCCGCGAGAATCGCTAAATTTTTACCTGAATTCTCCCCAAACTGTTTTAGGGGATGTGGTGACAGAGGTACACACTTGCACATCTGGTGGACATGCCCACTGGTGCAGCGCTTTTGGGAAACTACATTCCAAATGGAATCTACCCTCCACCAAGTCACCCTAAAACCCAACCCAGCGACAGCTCTGCTCAATCTCATTCCGCAAGATTACACAAGAGCACAGCTTCGCCTCCTCCTTCAATTATTCACTGCAGCTAAGCAAACGATTGCTAAGGCGTGGAAAACACCCACACTCAGTATAGCTGAAATGCAAAATAGGATCACCCAAGCAATGGTACATAGCAAGGTCGAAGCGAAAATTCTAGATAAAGTCCCTCAGCACGCCAAAACCTGGCAACCATGGATCGAGCACTTCCTGCCAGCTGGTGTTGACGAACACCTGTTGGGATTCTGAATATGTTCCAACCTAAACCTAAGATCTCGACACCACACCTTTGTCCATTGGGCCCGACCGACCCACATCCCCTTTTCCTGATCTCCTTTCAATCTGTTGCTACCCCCCCTTTTTTCTTTCTCTCTCTTTTCTTCTTCTATTAAGACCTATTGGTAGTGAACTCTGTCTTATATAATGGTCCCAGCGACTCTCATGTCTGTTTTCTGGGAGGACGGCCGGCACCTTCACATGCTCATTTAGGGGACTCTGTTCCCTCACACTTTTTGCAGTCTTACCTAAATCGTATCTACCTGTTATCTGACTGAGTATTAATTTGTTTGTATAATTTTCAATTCTCCACTATGCCAATGTTATAATGTATGACTGTGATATGCACTGTTTTATGCTAACTTGTTACCCTTACTGTAATGTATGGAACAGTTGCTTGTTAATTACCAGTAAAATATTTGAAAAGAAAAATAATTATATGCACATTCTTATGAGAAATGGGTTAAATAGGTTCCGAAGCATATTTCTAAACAATATTCCACCCATAGTCCCCACGTAGAAAAATAATAATATGCATATTCTTATCAGAAATGGGTTAAAGAGGATCCTATGTCTATTTATAAGCAATATTCAACCCATAATCCCCATATAGAAAAATAATTATATGCATATTCTTATTCGAAATGGGTTAAAAAAGGTTACTATGTATATTTACAAACAATATTTCACCAATAATCCCCATGTAGAAAAATAATTATATGCATATTCTTAATAAAAATTGGTTAAATAGGTTCCTATGTATATTTATAAACAATATTCCACCCATAATCCCCATGTAGAAAAATAATTATATGCATATTCTTATCAGAAATGGGTTAAATAGGTTCCTTTGTATGTTTATAAACAGTATTCCACTCTAAATCACCATATTGAAAAATAACTTTATGCATATTCTTATCAGAAATGGGTTAAGTAGGTTCCTATGTATATTTATAAGCAATATTCCACCCATAATCCCGATGTAGAAAAATAATTATATGCATATTCTTATGAGAAATGGGTTAAATAGGTTTGTATGTATTATTTATAAAAAATATTCCACCCAAAATTACAATGTAGAATAAAGATTACATGCATATTCCTATCAGAAATGGGTTAAATAGGTTTGTATGTATTATTTATAAACAATATTCCACCCAAAATCACAATGTAGAATAAAAATTACATAAAAATTACATGCATATTCTTATCAGAAATGGGTTAAATAGGTTCCAATGTATATTTTTAAACAATATTCCACCGATAATCCCCATATAGAAAAGTAATTATATGCATATTCATATCAGAAATGGGTTAAATAGGTTCCTATATATAGATATAAAAAATAATTCACTCATACTCCCCATATAGAAAAAGATAATTTCTTATCAGAAATGGGTTAAATAGGTTCCTATATATATTTATAAGAAACATTCAACCCATAATCCTCATATAGAAAAATAATTATATGCATATTCTTATTCGAAATTGGTTAAAAAAGGTTACTATGTATATTTATAAACAATATTTCACCAATTATCCCCATGTAGAAAAATAATGATATGCATATTCTTATCAGAAATGGGTTAAATAGGTTGCTATGTATTTTTATAAACAATATTCCACCCATAATCCCTATGTAGAAAAATAATTTTATGCATATTCATCTCAGAAATAGGTTTAATTTTTTTCTATGTATGTTTAACTACAATATTCCACCCATAATCCCCATGTAGAAAAATAATTATATGCATAGTCTTATCAGAAATTGGTTAAATAGGTTCCTATGTATATTTATAAACAATATTTAACCCATAATCCCAATTTAGAATAAAAATTATATGCATAGTCTTATCAGAAATTGGTTAAATAGGTTCCTATGTATATTTATAAACAATATTCCACCTATAATCCCAATGTAGAAAAATAATTATATGCATATTCTTGTGAGAAATGGGTTAAATAGGTACCTATGTATATTTATAAACAATATTCCACCCATAATCCCCATGTATAAAAATAATTATTTTCATATTCTTATCAGAAATGGGTTAAATAGGTTCCTTTGTATGTTTACAAACAGTATTCCACTCTTAATCACGATATAGAAAAATAACTTTATGCATATTCTTATTAGAAATGGGTTAAGTAGGTTCCTATGTATATTTATAAACAATATTCCACCCATAATCCCCAGGTAGAAAAATAATTATATGCATATTCTTATGAGAAATGGGTTAAATAGGTTTGTATGTATTGTTTATAAACAAAATTCCACCCAAAATCACAATTTAGAATAATAATTACATGCATATTCTTATCAGAAATGGGTTAAATAGGTTCCAATGTATATTTTTAAACAATATTCCACCGATAATCCCCATATAGAAAAGTAATTATATGCATATTCGTATCAGAAATGGGTTAAATAGGTTCCTATATATATATATAAGCAATATTCCACCCATAATCCCCATATAGAAAAATAATTATATGCATATTCTTATTCGAAATGGGATAAAAAAGGTTACTATGTATATTTATAAACAATATTTCACCAATAATCCCCATGTAGAAAAATAATTATATCCATATTCTTATCAGAAATGGGTTAAATAGGTTCCTATGTATATTTATAAACAATATTCCACCCATAATCCCCATGTAGAAAAATAACTTTATGCATTTTCTTATCAGAAATGGGTTAAGTAGATTCCTATGTATATTTATAAACAATATTCCACCCATAATCCCCATGTAGAAAATAATTATATGCATATTCTTATGAGAAATGGGTTAAATAGGTTTGTCTGTATTATTTATAAACAATATTCCACCCAAAATCACAATGTAGAATAAAAATTACATACATATTCTTATCAGAAATGGGTTAAATAGGTTTGTATGTATTATTTATAAACAATATTCCACCCAAAATCACAATGTAGAATAAAAATTACATGCATATTCTTATCAGAAATGGGTTAAATAGGTTCCAATGTATATTTTTAAACAATATTCCACCGA
Source organism: Aquarana catesbeiana (assembly GCF_042186555.1). NCBI lineage: Eukaryota > Metazoa > Chordata > Amphibia > Anura > Ranidae > Aquarana > Aquarana catesbeiana. Next base: position 259,205,601 of record NC_133328.1, on the reverse strand, counting down.
TAATCCCCATATAGAAAATAAATTATATGCATATTCGTATCAGAAATGGGTTAAATAGGTTCCTATATATAGCAATAAAAAATAATTCACTCATACTCCCCATATAGAAAAAGATAATGATATGCATATTCTTATCAGAAACTGGTTAAATAGGTTCCTATATATATTTATAAGCAACATTCAACCCATAATCCCCATATAGAAAAATAATTATAGGCATTTTCCTATTCGAAATGGGTTAAAAAAGGTTACTATGTATATTTATAAACAATATTTCACCAATAATCCCCATGTAGAAAAATACTGATGTGTATATTCTTATCAGAAATGGGTTAAATAGGTTCCTATGTATATTTATAAACAATATTCCACCCATAATCACCATGTAGAAACATAATTATATGCATATTCCTATCAGAAATGGGTTAAATAGGTTGCTATGTATTTTTATAAACAATATTCCACCCATGATCCCAATGTAGAAAAACAATTTTATGCATATTCATATCAGAAATAGGTTTAATTTTTTCCTATGTATGTTTAACTACAATATTCCACCCATAATCCCCATGAAGAAAAATAATTATATTCATATTCTTAGCAGAAATGGGCGAAATAGGATCCTATGTATATTTATAAACAATATTCCACCCATAATCCATATGTAGAAAAATAAGGATATGCCTATTCTTAACAGAAATAGGATTAATATTTTGCTATGTATGTTTATCTACAATATTCCACCAATAATCCCCATGTAGAAAAATAATTATATGCATATTCATATCACAAATAGGTTTAATATGTTGATATTTAGATTTATTAACTTTATTCTACCCATAAACCCCATGTACAAAAATAACTTTATGCATATTCATAACAGAAATAGGTTTATTTTTTTTCTATGTATGTTTAACTACAATATTCCACCCATAATCTCCATGTAGAAAAAAAATTATATGCACATTCTTATCAGAAATGGGTTAAATAGGTTCCTATGTTTATTTATAAACTATATTCCACCCATAATCCCAATTTAGAATAAAAATTATATGCATAGTCTTATCAGAAATTGGTTAAATAGGTTCCTATGTATATTTATAAACAATATTCCACCCATAATCCCAATGTAGAAAAATAATTATATGCATATTCTTGTGAGAAATGGGTTAAATAGGTACCTATGTATATTTATAAACAATATTCCACCCATAATCCCCATGTAGAAAAATAATTATTTTCATATTCTTATCAGAAAAGGGTAAAATAGGTTCCTTTGTGTGTTTATAAACAGTATTCCACTCTTAATCACCATATAGAAAAATAACTTTATGCATATTCTTATCAGAAATGGGTTAAGTAGGTTCCCATGTATATTTATAAACAATATTCCACCCATAATCCCCATGTAGAAAAATAATTATATGCAAATTCTTAAGAGAAATGGGTTAAATAGGTTTGTATGTATTGTTTATAAACAATATTCCACCCAAAATCACAATTTAGAATAAAAATGACATGCATATTCTTATCTGAAATGGGTTAAATAGGTTCCAATGTATATTTTTAAACAATATTCCACCGATAATCCCCATATAGAAAAGTAATTATATGCATATTCGTATCAGAAATGGGTTAAATAGGTTCCGATATATAGATATAAAAAACAATTCACTCATACTCCCCATATGGAAAAAAATAATTATATGCATATTCTTATCAGAAATGGGTTAAATAGGTTCCTATATATATCTATAAGCAATATTCAACCCATAATCCGCATATAGAAAAATAATTATATGCATATTCTTATTCAAAATGGGTTAAAAAAGGTTACTATGTATATTTACAAACAATATTTCACCAATAATCCCCATATAGAAAAAGAATTATATGCATATTCTTATCAGAAATGGGTTAAATAGGTTCCTATGTATATTTATAAACAATATTCCACCCATAATCCCCATGTAGAAAAATAATGATATGCATATTCTTATCAGAAATGGGTTAAATAGGTTCCTTTGTATGTTTATAAACAGTATTCCACTCTTAATCACCATATAGAAAAAGAACTTTATGCATATTCTTATCAGAAATGGGTTAAGTAGGTTCCTATGTATATTTATAAGCAATAATCCACCCATAATCCCCATGTAGAAAAATAATTATATGCATATTCGTATGAGAAATGGGTTAAATAGGTTTGTATGTATTATTTATAAACAATATTCCACCCAAAATTACAATGTAGAATAAAAATTACATGCATATTCTTATCAGAAATGGGTTAAATAGGTTTGTATGTATTATTAATAAACAATATTCCACCCAAAATCAGAATGTAGAATAAAAATTACATGCATATTCTTATCAGAAATGGGTTAAATAGGTTCCAATGTATATTTTTAAACAATATTCCACCGATAATCCCCATATAGAAAAGTAATTATATGCATATTCGTATCAGAAATGGGTTAAATAGGTTCCTATATATAGATATAAAAAATAATTCACTCATACTCCCCATATAGAAAAAAGATAATTATATGCATATTCTTATCAGAAATGGGTTAAATAGGTTCCTATATATATTTATAAGCAACATTCAACCCATAATCCCCATATAGAAAAATAATTATATGCATATTCTTATTCGAAATTGGTTAAAAAAGGTTACTATGTATATTTATAAACAATATTTCACCAATAATCCCCATGTAGAAAAATAATGATATGCATATTCTTATCAGAAATGGGTTAAATAGGTTCCTATGTTTATTTATAAACAATATTCCACCCATAATCCCAATTTAGAATAAAAATTATATGCATAGTCTTATCAGAAATTGGTTAAATAGGTTCCTATGTATATTTATAAACAATATTCCACCTATAATCCCAATGTAGAAAAATAATTATATGCATATTCTTGTGAGAAATGTGTTAAATAGGTACCTATGTATATTTATAAACAATATTCCACCCATAATCCCCATGTATAAAAATAATTATTTTCATATTCTTATCAGAAATGGGTTAAATAGGTTCCTTTGTATGTTTACAAACAGTATTCCACTCTTAATCACGATATAGAAAAATAACTTTAGGCATATTCTTATGAGAAATGGGTTAAATAGGTTTGTATGTATTGTTTATAAACAAAAATTCCACCCAAAATCACAATTTAGAATAATAACTACATGCATATTCTTATCAGAAATGGGTTAAATAGGTTCCAATGTATATTTTTAAACAATATTCCACCGATAATCCCCATATAGAAAAGTAATTATATGCATATTCGTATCAGATATGGGTTAAATAGGTTCCTATATAAAGATATAAAAAATAATTTACTCATACTCCTCATATGGAAAAAAATAATTAAATGCATATTCTTATCAGAAATGGGTTAAATAAGTTCCTATATATATTTATAAGCAATATTCAACACATAATCCCCATATAGAAAAATAATTATATGCATATTCTTATTCGAAATAAGTTAAAAAAGGTTACTATGTATATTTATATACAATATTTCACCATTAATCCCCATGTAGAAAAATAATTATATGCATATTCTTAACAGAAATGGATTAAATAGGTTCCTATGTATATTTATAAACAATATTCCACCCATAATCCGCATGTAGAAAAATAACTTTATGCATATTCTTGTCAGAAATGGGTTAATTAGGTTCCTATGTATATTTATAAACAATATTCCACCCATAATCCCCATGTAGAAAAATAATTATATGCATATTCTTATGAGAAATGGGTTAAAAAGGTTTGTATGTATTATGTATAAACAATATTCCACCCAAAATCACAATGTAGAATAAAAATTACATGCATATTCTTATCAGAAATGGGTTAAATAGGTTTGTATGTATTATTTATAAACAATATTCCACCCAAAATCATAATGTAGAATAAAAATTACATGCATATTCTTATCAGAAATGGGTTAAATAGGTTCCAATGTATATTTTTAAACAATATTCCACCGATAATCCCCATATAGAAAAGTAATTATATGCATATTCGTATCAGAAATGGGATAAATAGGTTCCTATATATATTTATAAGAAACATTCAACCCATAATCCCCATATAGAAAAATAATTATATGCATATTCTTATTCGAAATTGGTTAAAAAAGGTTACTATGTATATTTATAAACAATATTTCACCAATAATCCCCATGTAGAAAAATAATGATATGCGTATTCTTATCAGAAATGGGTTAAATAGGTTGCTATGTATTTTTATAAACAATATTCCACCCATAATCCCAGTGTAGAAAAATAATTTTATGCATATTCATCTCAGAAATAGGTTTAATTTTTTTCTATGTATGTTTAACTACAATATTCCACCCATAATCCCCATGTAGAAAAATAATTATATGCATAGTCTTATCAGAAATTGGTTAAATAGGTTCCTATGTATATTTATAAACAATATTCCACCCATAATCCCAATTTACAATAAAAATTATATGCATAGTCTTATCAGAAATTGGTTAAATAGGTTCCTATGTATATTTATAAACAGTATTCCACCTATAATCCCAATGTAGAAAAAAAATTATATGCATATTCTTGTGAGAAATGGGTTAAATAGGTTCCTTTGTATGTTTACAAACAGTATTCCACTCTTAATCACGATATAGAAAAATAACTTTATACATATTCTTATCAGAAATGGGTTAAGTAGGTTCCTATGTATATTTATAAACAATATTCGTCTCATAATCCCCATGTAGAAAAATAATTATATGCATATTCTTATGAGAAATGGGTTAAATAGGTTTGTATGTATTGTTTATAAACAAAATTGCACCCAAAATCACAATTTAGAATAATAATTACATGCATATTCTTATCAGAAATGGGTTAAATAGGTTCCAGTGTATATTTTTAAACAATATTCCACCGATAATCCCCATATAGAAAAGTAATTATATGCATATTCGTATCAGAAATGGGTTAAATAGGTTCCTATATATAGATATAAAAAATAATTCACTCATACTCCCCATAAGGAAAAAAATAATTATATGCATATTCTTATCAGAAATGGGTTAAATAGGTTCCTATATATATATATAAGCAATATTCCACCCATAATCCCCATATAGAAAAATAATTATATGCATATTGTTATTCGAAATGGGTTAAAAAAGGTTACTATGTATATTTATAAACAATATTTCACCAATAATCCCCATGTAGAAAAATAATGATATGCATATTCTTATCAGAAATGGGTTAAATAGGTTCCTATGTGTATTTATAAACAATATTCCACCCGTAATCCCCATGTAGAAATAATTATATACATATTCCTATCAGAAATGGGTTAAATATGTATTTTTATAAACAATATGCCACCCAAAATCACAATGTAGAATAAAAATTACATGCATATTCTTGTGAGAAATGGGTTAAATAGGTACCTATGTATATTTATAAACAATATTCCACCCATAATCCCCATGTAGAAAAATAATTATTTTCATATTCTTATCAGAAATGGGTTAAATAGGTTCCTTTGTATGTTTATAAACAGTATTCCACTCTTAATCACCATATGGAAAAATAACTTTATGCATATTCTTATCAGAAATGGGTTAAGTAGGTTCCTATGTATATTTATAAACAATATTCCACCCATAATCACCATGTAGAAAAATAATTACATGCATATTCTTATGAGAAATGGGTTAAATAGGTTTGTATGTATTGTTTATAAACAATATTCCACCCAAAATCACAATTTAGAATAAAAATTACATGCATATTCTTATCAGAAATGGGTTAAATAGGTTCCAATGTATATTTTTAAACAATATTCCACCGATAACCCCCATATAGAAAAGTAATTATATGCATATTCGTATCAGAAATGGATTAAATAGGTTCCTATATATAGATATAAAAAATAATTCACTCATACTCCCCATATAAAAAAAAAAATATATGCATATTTTTATCAGAAATGGGTTAAATAGGTTCCTTTATATCTTTATAAGCAATATTCAACCCATAATCCCCATATAGAAAAAAAATTATATGCATATTCTTATTCAAAATGGGTTAACAAAGGTTACTATGTATATTTACAAACAATATTTCACCAATAATCCCCATGTAGAAAAATAATTATATGCATATTCTTATCAGAAATTGGTTAAATAGGTTCCTATGTATATTTATAAACAATATTCCACCCATAATCCCCATGTAGAAAAATAATTATATGCATATTCTTATCAGAAATGGGTTAAATAGGTTCCTTTGTATGTTTATAAACAGTATTCCACTCTTAATCACCATATAGAAAAAGAACTTTATGCATATTCTTATCAGAAATGGGTTAAGTAGGTTCCTATGTATATTTATAAGCAATATTCCACCCATAATTCCCATGTAGAAAAATAATTATATGCATATTCGTATGAGAAATGGGTTAAATAGGTTTGTATGTATTATTTATAAACAATATTCCACCCAAAATTACAATGTAGAATAAAAATTACATGCATATTCTTATCAGAAATGGGTTAAATAGGTTTGTATGTATTATTTATAAACAATATTCCACCCAAAATCACAATGTAGAATAAAAATTACATGCATATTCTTATCAGAAATGGGTTAAATAGGTTCCAATGTATATTTTTAAACAATATTCCACCGATAATCCCCATATAGAAAAGTAATTATATGCATATTCGTATCAGAAATGGGTTAAATAGGTTCCTATATATAGATATAAAAAATAATTCACTCATACTCCCCATATAGAAAAAGATAATTATATGCATATTCTTATCAGAAATGGGTTAAATAGGTTCCTATATATATTTATAAGCAACATTCAACCCATAATCCCCATATAGAAAAATAATTATATGCATATTCTTATTCGAAATGGGTTAAAAAAGGTTACTATGTATATTTATAAACAATATTTCACCAATAATCCCCATGTAGAAAAATAATTATATGCATATTCTTATCAGAAATGGGTTAAATAGGTTCCTATGTATTTTTATAAACAATATTCCACCCATAATCCCAATGTAGAAAAATCATTTTATGCATATTCATATCAGAAATAGGTTTAATTTTTTTCTATGTATGTTTAACTACAATATTCCACCCCTAATCCCTATGTAGAAAAATAATTATATGCACATTCTTATCAGAAATGGGTTAAATAGGTACCTATGTTTATTTATAAACAATATTCCACCCATAATCCCAATTTAGAATAAAAATTATATGCATAGTCTTATCAGAAATTAGTTAAATAAGTTCCTATGTATATTTATAAACAATATTCCACCCATAATCCCAATGTAGAAAAATAATTATATGCATATTCTTGTGAGAAATGGGTTAAATAGGTACCTATGTATATTTATAAACAATATTCCACCCATAATCCCCATGTAGAAAAATAATTATTTTCATATTCTTATCAGAAATGGGTTAAATATGTTCCTTTGTATGTTTATAAACAGTATTCCACTCTTAATCACCATATAGAAAAATAACTTTATGCATATTCTTATCAGAAATGGGTTAAGTAGGTTCCTATGTATATTTATAAACAATATTCCACCCATAATCCCCATGTAGAAAAATAATTATAAGCATATTCTTATGAGAAATGGGTTAAATAGGTTTGTAAGTATTGTTTATAAACAAAATTCCACCCAAAATCACAATTTAGAATAATAATTACATGCATATTCTTATCAGAAATGGGTTAAATAGGTTCCAATGTATATTTTTAAACAATATTCCACCGATAATCCCCATATAGAAAAGTAATTATATGCATATTCGTATCAGAAATGGGTTAAATAGGTTCCTATACATAGATATAAAAAATAATTCACTCATACTCCCCATATGGAAAAAAATAATTATATGCATATTCTTATCAGAAATGGGTTAAATAAGTTCCTATATATATTTATAAGCAATATTCAACACATAATCCCCATATAGAAAAATAATTATATGCATATTCTTATTCGAAATGGGTTAAAAAAAGGTTACTATGTATATTTATATACAATATTTCCCCAATAATCCCCATGTAGAAAAATAATTATATGCATATTCTTATCAGAGATGGATTAAATATGTTCCTATGTATATTTATAAACAATATTCCACCCATAATCCGCATGTAGAAAAATAACTTTATGCATATTCTTTTCAGAAATGGGTTAAATAGGTTTGTATGTATTATTTATAAACAATATTCCACCCAAAATCACAATGTAGAATAAAAATTACATGCATATTCTTATCAGAAATGGGTTAAATAGGTTTGTATGTATTATTTATAAACAATATTCCACCCAAAATCACAATGTAGAATAAAAATTACATGCATATTCTTATCAGAAATGGGTTAAATAGGTTCCAATGTATATTTTTAAACAATATTCCACCGATAATCCCCATATAGAAAAGTAATTATATGCATATTCGTTTTAGAAATGGGTTAAATAGGTTCCTATATATAGATAAAAAAAATAATTCACTCATACTCCTCATATAGAAAAAAATAATTATATGCATATTCTTATCAGAAATGGGTTAAATAGGTTCCTATATATATTTATGAGCAATATTCAACCCATAATCCCCATATAGAAAAATAATTATATGCATATTCTTATTCGAAATGGGTTAAAAAAGGTTACTATGTACATTTATAAACAATATTTCACCAATAATCCCCATGTAGAAAAATAATTATATGCATATTCTTATCAGAAATGGGTTAAATAGGTTCCTATGTATATTTATAAACAATATTCCACCCATAATCCCCATGTAGAAAAATAATTATATGCATATTCTTATGAGAAATGGTTTAAATAGGTTTGTATGTATTATTTATAAACAATATTCCACCCAAAATCACAATGTAGAATAAAAATTACATGCATATTCTTATCAGAAATGGGTTAAATACGTTCCAATGTATATTTTTAAACAATATTCCACCGATAATCTCCATATAGAAAAGTAATTATATGCATATTCGTATCACAAATGGGTTAAATAGGTTCCTATATATTGATATAAAAAATAATTCACTCATACTCCCCATATAGAAAAAGATAATTATATGCATATTCTTATCAGAAATGGGTTAAATAGGTTCCTATATATATTTATAAGCAACATTCAACCCATAATCCCCATATAGAAAAATAATTATACGCATATTCTTATTCAAAATGGGTTAAAAAAGGTTACAATGTATATTTATAAACAATATTTCACCAATAATCCCCATGTAGAAAAATAATGATATGCATATTCTTATCAGAAATGGGTTAAATAGGTTCCTATGTATATTTATAAACAATATTCCACCCCTTATCCCCATGTAGAAAAAAAATTGTATGAATATTCATATCAGAAATGGGTTAAATAGGTTCCTATGTATATTTATAAATAATATTCCCCCATAATCCCCATGTAGAATAATAATTATATGCATATTCTTATTAAAAAATGGGTTAAATAGGTTCCAATGTATATGTATAAACAATATTGCACCCATAATCCAAATGTAGAAAAATAATTATATACATATTCTTATCAGATATGGGTTAAAAAGTTTCGTATGTATATTTATAAGCAATATTCAACCCATAATCCCTATGTAGAAAAATAATTATATGCATTTTCTTATCAGAAATGGGTTTAATAGGTTCCTATGTATATTTATAAAGAATATTCCACACATAATCCCCATGTAGAAAAATAATTATATGCATATTCTTATCAGAAATGGGTTATGTCCGATCCTATGTATATTTTTAAACAATATTCCACCCAAAATACCAGTATAGAACAATAAATGTATGCATATTCTTATCAGAAATGGGTTAAATAGATTTCCATGTATATTTATAAAATTTAAAGAAAGAAATTGCGCTAGGTGTATAAAGATTGTGATTAAGTAAAGAAGGTGAAAAAGTCCTGCTGCTGTGCACTATAACCCCGATATAAGGGTACCAAAAGACTAGATATAATATAAAGAGTGCAGCGCTGGACATGTAACGTAAATGGTAAAATGTTATTAAACTATGTACTAAAATTTGATCAACAATATATACAAATAATGACCTATAAAGGTAGTGAATTACTTATGACCATAAACATATAAATAAAAAATAGTGAGTTACACTAAATTCTTCTAGCATTATAAAGAGCTTGTTAAACAAACGACACTACCGCCGTTTGTTTAAAAATCGCGCATGCGCGGTGCGTGCAATGTTGTGACCCTACGGCCGTAGGGTCACAACATTGCACGCACCGCGCATGCGCGATTTTTAAACAAACGGCGGTAGTGTCGTTTTCTTACTCTGCTCGTTTTTTTTGCTTTTTAATGCCTGATACCGAAATTTTTTGCCAATAAAAGAAACCCAAAGTTATCTGCACCAGCGGAGCTTTTTTTCTTTATCTCTTTCTGGCACTACATATCACATCTCCCTATATTGAATCTGTGGAAGCTTCAAGTCTGCCCTAGGAGAGGACGGGAGCTGGGAGAGTATTCACATTGGTTGTTGGCTGGAGAATTACCTAGCAAGGAGCCCTGGCCCATTGATCCATCTATCAAACGGAGTATCCATGTGGTGGTCCTCCCATATCTACTAAGCCTGTTCTGACCCCCCTGAATAAGGGCGGTCACAGGCTTTCTGGTAAGCCTTTTATTCATTCACCTATCTGGTGGTGGGCAACACCGATCATCGAAGATGCACCCCTGAAATACACATTGCACGGAAATTTATTGCTTTGGACTTTTTTGCACTTTAAAAGTTTTATCTTCAAGGTTTTTTGTAATTCCATATGCTTATTCACATTGCACGATTAATTATTGCTTTGGACTTTTATGCTCTTTCATACGTTTACAGTCATAAGTAACTCACTATTTTTTATTTATATGTTTATGGTCATAAGTAATTCACTACCTTTATAGGTCATTATTTGTATATATTGTTGATCAAATTTTAGTACATGGTTTAATAACATTTTACCATTTACGTTACATGTCCAGCGCTGCACTCTTTATATTATGTATATTTATAAACAATATTCCACTGATAAATCAAATGTAGAAAAATAATTATATGCATATTCTTATCAGAAATGGGTTAAATAGATTCCTATGTATATTTATAAACAATATTCCACCCATAATCCACATGTTGAAAAATAATGATATGCGTATTTTTATTAGAAATAGGTTTAATATGTTGCTATATATGTTTATTTACAATATTCTACCCAAAATCCCCATGTAGAAAAATAATTATATGCATATTCTTTTCAGAAATGGGTTAAATAGGTTCCAATTGTTGACTAGTTCTGTATTTTGTGCATACACCTCAATCATTGTAGTAGTATGGACATATACATATCTAGATCTGAGAGATCTTACAACAAAGAGGTAGTTCGTTCCGCAATACACATTTATTAATTACATAATCTATACAAAGTACACACCCAACAGTATTTACAACACAATGTACAGTGTAGGTCTCCTGGCTTACATGGTATTTACAAATTACCCACAACACCCATATTTACAGTACAGTATAAAATACAAGTATATTAGATTACCTGTTAACTTCAGGTCAGCCCATGGTGACTACTGTCTGTTCCCACACCAAAGAGTGAGTTAGCTTGGTCACAAAAGCATTATATCCCCCCCCTCCTTTCTGTAGTGTGGCTAATATAATTCTCCCTAATTGGTCACTGTACCTAGTAAATGTATATTGGGCACAGCCTGATTGGATGAGTCAAAGAAGGCTGTTGTTTACTACCCAGGGAAGATGTTAACAGGGAGAACAAAAGGCCAACCTTTGAAGTTGAACTAATTACAATAACACCAACACAACACTCAGTATTTTAAATATATTTTCCTCTAACTGAAATATATTTCTAATTGCAATATTTTACAGCAATTAATGGAGATTTCACATAATCCAATAAGGCAACACAATGTATATTTATAAACAATATTGCACCTATAATCCAAATGTAGAAAAATAATTATATACATATTCTTATCAGAAATGGGTTAAAAAGTTTCGTATGTATATTTATAAGCAATATTCAACACATCATCCCTATGTAGAAAAATAATTATATGCATTTTCTTATCAGAAATAGGTTTAATAGGTTCCTATGTATATTTATAAAGAATATTCCACACATAATCCCCATGTAGAAAAATAATTATATGCATATTCTTATCAGAAATGGGTTATGTCGGATCCTATGTATTTTTTTAAACAATATTCCACCCAAAATACCAGTATAGAACAATAACTGTATGCATATTCTTATCAGAAATGGGTTAAATAGATTTCCATGTATATTTATAAACAATATTCCACTGATAAATCAAATGTAGAAAAATAATTATATGCATATTCTTATCAGAAATGGGTTAAGTATGATCCTATGTATATTTATAAACAATATTCCACCCAAAAAAACAGTATAGAACAATAACTGTATGCATATTCTTATCAGAAATGGGTTAAATAGATTTCTATGTATATTTATAAACAATATTCCACTGATAAATCATCAAATGTAGAAAAATAATTATATGCATATTCTTATCAGAAATGGGTTAAATAGATTCCTAAGTATATTTATAAACAATATTTCATCCATAATCCCCTTGCCGAAAAATAATTTTATGCTAATTCTTATCAGAAATGGGTTAAATAGGTTCCTAGGTATATTTATAAACAATATTCCACCCATAATCCCCACGTAGAAAAATAATTTTTTGCATATTCAGATCAGAAATAGGCTTAATATATTCCTTTGAATGTTTATTAACTACAATATTCCACCCATAATCCCAATGTAGAAAAATAAGTATGTGCATATTCTTATCCGAAATGGGTTAAAAAGATTCCTATGTATATTTATAAACAATATTCCACCCATAATCCCAATGTAGAAAAATAATTATATTCAAATTCTTATTAGAAATGGGTTAAAAGGGTTCCTATGTATATTTATAAATAATATTCCACCCATAATCCACATATGGAAAAATAGTTATATGCCTATTCATAAAAGAAATAGGTTTAATTTGTTGCTATGTATTTTTTTAAACAATATTGCCCCCATAATCCTCATGTAGAAAGATAATTATATGCATATTCTTATCAGAAATAGGTTAAGTAGGTACCTATTTATAAACAATATTCCACCCAATATACCCATATAGAAAAATAATTGTATGCATATTCTTATGAGAAATGGGTTAAATAGGTTACTATGTAAATTTTCAAACAATATTCCACCTATAATCCCTATGTAGAAAAACAACAGTAATGTTTTAATTAGGTTCCCATGTATTTTTATAAACAATGTTCCACCCATAATCCTTATATCAAAGAATAATCATATGCATATTCTTATCAGAAATTGGTTTAATGTGTTGCTATGTATGTTTATCTACAATATTCCACCAATGTTGAAAAATAACTATATGCATATTCTTTTCAGAAATTGTTTAAATAGCTTCCTGTATATTTTGTGTTTTCCTTTTTGTGCATATTTATAAACAATATTCCACCAGCAATGTGATCGCACCTCCCAAATTCCCCAGAGCCTCACCAATAGCGCCCAAATCCTGGGTGGAGTACAACGTCTTCATGAAGGATAATGGAAACAACCTACTGCCCATGCAGGACCGGAATAGGCCCTATTACTTCTTTAACCTGCACTCTTCATTTCTTCATCAATGCATATCATTACTTTTCTATATGGGTATTATGGGTGGAATATTATTTATAAATATACATAGGAACCTATTTAACCAATTTCTGATAAGAATATGCATATCATTATTTTTCTACATGGGGATTAGGGGGGAAAATTGTTTATAAATATACATAGCAATATATTAAACCTATTTCTCATATGAATATGCATACAATAATTTTTCTACATGGGGATTATGAGTGGAATTGTGTAGTCAAATATACATGGGAATATATTAAACCTATTTCTGATATGAATATACATACAATTATTTTTCTACATGGGCTTTAGGGGTGGAATATTGTTTATAAATATACATTGGAACCTATTAAACCATTTTTGATAAGAATATGCATATAATTACTATTCTACATGGGGATTATGGGTGGAATATTATTTATATATATATTTATATATTATACAGCTTATTGTGTGACGTTTAGCTCATTTGGTGACCAACTTTTCTTCCAATTAACCAAATTCATCCAAACTGACAAAAAAGTTCGTTACTGATACAACCAAAACTGCAAGCAAAGGATAATTCTGCCCATGGGCAGCTTATTGTGTGACGTTTTAGCTCATTTGGTGAACAACTTTTCTTCTGATCAACCAATATATTTATATTTATTGACAATATTCCATCCATAATCCCCATGTAGAAAAATAATTATATGCATATTCTTATGAGAAATAGGTTAAATAGGTTCCTATGTATATTTATAAACAACATTCCACTCATAATACCCATATAGAAAAGTAATGATATGCATTAATTAATTCTACAAAGAGTGCAGGTTAAAGGAGTCATAGGGCCTACTCCGGTCCTGCATGGGCAGTAGGTGTTTTCCATTATCCGTCCTGAAGACGTTGTCCTCCACCCAGGATTTGGGGGCTATTGGTGAGGCTCTGGGAAATTTGGGAGGTGCGATCACATTGCTGGTGGAATATTGTTTATAAATATACATAGAAACCTATTTAACCCATTTCTGATAAGAATATGCAAATAATTATTCTTCTACATAGGGATTATGGGAGGAACATTGTTTATAAATATACATGGCAACCTATTTAAACCATTTCTGATAAGAATATGCATATAATTGTTTTTCTTACATGGGGATTATAGGTGGAATATTTTTGGAAATTTACATAGTAACCTATTTCACACATTTATGAAAAAAATATGCATATAATTATTTTTCTATATGGGGATTATAGGTGGAATATTGTTTGTTAAACATACACAGGAATATTTACACTTATTTCTGATATTAATATGCATAAAATTATTTTGCTACATTGGGATTATGGGTGGAATATTGTTTATAACTATACATAGGAACCTATTTAACACATTTCTGATAAGAATATGCACATTGAGTCACGCCCCACTCCTGAGTGTTGGCCTATTGGAGTGGTCGGATGCCTTCACTGTACACTCGGGAGGGGCGTGTCTATTTAAGCAGGAAGCCATGCGACCCGGCGTCGTGTCATCATGACGCCGATTGCTATGGCAACTAACAATAGCATAGAGTTTCTTACACTTCCCATTCCCAAGTGGTGCGTTCTGATTGGACGGCCACCACTCGACAATTAACTAGCAACAGATGATTGAATGAAGGGGTTTTTATATAAATTACTGACTAGACCAAGAGGACCCTAAGACCGCTGAGGAAGTAATGCTGGACGATACGCGTGCGGATTGTTTTTTATCCCGGTTTAGACGTCGCTGCAGCCGCCTTATCATTGTCATCTGTAATTTACATTCGCCTTAATGCCTAGCACTGGCCATAGTGCTATATTTGTGAGTACCTGTCTTTTTAATAAAAGGAATCGCTTTTTAAGTTATACAGAAAGCACTATGTATTTTCTTTGTATATTCCATGCATATTTGGAGCCGTATTAAGGAAGATAGTTCCAGCTTTCCAGTCAAGACACCTCCCAGACCACTAAGAAGTGACCTTCCTGTTAGTTCAGGGGTCCCTTTAACAAGGTGAGCGGTTTGACTGGCAAGAGGGGGAGCACGTTTTCTACGAGCACTTTGGATTTGCATGAAGCACCCATCATCACCGCTGATATTTGTTGTTGTTTCCATTTATGGACATTTCTAATTATTAATTTGGATTTTAGCGCTGCACTATTTATTTTATTGTATCACATGAAAGGATTTATATATTTGCCTTTAGTATTCAGCAGCTTTATTTAGTTTGATGGTTTTTGCGCTGGCTGTTTGTTTTTTAAGAATATGCATATCATTCTTTTTCTATATGGGGATTTTCGGTGGAATATTGTTTATAAATGTACACAGCAACCTATTTAACCCATTTCTGATAAGAATATGCATATCATTATTTTTCTAAATGGAGATTATAAGTGGAATATTGGAGGTAAAAATACATAGCAACATATTAAACCTATTTCTGATAAGAAGAAGCATATCATTATTTTTGTACATGTGGATTATGGGTGGAATATTCATTAAATAGGAACCTATTTAACCCATTTCTCATAAGATTATGCATATAATTTTTTTTCTACATGGGGAGTGTGGGTGGAATATTTTTTATAAATATACATAGCGACATATTACACTTATTTCTGATAAGAATATGCATACAATTATTTTTCTACATGGGGAATATGAGTGGAATTGTGTAGTCAAACATACACATTAAACCTATTTCTGATATGAATATGCATATGAATAATTTTTCTATATAGGGATTATGGGTTGAATATTGTTTATAAATATATATAGGAACCTATTTAACCCATTTCTCATAAGAATATGCATATAATTATTATTCTACAGGGGGATAGGAATATATTAAACGTATTTCTGATATGAATATGCATAAAATTATTTTTCTATATGGGGATTATGGGTGGAATGTTGTTTATAAATATACATAGGAACCTATTTAACCCATTTCTGATAACGAATATGCATAAAAAATGTTTTCTACATGGGGATTATGGTTGGAATATTGTTTATACATATACATTGGAACCTATTTAACAAATTTTTGATAGGAATACGCATATCATTATTTTTCTACAAGGGTATTATGGGTGGAATATGGTTTATACATATAAAAAGCAACATATTAAATCTATTTCTGATAAGAATGTGCATACAATTATTTTTCTACATTGTATTTATGCATTGGAATATTGTTTATAAATATACATAGCAACCTATTTAACCCATTTCTGATAGGAATATGCATATAACTATTTTTCTAGATGGGGATTATTGGTGGAATATTGTTTTTAAATATACAAAGCAGCCTATTTAACCAATTTCTGATAAGAATATGCATATAATTATTTTACTACATGGGGATTATGTGTGAAATATTGTTTATAAATATACATAGGAACCTATTTAACCCATTTCTGATTAGAATATGCATACAATTATTTTTCTAAAAAATATGCTTATAATTATTTTTCTAAATGGGGATTATGGGTGAAATATTGTAGTTAAACATACATAGGAAAATATTGAACCTATTTCTGATATGAATATGCATACAAATATTTTTCTACATAGGGATTATTGTTGGAATATTGTTTATAAATAAACATAGGAACCTATATAACCAATTTCTGATAAGAATATGCATATAATTCTTTTTCTACATGGGGATTATGTGTGGAATATTCTTCAGAAATATACATAGGAACCTATTTAACCCATTTCTGATAAGAAAATGCATATCATTTTTTTTCTACATGGGTATAATGGGTGGAATATTGCTTATAAATATACATAGGAATCTTTTTAACCCATATCTGATAAGATTATGCATATACTTTTTTTCTACATGGGTATAATGGGTGGAATATTGTTTATATCTATACATAGTAACCAATTTACCATTTTTCTGATTAGAATATGCATATAATTACTTTTCTATATGGGGATTATGGGTGGAATATTGTTTATAAATATACATAGGAACATATTTAACCAATTTCTGATAAGAATATGCATGTAATTATTTTCTACATGGGGATTAAGGGTGGAATATTGTTTATAAATATACATAGCAATATATTAAACCTATTTCTGATATGAATATGCATATAATTATTTTTCTATATGGGGACTATGGGTGTAATATTGTTTATAAATATACATAGGAACCTATTTAACCCAATTCTGATAAGAATATGCATATCATTATTTTTCTACATGGGGATTATGGGTGAAATATTATTTATAAATATACATAGCAACCTATTTAGCCCATTTCTGATAAGAATATGCATACAATTATTTTTCTACATGGAGTTTATGGGTGGAATATTGTTTATAAATATACATAGGAACCTATTTAACCCATTTCTGATAAAAATAAGCATATAATTATTTTTCTACATGGGGATTATGGGTGGAATATTGTTTATAAATATACATACGAAACTTTTTAAACCAATTCTGATAGGTATGTGCATATAATTATTTTTCTACATTTGGATTATGGGTGCAATATTGTTTATAAATATACATAGGACCCTATTTAACCCATTTTTGAAAAGAATATGCATATAATTATTATTCTACATGGGGATTATGGGGGGTATTATTTATAAATATACATAGGAACCTATTTAACCCATTTCTGATATGAATATTCATACAATTATTTTTCTACATGGGGATAAGGGGTGGAATATTGTTTATAAATATACATAGCAATATATTAAACCTATTTCTGATTTGAATATGCATACAATTATTTTTCTACATGGGGATTATGGGTGGAATTGTGTAGTCAAACATACATAGGAATATATTAAACCTATTTCTGATATGAATATACATACAATTTTTTTCTACATGGGGATTAGGGGTGGAATATTGTCTATAAATATATATAAGAACCTATTTAACTAATTTCTCATAAGAATATGCATATCATTTTTTCTATATGGGGATTATGGGTGGAATATTGTTTATAAATAAACATAGGAGCCTATTTAACCAATTTTTGATAAGAATATGCATATAATTATTTTTCTACCTGGGGATTATGGATGGAATATTGTTAATAAATATACATAGGAACCTATTTAACCCATTTCTAATAAAAAATATGCATATAATTATTGATCTACATGGGGATAATTGGTGGAATATTGTAGATAAACATACATAGGAATATATTAAATCTATTTCTAAAATGAAAATGCATACAAAATATTTCTACATCTGGAGTATAGGTGGAATATGGTTAATAAATATACATAGGAACCTATTTCACCAATTTCTGATAAGAATATGCATATAATTATTTTTCTACATGGGAATTATGGGTTTACTATTGTTTATAGACATACATATCAACATATAAAACCTATTTGTGATATGATTATGCATATAATTATTTTTCTACATAGGGATTATGGGTGGAATATTGTAGATAAACATACATAGCAACATATTAAACCTATTTCTGATAAGAATAGGCATATCGTTATTTTTCTACATGTGGATTATATGGGTGGAATATTGTTTATACATATACATAGCAACATATTCAACCTTTTTCTTATAAGAATATGCATAAAATTATTTTTCAACATTTGGATTATGGATGGAATATTGTAGTTAAACATACATAGGAATATATTAAACCTATTTCTAATATAAATATGCATACCATTATTTTTCTACATGGGTGGAATATTATTTATAAATATACATATCAACCTATTTAACCCACTTCTGACAGAAATATGCATATAATTATTAATCTACATGAGTATAATGGGTGGAATATTGTTTATACATATAGATAGCAACATATTAAACCTATTTGTAATAAGAATATGCATATAATTACTTTTCTAACTTGGGATTATGGGTGGAATATTGAAATTAAACATACATAGGAAAATATTAAACCTTTTTCTGATATGAATATGCATACAAAAATATTTCTACATTGGGATTATAGGCGGACTATATATAAATAAATATAAATATACATAAGAACCTATTTCACCCAATCCTGATCAGTATATGCATATAATTACTTTTCTAATTTGGGAATATGGGTGGAATATTGAAAGTAAACATACATAGATTATACCTATTTCTGATAAGAATATGCATATAATTATTTTCTACATGGGGTTATGGGTGGAATATTGTTTATAAGTATACATTGGAACCTATTTATCCTATTTCAGATAAAAATATGCATATAATTTTTTTCCATATGGGTATTTTGGGTGGAATATTGTTTATAAATATAAATAGGAACTTACTTAACCTATTTCTGATAAGAATATTCATATCATTGTTTTTCTACATTGGGATTATGGGTGGAATATTGTAGTCAATCATACATAGGAATATATTAAACTTATTTCTGAAAAGAATAGGCATATCATTATTTTTCTACATGGGGATTATGGGTGGAATATTGTAGATAAACATAAAGTCATTCTACTTCGAAAATAAAAATGACTATATTTCACACACTCATCCGTATTGCAGAACCTCTCATCCACTAGAAAAAGGGTGTTCGTATTATCTCCTGAAGAGAAGCAGATTCGCAAATACAGTTTATAAAAATCCTTTCCAACACAAGTAGCAGATCTGGGCAAAGGATACAATAAATTATTATGCATAGCAGATGTGTAACAGGTAGAACTGAGAAGAAACAATATAAAAGAAACCCTTAAAACAAAGTAGAGTCAGAACTTTTCCTTTAAAAATACACTAAAACCTTTACAGTAGTATATGGTCTTCGCCTGACTTTTTCTTAAGAGCATTATATCTGCTACAAAGTGACAGGTGCACTTTAACAAAGAATGAGGTCACATTACTTACAGGTATTATATAGGTGCTAGGGCTAATATATAAAGTCCAGGAAGCTAGGACCTATAGGACAGCTTTCTGATATGAATATGCATAAAATTATTTTTCTACATATAAAATATATAAATATCCATTGCAACATATTAAATCTATTTCTGATATGAATATGCATATATTATATATTAAATATGCATATGCATATGTTCAATATTGTGTACATAAGAGCCTATTTAACCCATTTCTGATAAGAATATACATACAATTATTTTTCTACATTTGGATGAGTAGTGGAATATTGTGAATAAATATACATAGCAATATATTAAACCTATTTCTAATATGAATATGCATATAATTATTTTTCTATATAGGGGTTATGGGTTTAATATTGCTTATAAATATATATTGGAACCTATTTAAATCATTTCTGATAAGAATATGCATATAATTATTTTTCTACATGGGGATTATGGGTGGAATATTGTAGTTAAAGATGCCTAGGAAAAAATGAAACCTATTTCTGATATGAATATGCATAAAATTATTTTTCTACATTGGGATTATGGGTTGAATATTTTTTATAAATATACATAGGAACCTATTAAACCCGTTTCTGAAAAGAAAATGCATATAATTATTTTTCAACATGGGGATTATGGGTGGAATATTGTTAATAAATACACATATCAACATATAAAACCTATTTGTGATATGAATATGCATATAATTATTTTTCTACATGGAGATTATGGGTGGAATATTGTAGATAAACATACATAGCAACATATTAAACCTATTGATGATAAGAATAGGCATATCATTATTTTTCTACATGTGGATTATGGGTGGAATATTGTTTATAAATATACATAGGAACCGCTTTCACCCATTTCTGATAAGAATATGCATATAATTATTTTTCTACGTGGGGATTATGTGTGGAATATTGTAGATAAACAAACATAGCAACATATTAAACCTATTTCTGTTAAGAATAGGAATATCATTATTTTTCCACGTACGGATTATGGGTGGAATATTGTTTATAAATATACATAGGAACCTATTTAACCCATTTCTGATAAGAATATGCATAAAAAATATTTCTACATGGGAATTATAGGTGGAATATTGTTTATAAATATGCATAGCAATATATTAAATCTATTTCTGATATGAATATGCATGAAAAATATTTCTACTTGGGAATTATGGGTGGAATATTGTTTATAAATATACATAGGAACCTATTTAACCCATTTCTGATAAGAATATGCATATAATTATTTTTCTACCTGGGGATTATGGATGGAATATTGTTTATAAATATACATAGGAACCTATTTAACCCATTTCTGATAAGAATATGCATATAATTATTTTTCTACCTGGGGATTATGGATGGAATATTGTTTATAAATATACATAGGAACCTATTTAACCAATTTCTGATAAAAATATGCATATAATTATTGATCTACCTGGGTATAATTGGTGGAATGTTGTTAATACATATAGATAGCAACATATTAAACCTATTTCTGATATGAATATGCATAAAAAATATTTCTACATGGGAATTATAGGCGGAATATTGTTTATAAATATACATAGCAATATATTAAACCTATATCTGATATGAATATGCATAAAATTATTTTTCTTCATGGTGATTATGGGTGGAATATTGTTTATAAATATACATAGGAACCTATTTAACCCATTTCTGATAAGAATATGCATATAATTATTTTTATACATTGGGATTATGGGTGGAATATTGTAGTTAAACATACATAGGAATATATTAAACCTATTTCTAATCTGAATATGCATAAAATTACTTTTCTACATGGGGAATATGGGTGGAATATTGTTTATAAATATACATAGGAACCTATTTAACCCAATTCTGATAAGAATATGCTTATAAATATTTTTCTACATTGGGATTATGGGTGGAATGTTGTAGTTAAACATACATAGGAATATATTAAACCTATTTCTTTTTTTGTTTAATTATTGTTTTTATTAAGGAATAGAGATTGGAAATACACGGTACAATGTATTACAAACAATACAAGGAAAAAGTATATGGGTGGGCAAGCATGTTATGTCTTATTACATGTTATGTCTTATTACAACAAGCAGTTATAAGGGTATTTTAACTACTAGCGTTACACAAAGTGTACAAGACTTTTAATAAGTTGTCAGTAGAATATTCGTCCTATCAGATATAATATGAATATTCGTGTCTTGGCCACATAATGATTATAAATTAACAGAGTACCATTAAGAATCTGAAACATAATAACAGTTGAGTACCAGAAAAATAGTGTAGAGAGAATGGAGGAAAAATAGTAGGGTTGGGGGGGGAGAAGAGGGTAGAGAGGGGGGGGGGATTGCCCCAGGTCCGGACTCCTGTTATGTACTGTTAACCTTCTAAAACAGTTTACTTAGGGTTTGACATAATTTCCGCAAATGCAGATGTGTATTTAAAGGCAAACCAGCAGGACCATATTTTTCTAACATAATCAGATTTATTTCTAAGGGAGAGGGTGAGATCCTCCATATAATATATGCGATCAACTTCCATTAGCCATTGGCGTAGAGTAGGTATATTTTTTTGTTTCCAGAATCTGGGGATAAGTGCTTTAGCGGCATTAAGAAGGTGGGGGGTTATAGATTTCCTATATGACCCTACTGATTTGCCTGTACAATGTAATAATACAACGAATGGATCATTAGGAACCTCATATCCTTGGATCTCTTTGATCCAGTGAAGGATGGTCAACCAGAATGGTCGTATCAGCGGGCATGACCACCAGATGTGGGCGTGGGTCGCATGTTCCCCACAGCCCCTCCAACATAGGGGGGGGATGTGAGGGAAGTATTTATGAAGAAGTGCTGGCGTGTAGTGCCATCTTGTTAGGAGTTTATAGTTTACTTCAGCTGTGTTTGTGGCCGAGGAAGAAATATGAGACATTATGAGGATAGTGGATTTTTGGGTTGGAGACAGTTCTTTCTGAAGTTCCTTTTCCCAGTTATGTAGGAAAGCCGGATCTCCTGCAGAGTTTTGTGTTTGCATTATTTGATAGAAGTGGGAGAATAGGTCTCTCCACTGGTTGTGGTTCGGCCAGAGCAGCTTCAACAGGTGTCAGTTCAGTGAGAGGCCTAATGGGTTTAGGGAGGGAGTGGACAAAGGCCGCAAGTTGTCTGTATCTCCAGTGATCCATAGGAGTAGCCATCGAGTCTTGTAGAATTGTATTCATGGGGGTAATTCCCGTCGAGGTAGTAACCTGGTGTAGCTGGGTCGCCGTTCCCAGGGTCCATGTATGGGTTTTGGGGTCTGGGTTCCCCGGCGGGAAGTAGTTATGACCTGTCAGTAGCATGAGGGGAGAATTATAAGGCCAATTATTTGTTTTGCAGAGAGTGTCCCACATCGTAAGGGTGGAATGAGTGAGCGGAGAGGTCTTGGATGATAAGGTTCTACATTTCGAAGGAACCCATAGTTGCGTAAAGAGATCAGAGCCACTTAGCTCAGTTTCCAGTTCCACCCAAAGCTTAGATGTTTTGTGGAATCTCCAATCAGAGATTCTGGTTAAGATGATCGCCAGGAAATACTTTTTAAAGTCTGGTAAGGCTAGGCCTCCTTCTCGTTTAGATCTGTTGAGAAGGAGTCTGGCAATCCTTGGGCGCTTTCTGTTCCATATATATTTGCTAACCAGCGATCTCAATATTGTAAAGAAACCTATTGGTATCCCAAATGGGATCATTTGAAATAGAAACAGCAGCCTGGGTAGTATATTCATCTTAATAACCCCTATCCTCCCCAGCCAGGAATGGGCCATCTGAGACCATTTTTGTAAGTCAGTTTTAATCGTGTTTAAAAGAGGTAAAAAGTTTGAGCGGAACAGGGCGTCAGGGTTCGGGGTGAGATAAATACCTAAATATTTCATTTTGTGTGCCTGCCAGCTAAAGGGAAAGGAACTTTTCAATTGGGAGGCAGTCTGTGCGGGGATAGATATATTTAGTATTTCTGATTTGGACATATTAATTTTAAAATTGGAGATGTTTCCATACTTAGCGAATTCCGACATGAGATTAGGGAGAGATATGAGAGGTTGTTGTACGTAGAACAAAATGTCGTCTGCGTATGCGGCATATTTATGTTCGGTTGGTCCTATAGTAATCCCGTGTATAGAGGGGTTATGTCTCACCGTGGACAAAAAGGGCTCAAGCGATAGGGCGAATAAAATAGGTGAAAGAGGGCAACCCTGTCGAGTGCCGTTATGTAAAGTAAATGGGGCGCTAAGGGTGCCGTTCACTCTCAATTGGGCCGTAGGAAAAGTATACAGTGCCTTTATTTGAGACAATAAGGGAGCTCTAATGCCCAAGTGGGTCAGTGTTGCCAAGAGGAAGTCCCAGTCCACCCTATCAAACGCTTTTTCAGCATCTGTTGATAATAAGAGGGTGGGCTGGGACGACCCTCGGGCGTGCGTTATTAGCGATAGGGTACGAAGGGAGTTGTCCCTTGCCTCCCTACCCGGAATGAATCCCGTCTGGTCGGAAGTGACCCATTGCGGGAGCAGGGGGAGGAGTCTGTTCGCTATAGCTTTAGCATAAATTTTGGCATCAATGTTCAACAGTGAAATAGGGCGATAACTTCCACATGCACTAGGGTCTTTGCCAGTTTTAGGAATAACAGTTATGTGTGCATGGGTAGTTTCAGGCCTGAGGGACTCACCAATCGGGAATCGCGTTAGCATAAGAGGTTAAGTGCGGGAGTAGAATATCTGCAAATTTACGGTAGTAAGCTACAGTAAAACCGTCCGGGCCCGGGGCCTTACCATTTGCCATGGCTTTTAATGCAACGCGTAATTCTGCAATAGTGAGCTCCCCATCCAGAGTGTCAAGTATATCAGGTGACAATCTGGGTAGGTTAGCTTGAGCTAAGTATTCCCTAATGAGCTTAGTCTTAGTGTCTTGATCTGTTACTGAGTGTTGGACCTGATATAAGTGTTGATAAAACTCCCGAAACTCTTTGGCTATTGATGGTGTATCATGAACCAAATCATCTGCAGAGTTTTTGATTTTAGCTATGAAGGTGGCTGTTTTCTTTTGTTGCAGTGAACGTGCCAATAGTCTACTCGGTTTATTACCCCATTCATAGAAACTTTGGGCCACTATGCGAGCTTGTTGTTTTTGTTCTGTGTGGAAGAGGGACTTTAATTCTTCCCTTTTCAGAGTCAAGTTATGAAATACCGCTTGTGATTGGTTCGCTTTATGTAATTGTTCAAGGTCCTTAATCTCATTTAGCAACTTAGATTGTTGAAATAATTGTTCCTTCTTTTTCCTAGACCCCATTTCTATGAGCTTCCCTCTAATATGGGCCTTGTGCGCCTCCCATAGTGTGCCTGCTGAAATGTCAGGGTGTTTATTTTCGCCAAAGTAAAGGGATAAACTCTCGCCTATTTGTTTTCGATCTATTTCCTCTTCTATGAGGTGCTCGTTAAGCTTCCAATTGGGAGACCTGTATGGTAGGGAGGGGATTTTAATATTTAGTGTGATCGGGGCATGGTCTGATAGGGGAGATGAGTCAATATGAGTATTAGTAGGGAGTGAGAGATGGTGGTGATCAATGAGAAAAAAGTCTATTCTAGAATAGGTGTGATGGACCTGCGAAAAATGGGTATAGTCTTTCGCCCGCGGGTGCATAATTCTCCAAATGTCAACCAACTGGGATTCGTGTAGGCGTTTGCGAATAAACAGTAAACGTTTATGTGGGATATTGGTTCTACCTTTAGATGTGTCTATGGCAGGTTCTAACGGGGTATTAAAATCGCCAGCAAGGAGGACACACCCGCGTGCGAAATCTCTAAGTTTTGAAAGAGTGGAGGCAATGAAGCCTGCTTGGTCACGATTAGGTGCATATAGGGTTGCCAGAGTACATGTCATACTACCCAAGCTGCCTCTAATGAACAGAAAACGTCCAAGTGGGTCGCTTAACATGGTTTCAAATGTGAACGGGGTGCCCCTGCGGAGCCCAATGGCCACACCTTTAGCTTTATGTACATCCGATAAACTATAATACCATATGGGGTATTGTGGGGAGTAAAGTTTCACCCGTGTGGAGTGAGTAAGGTGGGTCTCCTGCAGGAAAACAATGTCTCCCCGCAGGCGACCCAGCTCCCTGTATAAGTTGTGTCTTTTCCTCGGTGCATACAGTCCCCGTACATTAAAAGAGATAAGATTTACCTTAGCCATGGAGACCAGCAAGGGAGCCCACGTCCACTGTATTCTGAGGGGCCGGACCTGGGGTGGGTGAGAGGAGTTGGAGAGGGAGATGGGCAAGGTGGGGGGGGGTGGGAGAAAAAGAATGGTAAAGTTATAAGAAAGAGAAAGAATAAAGAACGAACATCTTCCATTACCAAATAAAATGTAGACCGCTTGGGGGGGTGGTCAAAAAGTGCACGCATAGAGCTGCGGTGCATGGTGGGGCACACCGACGGCAGAACACCCCCGCACCCGTCGCCCAAGTAAGAGCTGGGGAGCGGGGATGCCAGCCGACACTGCACCCCATAAACAGGGGGGTGAAGGTCTCTGTGCATATGCACACGGAGACTAAGTTTGGCGTGAACGTCATCGGATTGCTCCGGCGCCAACACAAAAACATTCCGAAGTGATAGTTGCAGACAGCAAGGCACTTAAGGCGTGTCACGACCAGAGTGGCCCGGTCATGCCAGGCCAGACGCCCAGCTACCCGGAAGATACCACATATAGTACTTGTAAATGAAGAAAAACCCCATAACAGGGTAACATGGATATATAAAAACAGATAAGAAAAACAAGGAAAAAAAGACCCAAAAAATAAAATATAAAAGGGACGTGGCAAAAAATTGTCGTTGCCACGCCGTGTAAACATACGGCTGAGGGTCTGAACCATAACCATCAGAGCTTGTGTTATTACCAGGCTACATAAAACCCATTAAGAGGCAGATGTGACTCTGGTCGGTCAACTGTAGAGTGGGCCAAGAACTTGGGCCATCCTTTTCATAGTGTCAACCCATTTCGGGCGAACCTCCAGATGCTGAAGAGCGATTTTTACGGTCGACCTTTTGCCATCTTGATTCGGCGTTAGCGGGCAGGGGTGGGATGTGATCTTGCCAGCCAGGGAGCTCCGGTGGGGAGATGTTAACCTCCATACAGAATTTTTCCAGTTCCTCGGGAAATCGGAGAATTGCAGTCTTACCATCCCTGTTAGCGATCAGTGCAGCCGGGAACCCCCATCTGTATTTAATCGAGGCAGATCGTAATTTCTCCGTCAAGGGGCGCAGGGCTCTACGGCGTTCCAGAGTTTCCCTAGCAAGATCTGGGAAAAAAGATAGCATGGCGCCGTCAAAATCCAGTGAAACAGCATCTCTAGCTTTTTTCATGATGAGTTCTTTTTCCTCATAGTAATGAATCCTGCAAATGACATCGCGGGGGACATCTGAAGAGAGATTCCGGGGTCGGAGGGCCCTGTGCACTCGATCTATTTTCAATGGGTAGTCTGCGGCCTGGCCCAGTAAGCTGTTGAAAATGCCCCGAATGGAAGGGAGAAGATCCTCATCCCCAGTAGCCTCCGGTAGGCCTCTGATCCGGATATTATTCCGCCTATTGCGGTTCTCCTGATCCTCGATTTTATACAGCGCCATTCTGTGTGCTATAGTAAGTGCGCGGGTAGAGTTTTGCAAATGTCTAATGGCCGCCGCGTGGCGATCAAGACGCTGTTCCGACTCTTCTACTCTCTCTAAGACATGTGAGAGGTCGGCGCGGACTGCAGACACCTCTTTCTTAATGGCACGTTCTAGGCCTGATAACATGGAGGCCAGTTCAGCCTTAGTTGGGAGATCGCTTACCAGTGCCTCTACCCCTGAACGTCTGGGGGAGTCCTCCTCTCCATCCGAGCCGGCCGAGGATACCGGAGAGCGGCGTCTGTGTTCAGGCCTGCGTCGGGGGGCGGAGCCCGTACCAGAGCCCACGCCGCCAGGAGAGCGGCCTAGGCCGTCCATGTCCTCTGGATCCTCTGGTTCTGCGGACAGGAACCGTTTGATCGATCCCACGGCAGCTCCTTTTTTAGGCAGGGGTTTTCCGGACCTCTTCCGCATCTTTATATGATGGCTGGGAGTGAGCAGATCAGTAAAAGTGCTGATAGTAGTGTGTCGGCGCCGGAGCACGAGAGAGACACGTCCTCACCGCTGCATAGCCAAACCACGCCCCCCATATTAAACCTATTTCTGATATGAATATGCATACAATTATTTTTCTACATTGGGATTATGGGTGGAATATTGTTTATAAATATACAAAGCAACATATTAAACCGATTTCTGATATGAATATGCATATAATTATTTTTCTATTTGGGGATTATTGGTGGAATATTATTTATAAATATACATAAGAAACTATATATAACCGATTTCTGATAAGAATATGCATAAAATTATTTTTCTACATGGGGATTATGGGTGGAATATTGTTTATAAATATACATAGGAATCTATTTCACAAATTTCGTTCAAAATATGCATATAATTATTTTTCTACATTGGTATTATGGGTGGAATATTGTAGTTAAACATACATAGGAATATATTAAACCTTTTTCTAATCTGAATATGCATAAAATTATTTTTCTACATGGGGATTATGGGTGGAATATTGTTTATAAATATACATAGGAACCTATTTAACCCATTTCTGATAAGAATATGCATATAATTATTTTTCTACATAGGGATTATGGGTGGAATATTGTTTATAAATATACATAGGAACCTATTTCACCCATTTCTGATCAGAATATGCATATAATTATTTTTCTACAATGGGATTATGTGTTGAATATTGTTGTAAAACATACATAGAAATATATTAAACCTACTTCTGATATGAATATGCATAAAATTATTTTTCAATATAGGGATTATGTGTGGAATATTGTTAATAAATATACATAGGAACATATATAAACCATTTCTGATAAGAATATGCATATAATTATTTTTCTACATTTGGATTATGGGTGCAATATTGTTTACAAATATACATAGGAAGCTATTTAACCCATTTTTGATAAGAATAAGCATAAAATTATTTTTCTATACGGGAAATATGGGTGGAATATTGCTTATATCTATATATAGGAACATATTTAACCAATTTCTGATTAGAATATGCATATAATTACTTTTCTATATGGGGATTATGGGAGGAATATTGTTTATAAATATACATAGGAACCTGTTTAACCAATTTCTGATAAGAATATGCATATAATTATAATTCTACATGGGGATTATGGGTGGAATATTGTTTATAAATATACATAGCAATCTATTAAACCCATTTCTGATAAGAATATGCATATAATAATTTGACTACATGGTGATTATGGGTGGAATATAGTTATTAAATAAACAGGAATATATTAAACCTATTTCTGATATGAATATGCATAAAATTATTTTTCTACATGGGGATTATGGGTGGAATATTGTTTATAAATATACCTAGGAACCTATTTAACCCATTTCTGATAAGAATATGCATATAATTATTTTTATACATTGGGATTATGGGTGGAATATTGTAGTTAAACATACATAGGAATATATTAAACCTATTTCTAATCTGAATATGCATAAAATTACTTTTCTACATGGGGAATATGGGTGGAATATTGTTTATAAATATACATAGGAACCTATTTAACCCAATTCTGATAAGAATATGCTTATAAATATTTTTCTACATTGGGATTTTGGGTGGAATGTTGTAGTTAAACATACATAGGAATATATTAAACCTATTTCTGATATGAATATGCATATAATTATTTTTCTATTTGGGGATTATTGGTGCAATATTATTTATAAATATACATAAGAAACTATATATAACCGATTTCTGATAAGAATATGCATATAATTATTTTTCTACATTGAGATTATGGGTGGAATATTGTAGTTAAACATACATAGGGGGGGGCGTGGCTTGGACTTCCATGTGAGAGGACGTGTCTCACAGAGGCTCCAGCATCCTGAACAGAAAACATCCTGAAGTGAGCCCGATGCACCGCTACCATAGACCGGACACTTCGCTCCCGGTGTGGGGCAACACCTACAGCGACACCCGGTCGCTTTACATCCAAAACGGGGGTGTCTGGGAGGATGGAGGAGAGCCGTTCGGCCGGCCGGCATGGCCAAGATGGGGGATCCCCGCTCCCACAGCGTGCAGGGAAGGAATCACTGCTATCAGCAGCTGCACGCCTGGAGAGGTATGCTCACGACACTGGCACTCACAAAACAACACAGCCACATACCTCACATGCAAAGGCAGCAGCCAAGAGTGTCCCACAGCAAACAGCACAGCATGGCATAGAGAAGATGGCCCCTGGAGCAGCAGAACACATAGTGAGGAATCCCCCATCCCCCCCTCCTTCCTCTGAAGCAGCCAAAGCTCCAGACACTGAGCACTCTGAGCCTTCCCTGCATGATATACTGACTGCAGTTCACACTTATGGCTCCTCACTAACTGAACTCTCTATTGAAGTCAAAAGCATGAAAGAAGGCATATTACACATAAGGCAAGATATGCAGAAAATAAGAGAGAGAGCCACTGCTCTGGAGGGAAGAGTGAGCACACTAGAGGATGATATACCCCCTCTTGCTCAGGAGATTCACATAACTTCAGCTAAAGCCACAGAAACCGTGAATAGAGTGGAGGATATGGAGAACAGATTGAGAAGGTCAAATATTCGCATTGTCGGTATACCTGAAAAAGCTGAAGGAAAAAACCCCACTGATTTTATTGAAACCTGGCTAGCTGACACATTTGGGAGAAATAACCTTACACCATTCTTTTCTGTTGAAAGAGCCCATAGAGTGCCACTCCGTCCACCGCCACCAGGGGGCAACGACAGACCATTTTTGCTGAAATTACTACATTACAAGGACAGGGATAGTATACTTCGCTTGGCCAGACAGAAACCCAATATGGAAATTCAGGGTGCCAGAGTGTCAATATACCCTGATTTCTCAGCGGCTGTGCAGAAACAAAGAGCAAAATATACTGAGGTCAAAAAGAGACTGCGTGCTCTCTCGGTGATATATTCTATGCTATACCCTGCCAAGTTAAGAGTGGTTGCTGAAGGCACGGTGCACTTTTTTGAAAATCCTATGATGGCTACCAATTGGCTGGACAGACAGGAGAGGCATTTGCAGGCAGCCGTGCGTGGAAATGAACCAGGATGACACAACGCATGAACCCCGTACATTGATTCTTTATGCTCACCTTAGATGAAATGGAGCCCGCAGAGAGTCACAACTGACTTTTTTTTTTTTTTTTGGTTTATTTTACCAGTGACCCCTATCGTTTAGGACTTTATGGGCACAAGGTCCCAGCCCTCTTTATTACCCCACCAAACGCCCTGCTGGGCACCAATGGAAGGCTTTCCAATGGAAGTTACTTTATTTCAGTTTGTTTTTCTTTTTTCCGTTTTTAAGCCCTGGTTGAATGGGTGCTATATATTTTGGTCGCAAAGCAAGTTTGCTTTGTCGATGGTTGCAAATCTGCAGAGTGAGACACATGGTACAAGTCACGCAATACATTTTCTACACTTCAGAACTTATACTGCATCATCTGAGTTCATATGCCACAGACCTCCAATATCGGGGGTTGGATCACAACTAGCAAGTGCACCAAATGACTAAGCAAACTGAGTCAATTCTCTCATGGAATGTGAGAGGCTTACATGACCCTAAAAAGAGAACTGCCATTTTCACCTCTATCTCACATCGGAACCCCACTGTAATATGTCTGCAAGAGACGCATCTCACTAGAGACACCACCAACCTGTTACACTTATCGAAATATCCTACTCAATACCATTCCACACATATCCGGTATTCAAGGGGTGTGAGTATACTGTTTTCCAGGACTACCTCATTCACAAAAATTGATGCACAAATTGATGTAGAGGGCAGGTTTATTGTTCTTATGGGAACTTGGGAATCACACACCTGTGTGATCATAAATGTATATATACCTCCACCATTTAATTTAACAATAATGCAATGTCTTTCTAGATTTCTGGCAAAATATCCTCGGGAACCGGTATATGTCATGGGAGATTTTAACAGTACTCTGGACATGTCTTTAGATGTGCACAGGAAGTACTGCCCTCAGGGCCCCAGGACATATACAGCTCTTGCAAAATTTTTGACAGAGATTGGGCTTTTTGATTTATGGCAGTGTAAGTTTCCTTTTAAGGCACAATTTTCATGTCATTCCCTAACGCACTCTACTTTGTCGCGCATTGATTTAGTTTTGGGTAATACATTAACGCACTGTTATGATCCAGAGGTTATTTATCTTGCTAGAGGCCTATCCGACCATTCCCCCGGTACAACTCAGTTTAAGCTTCCCCACTGTAAAGTTACCAATACACTGGAAGATGAATCCTTTTTGGATTCCTCTGTTTAGAGATACTAAACAAATGCAAATACAAATTCAACACTTCTTACTAGACAATAAACATTCTGCCCCACCAGGTATAGTTTGGGACACTCTGAAGGCTTTTATCAGGGGAATGTGTATTAAGGAAATAGCCGCAATTAAAACAAATAGCAGACAATGGGCAGCTGACGCCAGCATTGCGGTAGACAAAGCTGAGGAGGAATTCCTACAGACACCCACACCTGATAGTGAAAGAAAATGGAAAGACGCACAAAAAATGTATCGCACCATACATACCCAACAAGCAGAAAACAAACGTTTCTTTACCGCACAAACATACTTTGAAGAGGGAGAAAAAACAGGACACATGTTAGCGGTAATAGCCAAATCACAGCAGCCATCACCAATTATTCACCGCTTGGCGGTATCACCAACACAAGTAGCTATGGACACCCCTTCAATTATGAAGGGATTCTGTACTTTTTTCCAGGATGTGTATTCCTCAAAGGTGAGTTACCCTGAAGAAGACTTAACTGAGTTTTTAGATGGAATCTCACTTCCGACAATACAGGGGGAAGACAAAAAACTATTAAATGCACCTATATCTCTAGAAGAATTGCAACTTGCATTAGCAACATTCCCCAATTCTAAGGCCCCGGGGAATGATGGTCTCCCGGTAGAGATGTATAAAAAATTTGGTGGCATACTCTTACCGGAATTGCTACACACAATTAAGGATGCACACACCAATGATTCATTACCAGACTCCATGTACGAGGCAGTGGTAGTGGTCCTGTTGAAACCCGGGAAGGATCCGATCCAACCTGAGTCTTACAGGCCCATATCACTTTTGAATAATGATTTGAAATTGCTCACTAAAGTCCTCGCTATGCGGTTGTCTAAGGTGGTGACAAAAATAGTGCACCCGGACCAATCGGGATTTATACCGAACAGATCCACAGCACACAATCTTCGCAGACTATATTTAAACATGCAAATCCCAACAGATAATACAGGTCAAAGAGCTATCCTGTCCCTAGACGCCGCTAAGGCATTCGATAGCGTAGAATGGAATTATCTTTGGAGGGTGCTAGAGAAGTTCAACTTGGGAGAGACATTCATATCCTGGATCAAACTACTATACAGAAAACCAAAAGCATGTATTAGAATTAACAACACACTCTCTTCCTTCTTTGATTTGCACAGGGGAACAAGACAAGGCTGCCCATTGCTCTTTGCTTTGGCCATAGAGCCTCTGGCTGCTGCTATCAGAGAGAACCTGACTATATGCGGTTTTAAAAGGGGAAATTTGGAAGATAAAATAGCCTTGTATGCTGACGATGCGCTCATCTTTTTGGGCGACACGTCTGCCTCCTTAACAAGTCTCATGGAGTTAATTAGTAAATTTGGATCCTATTCAGGGTTCAAGATAAACTGGGACAAATCCACATTGTTACCATTGGACCCCCTTGTGTCGCCACTTCCCTCAGCAGCAGACCAGATAAAGGTAGTAGATACTTTCCGATACTTAGGCATAGTCATCCACCCCAATTTAGAACTATATGTTAAACTTAATATAAATCCATTGATTAAAAAATTCCAGGAAAAAACAGCCAGTTGGATAAAACTGCCCCTTTCGGTAGTTGGCCGATGTAACCTGATAAAAATGGTCTGGGGTCCACAACTTTTGTATGCGCTCCACAACGCCCCTATATGGATCCCTATACACATTTTCAAAAAATGTAACACCATATTTCGCTCTTTGATCTGGAGGAAACAGGTGCCGCGTATTAAATTGGAAACACTACAGGAGGCAAAGGACTCGGGCGGGCTGGCAGTCCCAAACCCATATTATTATTTTATAGCGGCCCAATTGCAACACCTGACGGGTTGGCAGGACTCTGAGTTATCTGACCCTGCGAGCAATATTATATGTACATTACTCTCGAATGGGGGCCTTGTGGAGTGCTTGGAAGCAGGAGAGTTCCGTAGGGTACCTGAATACAAAACTTTGGTGCTTATAGATAAGATATGGAACAAGGTCAAGCAACATTTTCATTATGAAGGGTACTCTGAATGGTCTCGTATATGGAACAATAGCAATTTTCCCGAACTGTGTAAATTAAAGGGCTTCTCTGTATGGTCTAGGAGTGGGGTGGTGTATATTAAGCAGTTATACCAAGGAGGACTTTTACGGGACTTTCAATCCCTAAGAGAAGAATATGGCATACCAAATGTTGTGTTCTTTCAATATTTACAACTTAGACACGCCATCTCAGCACAAACTACACTTTCTAAGTGGGAATTAACTAGACCAACGGTGCTTACACGGCTGGTAAACTCAATGTCTAGGAAAGGGCAGATATCATCTATATATGAATCACTAATAATGCAGATATCCAAGACTATGTCACTAAAATGCAGGACAAGTTGGGGGGAGGATATAGGTCACATTACAGATGAGGAATGGTCTGCTATAATGGAGACTGTGCCTAAAGTGTCTCTTTCCTCTTCCCAAAAACTCACGCAACTATTCATTATACACCGAACCTACCGTACCCCCTATAAATTATATAAATGGAACAGAAGAGATGAACCATTTTGCCCCCGTTGTAAGATAGATAATGGCACCCTTATACACATGCTCTGGAAGTGCCCAAAATTACAAAGATACTGGTCTGAAATAATCAGCTCTATAAATAAAATATGGAATCTTACATTTGTGGTTGACCCCAAGCTGTGTCTGTTGGGATGGTTGGACGAAGAACTATATACACCACATACGTATATAGCAATCACCAGAATGTTGTTTATTGCTAGAAAACTTATAGCTAAGAAATGGCTTTCGGTGACACCACCGACACACGCAGAATGGGTGAATACCATAAATGAAACTCTATTGAGGGAAAAGCTGACATACCAACACAGGGGTAGCCCAGCAAAATTTGAACGTATATGGGATCCTTGGTTGGAGGTACCTGGTTTAGCCCCCTTCCAATTGGTCCAAAATAAAATACTAGGTGGCAGAACGCAGACGCCTACCCCCCTTGTTTGAGGAGGGAGGCTGTCTACATTGAATGGATACAGGATGCTATGATGTCATAGGGACTCAGAATATAGATCAAACTGTTAATAATTTTGATGAGAAGTTGTCTTACTCTGCGGTAACGAGTTATAAGGTTTTAATTATATATTAGTTAAA
This sequence comes from Aquarana catesbeiana, assembly GCF_042186555.1. Lineage (NCBI taxonomy): Eukaryota > Metazoa > Chordata > Amphibia > Anura > Ranidae > Aquarana > Aquarana catesbeiana. The sequence goes on along the minus strand of NC_133328.1, from coordinate 259,169,203 downwards.
AGAAGAAAGCAGACACTATCCCCCCCCCCATTGTTTAGGGGGGAGAGGTACCTCTACACCGACCGATTGTCCGTTGAAGGACCGGGAGCGGAGTAGGGGTACAAAGTACTAAAAGGACACACTTACTAATTATAGAAAATACGAGGTAAAGCTGAAATTGGTATAGATATGTAAAGATTAGTTTTCATAGATTGATTGTAAGCCTATATATACCATAAAATTGCAGGAAACATAAGCTGATTGACTGTATATTTGGATAATAATATGTCCTTGGCAACGTAATTTGATGTATGTTTTTGTTTTTGTATTAAGGAAGAGTTTTTTCTCTTCTTATGTTTTAAAAATCAATAAAAAGAATCTGATTTAAAAAAAAAAAACATACATAGGAATATATTAAACCTATTTCTAATCTGAATATGCATAAAATTATTTTTCTACATGGGGATTATGGGTGGAATATTGTTTATAAATATACATAGGAATCTATTTCACAAATTTCTGTTCAAAATATGCATATAATTATTTTTCTACACTGGGATTATGGGTGGAATATTGTAGTTAAACATACATAGGAATATATTAAACCTTTTTCTAATCTGAATATGCATAAAATTATTTTTGTACATGGGGATTATGGGTGGAATATTGTTTATAAATATACATAGGAACCTATTTCACCCATTTCTGATCAGAATATGCATATAATTATTTTTCTACATTGGGATTATGTGTTGAACATTGTTGTAAAACATACAAAGAAATATATTAAACCTATTTCTGATATGAATATGCCTAAAATAAATTTTATACATGGGGATTATGTGTTGAATATTGTTGTTAAACATACATAGAAGTAGATATTTTTCTACTTCTGATATGAATATGCATAAAATTATTTTTCAATATAGGGATTATGTGTGGAATATTGTTAATAAATATACATAGGAACATATATAAACCATTTCTGATAAGAATATGCATATAATTATTTTTCTACATTTGGATTATGGGTGCAATATTGTTTACAAATATACATAGGAAGCTATTTAACCCATTTTTGATAAGAATATGCATAAAATTATTTTTCTATACGGGAAATATGGGTGGAATATTGCTTATATCTATATATAGGAACATATTTAACCAATTTCTGATTAGAATATGCATATAATTACTTTTCTATATGGGGATTTTGGGAGGAATATTGTTTATAAATATACATAGAAACCTGTTTAACCAATTTCTGATAAGAATATGCATATAATTATAATTCTACATAGGGATTATGGGTGGAATATTGTTTATAAATCTACATAGCAATCTATTAAACCCATTTCTGATAAGAATATGCATACAATAATTTGACTACATGGTGATTATGGGTGGAATATAGTTATTAAACAAACAGGAATACATTAAACCTATTTCTGATATGAACATGTATAAAAATATTTTTCTACATGGGGATTATGGGTGGAATACTGTTTATAAATATACATAGGAATCTATTTCACAAATTTCTGTTCAGAATATGCATATAATTATTTTTATACATTGGGATAATGGGTGGAATATTGTAGTTAAACATACATATCAACATATTGAACCTATTTCTGATAAGAATATGCATAAAATTAGTTTTCTACATGGGGATTACGGGTGGAATATTGTTTAGAAATATACATAGCAACATATTAAACCTATTTCTGATATAAATATGCATAAGAAAATATTTCTACATTGGGATTATGGGTGCAATATTGTTTATAAATTTATATAGCAACATATAAACCTATTTCTGATATGAATATGCATAGAATTATTTTTCTGCATGGGGATTATGGGTGGAATATTGCTTATAAATATACATAGGAACCTATTTAACCCATTTTTGATAAGAATATGCATAACTTTTTTTCTATATGGGGATTATGGGTGGAATATTGTTTATATCTATACATAGGTACCCATTTAACCCATTTCTGATTAGAATATGCATATAATTAATTTTCCATATGGGGATTATTTATAAAAATTGTTTATTAATATACATATTTAACACATTTCTATTTAACCCATTTCTGATAAGAATATGCATATAATTATTATTCCACATGGGGATTATGGGTGGAATATTATTTAAAAATATACATAGGAAATTATTTAACCCATTTCTGATATGAATATACATACAATTATTTTTCTACATGGGGATTAGGGGTTGTAATATATTAAACCTATTTCTGATATGAATATGCATACAATAATTTTTCTACATGGGGATTATGGGTGGAATTGTGTAGTCAAACATACATAGGAATATATTAAACCTATTTCTGATATGAATATACATACAATTATTTTTCTACTATTACATATTAACATATACATAATACATATTAACCTATTTGTGATAAGAAGAAGCATATCATTATATTTCTACATGTGGATTATGGGTTGAATATTGTTAATAAATATACATAGCAACCAATTTAACCCATTTCTGATAACAATAAGCATATTTTTTTTTCTACATGGGGAGTGTGGGTGGAATATTTTTTATAAATATACATAGCGACATATTTCACCTATTTCTGATAAGAATAGGCATATCATTATTTTTCTACATGGGGATTATGGGTGGATTTTTGCTTATATTTATATATATTTATATTTATGTATATTTATACATCGGAACCTATTCAACTCATTTCTGATAAGAATATGCATATAATTATTTTTCTACATTGGGATTATGGGTGGAATATTGTAGTTAAACATACATGGGAATATATTAAACATATTTCTGATCTGAATATGCATAAAATTATTTTTCTACATGGGGATTATGGGTGGAATATTGTTTATAAATATACATAGGAACCTATTTAACCCATTTCTGATAAGAATATGCTTATAATTATTTTTCTACATTGGAATTATGGGTGGAATGTTGTAGTTAAACATACATAGGAATATATTAAAACTATTTCTGATATGAATACGCATAAAATTATTTTTCTACATGTGGAATATGGATGGAATATTGTTTATAAATATACATAGAAACCTATTTAACTCATTTCTGATAAGAATATGCATATAATTATTTTTCTACATGGGGATTATGGGTGGAACATTGTTTATAAATATACATGGGAACCTATTTAAACCATTTCTGATAAGAATATGCATATAATTGTTTTTCTACATTGGGATTATAGGTGGAATATTGTTATGTAAATTTAGATAGTAACCTATTTAACACATTTCTGAAAAGAATATGCATATAATTATTTTTCTATACCGGGATTATAGGTGGAATATTGTTTGTTAAACATACATAGGAATATATTAAACTTATTTCTGATATCAATATGCATAAAATTATTTTGCTAGATGGGGATTAGGGGAGGAATATTGTTTATAACTATACATAGGAACCTATTTAACCCATTTCTGATAAGAATATTTCTTTTTCTATATGGGGATTTTCGGTGGAATATTGTTTATAAATGTATATAGCAACCTATTTAACCCATTTCTGATAAGGATATGCATATAATTATTTTTCTAAATGGAGATTATAGGTGGAATATTGTTAATAAATATACATAGCAACATATTGAACCTATTTCTGATCTGAATATGCATATAATTATTTTTCTACATGGGGATTATGGGTGGATTATTGGAGATAAAAATACATAGCAACATATTAAACCTATTTCTGATAAGAAGAAGCATATCATTATTTTTGTACATGTGGATTATGGGTGGAATATTGTTTATAAATGTACATAGGAACCTATATAACTAATTTCTCATAAGATTATGCATATTTTTTTTTCTACATGGGGAGTGTGGGTGCAATATTTTTTATAAATATACATAACGACATATTACACCTATTTCTGATAAGAATATGCATATAATTCTTTTTCTACATGCGGATTATGGGTGGAATATTGTTTATAAATGTATATAGGAACCTATTTAACCAATTTCTCATAAGAATATGCATACAATTATTTTTCTATATGGGTATTTTGGGTGGAATATTGTTTTTAAATATACATATGAATCTACTTAACCTATTTCTGATAAGAATATGCATATAATTATCTTTCTACATGAGGATTATGGGTGGAATATTGTTTAAAAATATACATAGCAACAAATTAGACCCATTTCTGATATGAATATGCATATAATTATTTTTCTACATTGGGATTATGGATGGAATATTGTAGTTAAACATACATAGGACTATATTAAACCTATTTCTAATCTGAATATGCATAAAAAATTTTTTCTACATGTTGATTATGGGTGGAATATTGTTTATAAATATACATAGGAACCTATTTCACCCATTTCTGAAAAGAATATGCATATAATTATTTTTCTACATTGGGATTATGGGTGGAATATTGTAGTTAAACATATATAGGAATGTATTAAACCTATTTCTGTTAATGATATGCAGAAATTAACCCATTTCTGATAAGAATATGTATATAATTATTTTTCTACATGAAGATTATGGCTTGAATATTGTTTATAAATATACATAGGAAGCTATTTAACCAATTTCTGAAAAGAATATGCATATAATTATTTTTCAACATTGGTGGAATATTGTAGATAAACATACATAGCAACATATTAAACCAATTTCTGATAAGAATAGGCATATCATTATTTTTCTACATGTTTATTATGGGTGGAATATTGTAGTTAAACATACATAGGAATATATTAAACTTATTTCTGATATCATTATGCATAAAATTATTTTTCTACATGGGGATTATGGGTGGGATATTGTTTATAAATATACATAGGAACCTATTCAACCCATTTTTGATAAGAATATGCACATAATTATTTTTCTACATTGGGATTATGGGTTGATTATATACATAGGAACCTATTTAACCTATTTCTGATAAGAATATGCACATAATTTTTTTTTTACATGCGGATTATGGGTGGAATATTGTTTATAAATGTACATAGGATACGTCTGACATCAGCACAGGGGAGGAGCCCAGCGCCGGCTCCAGGAAGCTCGAAGCTGTGAGATGGGGTGCCAACGAGCCCAGGAGATGCCTCGCGGGGTGAGAGACCGCGAGTGGCCGGTTTGGAGCGAGCGTCCGGCTCCCCATCTGTCCCACTCTCCCTCCCACCGCAAACTGCCGAAGCCGCGGCAGCAGCCCTGAATCCCCTCCCGTCACGGACTTAGTGAAGGCCGCCCTCAGTGTACACCTTCCCCGAAGCTTACCGCCCTGAGCGGCGAACTACCGGCAGATAAACAACTCACGAGCTCTGGCCAAGGAGTTCATAGAGCGGAGCTGCGGCTCCCAGTCTAAACCGAGTGCTGGGCGCTGCAATAGGAAGCAAGACAAGCAATTAAAGGACCCTTTGCATCGCTCAACTGTCTGGGCAGAAAAAGCAAGGTAGGAGATGCTTCGCTGATTCCAATGTTGATCTAACCGTACAATAATTATTAAGCTTGGGTATGAACTCTGCTCATTCTGGAGCACCTGATGTTAGACAGGGGGATTTGGAAAACGCATGCAATTAGGGCGCATTGTTATCTCAGCCCTAGGCCAGGTCAAAAAGGACTGGAGTTTTGAGGCTTCTCTGGCTTCACCCCCCTGTTCATCAGTCAGAAGCAGATATCTGGGTGGAGGGGTTAGAATTTGCTGAATGTGCCCTTGTTGAGATTGCCCGGCCTCTGTTTCCCCTTTGCTGTCGGGGGTTCGGTCTCTAGCTCCTGAGCACGGTCACCGGGCTGGGATAGGATCTATTGAGAGTAGTAGTCATAAGACAGCCTTTTTCAGCGACCTGTGGCCTGGAAGGAGGAAGGAAACGGTATATCCACATCAGAGATTTAATACAGCCCCCAGGTGCAAAGTAGACCCTTCACCCTAACGGTCAGAAGAGATTTCTAAACAGAAAAGCATCTAGAGTAGGGATTGAGAGACGCCGTTTCACAAACCATAAAAAGGGGAAAACCGGAACAGGGAGTGGAAGTATGAGAGGCCGGTCATCAAGATCAGCGGAACCCCACAACTCAAGAGAGAGTTTAAACACCAGCTCCATTCAAAAATACTTAAAAGAAGCAAGTGCAAAGAGCCCAGGAATGGAGGTGAAACACCCAGGTACAAAGAAGAAGGAGCAACAGAAACCAAAGGGGGGACAGGGTGACAGAACTCACGAAGAACCGGATTTGGAGGGGGCCTCCGCATTTAGTGCGGCCGACGAGCAAAGAATCATGGCTCTAGTTCCTAGTAAATTAGATATGAGTGAAATGCTCACTAAACTGGAAAAAAAAAACTAGAAAGCGTGATAAAAGAGGAGATCCTAAATGTTGGCTCTGATATGGGACACCTTCTCCGCCGGGTAGAGGAGGCTGAAGAGGCCTCTGGTATTCAAGCCAAGGACATATCAGATTGAAAAGAACAAGTCAGCAAGATGCAAAATGAAAACCGTGTGTTGGCGTTCAGACTGGAGAAACAGGAGAACCAGACCCGGCGACAAAATCTACGCATCAGATCTATCCCGGAACAACAAAATGAGGATCTGGGAGAGAAGATGAGGAAGATCTTTAACCCCCTGCTGGGTAGGCGAGAAGACGAAGCACTAAGGATCGACAGGGTCCACAGACTAAGGAAGCCCCCCCACATAAAGCAAAACACCCCTAGAGACGTTATAATCAAATTTCATCAATATGAGGACGAAAAAAAAATCTGGAAGAAATTAAAAGGGGCCCCCCCATTAAAATTTGAAAACAAGGACCTGCAGATATTCACTGATTTATCAGCGGGCACTCTGGAGAGGAGAAGACAGATGAGACCAATCCTGGATCAACTCAGGAGGGCAAATTTAAAATATAGTTGGGGGTTCCCAACATTCCTGATAGTTACCAAAGATGGAAGATCTTACAGAATGAGATACATGGAAGAAATGCAGGACTTCTGTAACAACCTGGGCATTCCCGTCCCTGATTTGTTATAAGTGTTAGAGGGGGATGGCGAGGGGGGGGCGTGGGGGAGGAGAGGAGAGTATGGGGGGCCTTTTTTTTTTTCCCTCTCCTCTCTTCCCCTCTCCCTCCTCCTCGCCCCTCCCTGCTCCTCTAAGGGGTCATCTATCCTTGGAGTACGAGGACTTATGTATCACGGACTCTAGTTTAAAGTGAATATAAAGCAGTGATCGGGAGGTGGATTGTTAGAAGGTCTTTTCTAAATAACATAAAATAATTCGCATAAGGTCCAAGTGGGAGGGGTCGTGGGGTGGGGGGGTGCATTCCTGGGTGGGGACGTCCTGGGTCTCCATCGCCTGTGTCTCCCCTCTTTGGGAGGGGCAGGCGCTGGACGCCGGTGCTGGAGCTCACCCCTGAGGGAGAAGCACCGCAGTGTGGAATGGGTGAATTTTCATACGGGCGGGCTTTTGGCGAAGTTAATGCCACGGGGTGGTGGGGGGGAGGTGGGTTGGAGGAGGAGTTGGGTAGGGAGTGGAGTGGGAATAGGGAGGAGAGTAGTGGGTTAGGGGGAGGGGGAGGGGAGGGAGGGATACAAGAGGGGGGGGACATGAGGTGGGAGGGGGTATTTGCGGGATGTGTTCGTAAGGTGCGGAACATAGAGGTAAACGCTCACTCCATTAACTATGCCTGAGATCAAATTTATATCCTATAATGTAAAAGGGTTGAATTCACCTAGGAAAAGACATTAAATATTGGGGAAACTGTGTCTCCTACGTGGGGACATAGTTTTCCTGCAGGAGACCCATCTGACCCTCGATACAAGGGTCAGGTTGTTTTCCCCAAAGATCCCTCAATGGTTTTATGGGGACTCCCCCGACAGGGGGTCCAGGGGAGTGGCCATAGGGTTGTCTAAGGTATCGAACTTCTCAGTAAGGGACAGATTAACAGACCCTGAAGGTCGCTATATATTTCTTAAAGGTTCTATAGGCACAAGAATGTTTACGCTGGCTAATGTTTACTGTCCGAATAGTACGTCTCGTGCCCAGGGGATAAAAGAAGGTGGCATTAGGAGCAATTAGGCGGAAATTATTCCACAGCCAGTTAATGGATGTGTGGAGAGTACAACATGCTAAAGAGAGGGATTACATCTTCTTCTCCCCTGTGTACGGGACCTACTCCAGACTGGACTACATTCTTGTGGATCATAGTTTGTTGGAGGGGGTAGTAGAAACTAGAATTGAAACAACAACCTTTTCAGACCACTCCCCTGTTACGATGAGGCTGAAGCTTCCAGAAGTGGGGAGAAGTTCTCTTTCCTGGAAGCTTGCTCATGGATCCCGAAGTGTTTGAGCGGGTCCAGAACGAGGTGAATCTCTTCTTCAATATAAATGACACGGGTGAGGTATCACCCTCTATACTTTGGGAGGCGCACAAAGCCTATATCCGAGGGATCCTTATATAGGAGCAGGTCAAAAAAAGAAAAGGAAGGAAAAAAGGGAAAGACTGATAGAGGATTTGTTCCGTTTGGAACAAGCACACAAAAGTCCAAAGGGCAGGATCAGGATCGTTATCGTTTAATGGTTGCTAGGAGGAGGAGTTGAGGGACATGATGGAGCAGGAGGCTAAGAGAGCCTTCAATTTAATATCCAGAGACAAATATCTATGAGCAAACAAGTCCAGTAAATATTTGGCGAGACTAACCAGGAAAAAAAGAGGGCAGGACTTTATCGGGGAAATAAACGGCATAGGAGGGAAAGAGATAGTGACTAGCGGAGGCATGGCTGAGGAGTTTAGAAAATTTTACGCTGATCTTTATTCTATAGGACAAAAGAGGGGGGAGGCCAGAGCCCGTTTAGCTAGGAGTAGAGAATTCCTAAAAGAAGCTTGTTTGACGGTGCTGCCTGTGGAGGATAAGGATCTCTTGGATAAACCAATAGAGGAAGAGGAAATCCTAGCAGCCCTGAAAGACTCCCCGAAGGGTAAGAGCCCAGGTCCAGACGGCTTCTCTACCATCTACTTAAAGAAAATGAAACACGTACTGGTCCCCAGGCTGTGTCAATATTGAAACGACCTGGGCACCAGGTGTGAGATGGAAGGCGAGGCATTATCCGCTACGATAACCCTAATACTGAAAGAAGGGAAGGATACTAGGCTGTGCTCAAGCTACCGGCCCATTTCTCTGCTAAATGCGGACGTTAAATTATTCGCCAAGGTCCTGGCTAATAGACTGAAGATCCCTATCCGTTTGGCCAGCCTGGTGCACCCGGACCAGTCCGGCTTTGTTCCTGGAAGACAGTGCAGGGATAATGGGGTACGGGCGGTGCTGCTATCGGAGCTCTGTAGATGCAGGGGACCCCCAGCTCTATTCCTGTCGATAGACGCCGAAAAGGCCTCTTTTCTGATGGTTCTCGATGAATACACTGGAAGTCATGGGGTTCGGGTCTAGGTTTATCTCCTGGGTTAGGTTATACAGTAGCCCAACAGCAGCTGTAAGGGTTAACGGGGCCATTTCAAAATCTTTTGGAATGGTAAATGGAACAAGGCAGGGGTGCCTGCTCTCTCCCCTCTTGTTCGTCTTGTCCCTTGAACCTCTCCTGGCCTCCATTCGGAACAGTCCCGACTGTAACGGGGTGAGGGTGGGAGTGGAGGAGCATAAACTGGCGACATTTGCCGACGACGTATTATTTTTTTGTCTCAAACCCTAGAGTAACCCTCCCTAATGTGCTCCGAATCCTCAGATTATACGGAGAAGTTTCCAATTTCAAAATTAACCCGGGTAAGTCCGAAATCCTAAATATCAGTTTAACTAACAGGAAGAAGCCCACTTAACCTCAGTGTTTCCCTTTCCTTGGAAAAAGGAGATCAAGTATTTGGGAATTAAGCTCGCCAACACCATTAAAGAGTTATTTCAAAAAAACTACATCCCACTATTAGACGAAATTAGGCAAGAGATAAGAAGATTGCGGTCTAGGCCGCTCTCATGGTTCGGGCGAGCGAACGCGGTTAAAATGATGATTGCTCCGAAAATTTTGTATAAATTTCAACTGTTGCCGAGCTCAGACCATTGGAGAAACTTTGTTCGAAGGAATACTCAGGAGGTGTCATTGCCCAAATTTATAGAATATTGGGAGCGGAACAGGAGGAGGTGATGCCCCATACATTAAAAGGTGGGAGCAGGAATTGGGGTCACAGTGTAATAAGGAACACGATAGGAAAAATTTTGAGATTGGTTCACCACTCAGCACGAGATAATAGGAGAAAGGAAATTCACTACAAAGTCCTAGCAATATGGTATGCCACCCCAGACAGAGTAAGTAAAATGGATGGGACAAAGGTCAACACCTGCTGGAGGGGATGCCCAAATGTGGGCACAATGGCCCATATCTGGTGGGAATGCCCCATCATTAAGGCCTTCTGGAAAAAAATTTTATCATTGACAAAGGAATTCACGGGGAGGGAAATAGAGGAAGATCCATGGGCCTGCCTCTTCCATGGGACTCAGAATTCAGTTAAGAGCTACAAAGCCTATCTGGTTCCTATAATATTCTAATATGTGGCCAAAAGACAGATTGCATTAAACTGGCTGAACCCGTCAAGTCCTAAAACACGAGATTGGCTCTTCGACCTTAATGAAATATTTAACGTTGAGTGCTTATATCGGCGGGGAATGGAACCCGACGAGGATTCGGAGTATATGGGGAAGTGGACAGCCTGGATTAAATTTTAAAAAATCATGGTCCTATTTAAAGGAGATTATATAAAAATGGTACAACAAGGAATGGTTGTTCATGGGGAAAGGAGCGAGTAAGATGCGATTTGTACCTACCGAGGAACATCCTGTAGGGTGGGGAAGGGTAGGGAGGTGGGGAGGGTAGTGGGGGGTGGGGGTGGTTGCGGGGGGCAAGCTTGTTTATTCTCTGAATTTATGGAATGATTTGTTCGACTGGAATGCCCCTGGTGGGAAATGTTTTGTAATGGAAAATGATAAATAAAGATTTAAAAAAATAAATAAATAAATAAATGTACATAGGAACCTATTAAACCCATTTCTCATAAGAATATGCATACAATTATTTTTCTATATGGGTATTTTGGGTTTAATATTGTTTATAAATACACATAGGAACCTACTTAAGTATAGAATATGCATATAATTATCTTTCTACATGAGGATTATCGGTGGAATATTGTTTAAAAATATACATAGCAACAAATTAAACCTATTTCTTATATAAATATGCATATAACTATTTTTCCATAAGTGGATTATGGGTGGAATATTATTTATAAATATACATAGGAACTTATTTAACCCATTTCTAATAAGAATATACATATAATTTTTTTTCTACATGGGGATTATGGGTGGAAGATTGTTTATAAATATACATAGGAACCTATTTAACCCATTTCTGATAAGAATATGCATATAATTATTTTTCTACATGGGGATTATGGGTGGATTTTTGTTTATAAATATACATCGGAACCTGTTCAACCCATTTCTGATAAGAATATGCATATAATTTTTTTTATACATTGGGATTATGGGTGGAATATTGTAGTTAAACATACATAGGAATATATTAAACCTATTTCTAATCTGAATATGCATAAAATTATTTTTCTACATGGGGATTATGCGTGGAATATTGTTTATAAATATACATAGAAACCTATTTAACCAAATTCTGATAAGAATATGCTTATAATTATTTTTCTACATTGGGATTATGGGTGGAATGTTGTAGTTAAACATACATAGGAATATATTAAACCTATTTCTGATATGAATATGCATAAAATTATTTTTCTACATTGGGATTATGGGTGGAATATTGTTTATAAATATACAAAGTAACATATTAAACCGATTTCTGATATGAATATGCATATAATTATTTTTCTATTTGGGGATTATGGGTGGAATATTGTTTATAAATATACATAGGAACCCATTTCTGATCAGAATATGCATATAATTTTCTACATTGGGATTATGTGTTGAATATTGTTGTTAAACATACATAGAAATATATTAAACCTACTTCTGATATGAATATGCATAAAATTATTTTTCAATATGGGGATTATGGGTGGAATATTGTTAATAAATATACATAGGAACCTATTTAACCCATTTCTGATAAGAATATGCATACAGTTATTGTTCTATACTGGTATTTATTTTTCTACATTTGGAATATGGGTGCAATATTGTTTACAAATATACATAGGAACCTATTTAACCCATTTTTGATAAGAATATGCATAAAATTATTTTTCTATACGGGGAATATGGGTAGAATATTGCTTATATCTATATATAGGAACATATTTAACCCATTTCTGAATAGAATATTCATATAATTACTTTTCTATGAGGATTATGGGTGTAATATTGTTTATAAATATACATAGGAATATAATAAACCTATTTCTGATCTGAATATGAATAAAATTATTTTTCTATATGGGGATTATGGGTTGAATATTCTTTATAAATATATATAGGAACCTATTTAACCCATTTCTGATAAGAATATGCATATAATTATTTTTCTACATGGTAATTATGGGTGGAATGTTGTAGTTAAACATACATAGGAATATATTAAACCTATATCTAATATGAATATGCATAAAATATTTTTCTACATAGTTATTGGGGTGTAATATTGTTTATAAATATACATAAGAACTTTTTTCACCCATTTCTGATAAGAATATGCATATAATTATTTTTCTACATGGGGATTATGGATGGAATATTGTTAATAAAAATAAATAGCAACATATTAAAACTATTTCCGATATGAATATGCATATAATTATTTTTTTACATGGGGATTATGGGTAGAATATTGTAAATAAACATACATAGCAACATATTAACCTATTTCTAACAAAAATACGCATATCATTATTTTTCAACATGTGGATTATGGGTGGAATATTGTTTATAAATATACATAGGAATCTATTTAACCCATTTCTGATAAGAATATGCATATAATTATTTTCTACATTTGATTTATCAGTGGAATATTGTTTATAAATATACATAGAAATCTATATAACCCATTTCTGATAAGAATATGCATACAGTTATTGTTCTATACTGGTATTTATGTGTGGAATATTCTTTATAAATATACATAGGATCCTACTTAACCCATTTCTGATAAGAATATGCATATGATTATTTTTCTACATAGGGATTATGGGTTGAATATTCTTTATAAATATACATAGGATCCTATTTAACCAATTTCTGATAAGAAAATGCATATAATTATTTTTCTACATAGGGATTATGGGTTGAATATTGCTTATAAATATACATACGAAACTTTTTAACCCATTTCTGATAAGAATATGCATATAATTATTTTTCTACATTTGGAATATGGGTGCAATATTGTTTATAAATATACATAGGAACCTATTTAACCCATTTTTGATAAGAATATGCATATAATTATTATTCTACATGGGGATTATGGGGGGATAGTATTTATAAATATTTAACCCATTTCTGATATGAATATTCATACAATTATTTTTCTACATGGGGATAAGGGGTGGAATATTATTTATAAATACACATAGCAATATATTAAACCTAATAAACACTGGGTATCCTCACTAGAGCGCCCTTCCACCAAACAGACACCCCCACCGCGCCAATGCCTCTAAATAAACTCAAATAGTGGTGTGAACCAATATTAGGTGGTGAACACCCAAAACATCCAATTCCTTACTCTCACAAATAGAGTTGACCAGTGTTAAATGGTGTGTATAAAATGTAATGAAAACGTGAGAATCGATAAAAACAAGCAAAAATAGGAACAGCTGCCCCTTTAAATTATAAAGTATACAGGCAAAGTATTTACTCCACCATGCCACTGCTAGCCCAATACTCCCCTAGAGGCACATGGAATAAATATGGGGCGCTTCAAATATAAATCAGTGTAACCAAAAAACTGTGTATAGCACAATAGTGGTGGAACCCTCCTACTGTGTTTTGTGCTGCACGTAACAAGTGTATCCAAAAAACTGTATATAGCACAATAGTGGTGGAACCCTCCTACTGTGTTTTGTGCTGCACGTAACAAGTGTAACCAAAAAACTGTGTATAGCACAATAGTGGTGGAACCCTCCTACTGTGTTTTGTGCTGCACGTAACAAGTGTAACCAAAAAACTGTATATAGCACAATAGTGGTGGAACCCTCCTACTGTGTTTTGTGCTGCACGTAACAAGTGTAACCAAAAAACTGTGTATAGCACAATAGTGGTGGAACCCTCCTACTGTGTTTTGTGCTGCACGTAACAAGTGTAATCAAAAAACTGTATATAGCACAATAGTGGTGGAACCCTCCTACTGTGTTTTGTGCTGCACGTAACAAATAACACACATTAAATGAATAATTGTGACATTCACAGAGTGTTTCACGTGAATGTCACAATTATTCATTTAATGTGTGTTATTTGTTACGTGCAGCACAAAACACAGTAGGAGGGTTCCACCACTATTGTGCTATATACAGTTTTTTGATTACACTTGTTACGTGCAGCACAAAACACAGTAGGAGGGTTCCACCACTATTGTGCTATACACAGTTTTTTGGTTACACTTGTTACGTGCAGCACAAAACACAGTAGGAGGGTTCCACCACTATTGTGCTATATACAGTTTTTTGGTTACACTTGTTACGTGCAGCACAAAACACAGTAGGAGGGTTCCACCACTATTGTGCTATACACAGTTTTTTGGTTACACTTGTTATGTGCAGCACAAAACACAGTAGGAGGGTTCCACCACTATTGTGCTATATACAGTTTTTTGGATACACTTGTTACGTGCAGCACAAAACACAGTAGGAGGGTTCCACCACTATTGTGCTATACACAGTTTTTTGGTTACACTGATTTATATTTGAAGCGCCCCATATTTATTCCATGTGCCTCTAGGGGAGTATTGGGCTAGCAGTGGCATGGTGGAGTAAATACTTTGCCAATATATTAAACCTATTTCTGATATGAATATGCATACAATTATTTTTCTGCATGGGGATTATGGGTGGAATTGTGTAGTCAAACATACATAGGTATATATTAAACCTATTCCTGATATGAATATACATACCATTTTTTTTTCTACATGGGGATTAGGGGTGGAATATTGTCTATAAATATATATAAGAACCTATTTAACCCATTTCTCATAAGAATATGCATATCATTTTTTCTATATGGGGATTATGGGTGGAATATTTGTTTATAAATAAACATAGGAGCCTATTTAACCCATTTTTGAAAAGAATATGCATATAATTATTTTTCTATATGGGGATTATCGGTGGAATATTGTTTATATATAGAAACCTATTTATCCCATTTCAGATAAGAATATACATATAATTATTTTTCTACATGGGAATTATGGGTGGAATATTGTAGTTAAACATACCTAGGAATATATTAAACCTTTTTCTGATATGAATATGCATAAAATAATCTTTCTATATAGGGATTATGGGTTGAATATTGTTTATAAATATATATAAGAACATATTTAACCCATTTCTCATAAGAATATGCATATCATTTTTTTCTATGTGGGGATTATGGGTGGAATATTGTTTATAAATAAACATAGGAGACTATTTAACCCATTTTTGATAAGAATATACATATAATTATTTTTCTATATGGGGATTATGGGTGGAATATTGTTTATATCTATATATAGGAACCTATTTATTCAATTTCTGATAAGAATATGAATATAATTACTTTCCTATATGGGGATTATGAGTGAATATTGTTTATAAATATACATAGGAACCTATTTAACCCATTTCTCATAAGAATATGCATACAATTATTTTTCTA
Organism: Aquarana catesbeiana; assembly: GCF_042186555.1. Taxonomy (NCBI): domain Eukaryota; kingdom Metazoa; phylum Chordata; class Amphibia; order Anura; family Ranidae; genus Aquarana; species Aquarana catesbeiana. The sequence goes on along the minus strand of NC_133328.1, from coordinate 259,153,313 downwards.
TACAGGTATTTTGGGTGGAATATTATTTATAAATATACATAGGAACCTACTTAACCCATTTCTAATAAGAATATGCATATCATTGTATTTCTACATAGGGATTATGGGTGGAATATTTTTTATAAAAAAAATAACAACAAATTAAACCTATTTCTGATACGAACATGTATAAAACATTGTTTCTACATGGGGATTATGGGTGTAATATTGTTTATAAATATATATAATACCTATTAAACCTTTTTTTGATAAAAATATGCATAAAAAAATTTCCACATGGGGTTATGGGTGGAATATTGTTTATAAATATACATAGTAACCTATTTAACCAATTTCTGATAAGAATATGCATATAATTTTTTTTCTACATTGGGATTATGTGTGGAATATTGTATATAAATATACATTTTAACCTATTTTTAACCCATTTCTGATAAGAATATGCATACGATTTTATTTCTACATGGGGATTATGGGTGGATTATTGTTTAAAAATATACATAGCAATATATCAAACCTATTTCTGATATGAATATGCATATAATTATTTTTCTATATGGGGATTATGGGTTGAATATTGTTTATAAATATTTAGATTAACCTATTTCTCATAAGAATATGCATATAATTATTTATCTACATGGTGGTTATGGGTGGAATATTGTAGTTAAACATACACAGGAAAAAATTAAACCTACTTCTGATATGAATATGCATAAAATTATTTTTCAATATAGGGATTATGTGTGGAATATTGTTAATAAATATACATAGGAACATATAAAAACCATTTCTGATAAGAATATGCATATAATTATTTTTCTACATTTGGATTATGGGTGCAATATTGTTTACAAATATACATAGGAACCTGTTTAACCAATTTCTGATAAGAATATGCATATAATTATAATTCTACATGGGGATTATGGGTGGAATATTGTTTATAAAAATACATAGGAACCTGTTTAACCAATTTCTGATAAGAATATGCATATAATTATAATTCTACATGGGGATTATGGGTGGAATATTGTTTATAAATATACATAGCAATCTATTAAACCCATTTCTGATAAGAATATGCATATAATAATTTGACTACATGGTGATTATGGGTGGAATATAGTTATTAAATAAACAGGAATATATTAAACCTATATCTGATATGAATATGCATAAAATTATTTTTCTACATGGGGATTATGGGTTTAATATTGTTTATAAATATACATAGGAACCTATTTAACCCATTTCTGATAAGAATATGCATATAATTATTTTTATACATTGGGATTATGGGTGGAATATTGTAGTTAAACATACATAGGAATATATTAAACCTATTTCTAATCTGAATATGCATAAAATTACTTTTCTACATGGGGAATATGGGTGGAATATTATTTATAAATATACATAGGAACCTATTTAACCCAATTCTGATAAGAATATGCTTATAAATATTTTTCTACATTGGGATTATGGGTGGAATGTTGTAGTTAAACATACATAGGAATATATTAAACCTATTTCTGATATGAATATGCATACAATTATTTTTCTACATTGGGATTATGGGTGGAATATTGTTTATAAATATACAAAGCAACATATTAAACCAATTTCTGATATGAATATGCATATAATTATTTTTCTATTTGGGGATTATGGGTGGAATATTATTTATAAATATACATAAGAAACTATATATAACCGATTTCTGATAAGAATATGCATAAAATTATTTTTCTACATGGGGATTATGGGTGGAATATTGTTTATAAATATACTTCGGAACCTATTCAACCCATTTCTGATAAGAATATGCATATAATTATTTTTCTGCATTGGGATTATGGGTGGAATATTGTAGTTAAACATACATAGGAATATATTAAACCTATTTCTAATCTGAATATGCATAAAATTATTTTTCTACATGGGGATTATGGGTGGAATATTGTTTATAAATATACATAGGAATCTATTTCACAAATTTCTGTTCAAAATATGCATATAATTATTTTTCTACATTGGGATTATGGGTGGAATATTGTAGTTAAACATACATAGGAATATATTAAACCTTTTTCTAATCTGAAGATGCATAAAATTATTTTTGTACATGGGGATTATGGGTGGAATATTGTTGTTAAACATACATAGAAATATATTAAACCTACTTCTGATATGAATATGCATAACATTATTTTTCAATATAGGGATTATGTGTGGAATATTGTTAATAAATAAACATAGGAACATATATAAACCATTTCTGATAAGAATATGCATATAATTATTTTTCTACATTTGGATTATGGGTGCAATATTGTTTACAAATATACATAGGAAGCTATTTAACCCATTTTTGATAAGAATATGCATAAAATTATTTTTCTATACGGGAAATATGGGTGGAATATTGCTTATATCTATATATAGGAAAATATTTAACCAATTTCTGATAAGAATATGCATATAATTATAATTCTACATGGGGATTATGGGTGGAATATTGTTTATAAATATACATAGCAATCTATTAAACCCATTTCTGATAAGAATATGCATATAATAATTTGACTACATGGTGATTATGGGTGGAATATAGTTATTAAACAAACAGGAATATATTAAAGCTATTTCTGATATGAATATGCATAAAAATATTTTTCTACATGGGGATTATAGGTGGAATACTGTTTATAAATATATATAGGAATATATTTCACAAATTTCTGTTCAGAATATGCATATAATTATTTTTATACATTGGGATTATGGGTGGAATATTGTTTACAAATATACATAGGAAGCTATTTAACCCATTTTTGATAAGAATATGCATAAAATTATTTTTCTATACGGGAAATATGGGTGGAATATTGCTTATATCTATATATAGGAAAATATTTAACCAATTTCTGATTAGAATATGCATATAATTACTTTTCTATATGGGGATTATGGGAGGAATATTGTTTATAAATATACATAGAAACCTTTTTAACCAATTTCTGATAAGAATATGCATATAATTATAATTCTACATAGGGATTTTGGGTGGAATATTGTTTATAAATATACATAGCAATCTATTAAACCCATTTCTGATAAGAATATGCATATAATAATTTGACTACATGGTGATTATGGGTGGAATATAGTTATTAAACAAACAGGAATATATTAAACCTATTTCTGATATGAATATGCATAAAAATATTTTTCTACATGGGGATTATAGGTGGAATACTGTTTATAAATATATATAGGAATATATTTCACAAATTTCTGTTCGGAATATGCATATAATTATTTTTATACATTGGGATTATGGGTGGAATATTGTAGTTAAACATACATATCAACATATTGAACCTATTTCTGATAAGAATATGCATAAAATTAGTTTTCTACATGGGATTACGGGTGGAATATTGTTTAGAAATATACATAGCAACATATTAAACCTATTTCTGATATGAATATGCATAAGAAAATATTTCTACATTGGGATTATGGGTGCAATATTGTTTATAAATTTACATAGCAACATATAAACCTATTTCTGATATGAATATGCATAGAATTATTTTTCTGCATGGGGGTTATGGGTGGAATATTGCTTTTAAATATGCATAGGAACCTATTTAACCCATTTCTGATTAGAATATGCATATAATTAATTTTCTATATGGGGATTATTTATAAATATTGTTTATTAACATACATAGGAACCTATTTAACCCATTTCTGATAAGAATATGCATATAATTATTATTCCACATGGGGATTATGGGTGGAATATTATTTAAAAATATACATAGGAAATTATTTAACCCATTTCTGATATGAATATACATACAATTATTTTTCTACAGGGGGGTTATGGGTTTAATATTGTTTAGAAATATACATATCAACATATTAAACATATTTGTAATATGAATATGCACATAATTATTTATCTACATTGGGATTATGGGTGGAATATTGAAATTAAACATACATGGGAATATATTAAACCTATTTCTGATATGAAAATGCATACAAAATATTTATACATCTGGATTATAGGTGGAATGTTGTTATTAAATATACAAATTAACCGATTTCACCCATTCCTGATAAGAATATGCATATAATTACTTTTCTAATTGGGAATATGGGTGGAATATTGAAAGTAATCATACATAGATTATACCTGTTTCTGATAAGAATATGCATATAATTATATTCTACATGGGTTTATGGGTGGATTGTTATTTATAAGTATACATAGGAACCTAAGTGTACATAGGAACCTATTTATCCTATTTCAGATAAAAATATGCATATAATTTTTTTCCATATGGGTATTTTGGGTGGAATATTGTTTATAAATATAAATAGGAACTTACTTAACCTATTTCTGATAAGAAAATTCATATCATTGTTTTTCTACATTGGGATTATGGGTAGTCAATCATACATAGGAATATATTAAACCTATTTCTGATAAGAATAGGCATATCATTATTGTTCTACATGGGGATTATGGGTGGAATATTGTAGATAAACATAAAGTCATTCTACTTCCAAAAAAAAGGCTATATTTCACACACTCATCCGTATTGCATAAACTTTCATCCACTAGAAAAAGAGCGTTCGTATTATCTCCTGAAGAGAGCATTATATCTGCTACAAAGTGACAGGTGCACTTTAACAAAGAATGAGGTCACATTACTTACAGGTATTATATAGGTGCTAGGGCATATATATTATTTAAAGTCCAGGAAGCTAGGACCTATAGGAGAGCTTTAAATATGCATATGCAAATATGCATATGTTCAATATTGTATACATAAGAGCCTATTTAACCCATTTCTGATAAGAATATGCAAATAATATTTTTACTATATATAATAATATATATATAATGTGATATATTGTTTATAAATATACATAGGATACCTATTTAACCTATTTCTGATAATGAAAATGCATAAAATTATTTTTGTACATGAAGATTATGGGAGGAATATTGTAGATAAACAGACATAGCAACATATTAAACCTATTCTGATAAGAATAGGCATATCATTATTTTTCTACATGGGTGATATGAGTAGAATACTGTTTTTAATCATATATGGGAACCTTTTTAACCCAATACTGATAAGAATATGCATATAATTATTAATCTACATGGGGATAGTGGGTGGAATATTGTTTATTTATATAGACAGCAACATATTAAGCTGAGAGTCACAGAAAAAGCTACCCATGGGAAGAAATATCCATTGAGTGCAGTTTGGGTGGATTTGGTTGATCATAACAAAAGTTGATCACCAAATGAGCTGAATAGGCTTCCCGTGGTAAGAATTATCCATTCTGTGCAGTTTTGGACAATCAGTGACGAACCTTTTTTATGACCAATCAATTGAGCTGAAAGTCACAGAATATGCATCTAAAGAAATATCCATTGCTTGTAGTTTCGGGGGAATTGGTTGATCACAACAAAAGTTGGTCACCAAATTAGCTAAACGTCACACAATAAGCTGCCCATGGGTAGAATTATCCATTGCTTGCAGTTTCGCTTGAATCGGTGACAAAATTTAGTGGTAATCAAGATCAACCAATGAGCTGAAAGTCAAAAAATTAAGCTCTTTTTCTAGTGGATGAAAGGTTCTGCAGTACGGATGAATGTGTGAAATATAGCCTTTTTTTTTTTAAGTAGAATGACTTTATGTTTATCTACAATATTCCACGCATAATCCCCATGTAGAACAATAATGATATGCCTATTCTTATCAGAAATAGGTTTAATATATTCCTATGTATGATTGACTACCCATAATCCCATGTAGAAAAACAATGATATGAATTTTCTTATCAGAAATAGGTTAAGTAAGTTCCTATTTATATTTATAAAAAATATTCCACCCAAAATACCCATATGGAAAAAAATTATATGCATATTTTTATCTGAAATAGGATAAATAGGTTCCTATGTATACTTAGTATATGTATACTTAGGAAATAGGTTTAAAATATTCCTATGTATGTTTGACTACAATATTCCATCCATAATCCAAACATTGAAAAATAATTTTATGCATATTCTTATAAGAAATAGGTTGAATATGTTGCTATGTATATGTATAAACAATAGTCCACCCATATAATCCACATGTAGAAAAATAACGATATGCCTATTTTTATCAGAAATAGGTTTAATATGTTGCCATGTAGGTTTATCTACAATATTCCACCCATAATCCCTATGTAGAAAAATAATTATATGCATAATCATATCACAAATAGGTTTTATATGTCTATAAACAATAGTAAACCATAATTCCCATGTAGAAAAATAATTATATGCATATTCTTATCAGAAATGGGTGAAATCGGTTCCTTTGTATATTTATTAACAACATTCCACCTAAACCAAATCCACTTAAACTGCATTTTTACAATGGATACTTCTTCCCATGGGCAGTCTATTTCTGTGACTTTCAGCTCATTTGGTTGATCTTGATTACCACTAAATTTTGTCGCCGATTCAACCGAAACTGCAAGCAATGGATAATGCTGCCCATGGGCAGCTTATTGTGTGACGTTTAGCTCATTTTTGAACAACTTTTCTTTTGATCAACCAAATCCCCCAAACTGCACGCAATGGATATTGCTTTCCATTGGCAGCTTAATTCTGTGACTTTCAGCTAATTGGTGATCTTGATTACCACTAAATTTTGTCACCGATTCAACCGAAACTGGATACTTCTGCCCACGGGCAGCCTATTTCCATGAACCACGTAATTTTGTCCTCGATTCCACCGAAACTGCAAGCAAATGCAGGCTATTATATGCAGGCTATTCTGTGACTTTAAGCTCAATTTGGTTGAGCAAAGCAAACAAACCAGACACGTACCTGGCCTTACGCCCTCATAGACCAGACCGTTTCCGTGTCCCAATCAGACTCAGACTGCCTAAAGACACCATTACTAGTAATCCGGTTAAAATACTCTCCGAATTTCGTAAACAATTAGCAAATCTATATGAGCCCAAATCAGCGTTTTCGCTATTTCAGGCGGAGAAACTCTTCTATACTCTTCCTATTCCTACGTCATCTAATGCCAGTCGTGAACTAATGGAGAGCACAGTCGCTCAAATCCCATAAACGCCCAGGCCCGGACGGCCTCCCGAGCCTTTATTATAAAAAATTTGCAACTGAATTAGCCCCCCACGGACACCTTATGGTCCAATTATAGGCCAATTTCACTTTTAAATGTGGACATCAAAATCCTGGCCAAAATTTTAGCCCTACGCCTCAATCCCATTATAGGGGGATTGATCCATAAAGACCAAGTAGGTTTTATACCTAAACGACAACCAAATTCGCTGTGTAATCCTCCTTACAACACCTAGCCCGCTCCCGTAAAATTCCGATGCACCTCCTTTCCTTAGATATCCGGAAATCTTTTGACACAGTCTCTTGGCCCTATACTCTCCAACGTTGGGGCTTCGGCCCACATTTTCTGGGGTGGATCAATGCGCTATACAATCATCGGAGGCGTACGAGCATTATTCAGGAACCAGGCAGGGCTGTCCTTTATCCCCCATATTGTTTGCGCTTGTGATCGAACCCTTAGCGTCCCTGATAAGAAATAACTGATATCCGAGGCTTCAACCTCGCACAAACTGTGTCTCTTTGCTGATGATGCTCTCATGTTCATCACATCTCTCCATACTACCCTCCCAATCCTAATGCACACCCTAGATAGATTTGCTCGGGTCTCAGGACTAGAAATCAACCAAGCCAAATCGAAAGCTCTCAAGCTGCTTTAGATATGCTACGCCAAATTTTTCTTTCCACTGGTCCACCACATCAATTCCCTATTTAGGGATTAAACTGACGAGTGATCCATCTCACTTGTTCCAATCCCATTATCTCCCAATGCTAACCCAACTAACTTCTCTTCTTAACTCTTGGCTACCTTTATGTGTCTCCTGGCTCGCCCGAGCTGTAAAAATGTCTTAACTATCGAAACTGTTATATTTATACATTTATATTTATATTTGTACTTCCTGTCACGGTCCCTCCCTATTACCATATGATCATACAAAATAAAGTCTTTAAATACATCTGGGGCCCCACAAGACCCAGAGTGGCTAGATCCGTACTTCTCCGTAACTTCTCCGCAAGTCAAATTTTACATTATAGGATGCAGCAAAGTCTTTAATTTGAGCTTCATCTCCAGTTTCCTGCTTTCCAAATTGATTGCAGGGAAACCAGAGGATGTGTAAACCTCTCTCAGTATTGCCGTGAATTTCTACAAGCTGAGTGTAGTTTACAGGTGTTTTTCCTCATTTAGATGCTACATTGACAATGACACACACATAGCCCCTGTATTTCTCCAGGGAAACTACATTGCCATCGCTGTCAGTAGCAGAAAATTCATAAATGGTCTTCGCACTCTTCCAGCTCAATGGGAGCCTTGGTATTCCAAATTTTCTACATTACTACCATGCTGAAAGGCTGGCTCAGATTATTCTCTATCACTCGAAACTCGAAAAACCACTCTGGGTCAGGCTTGAAGCTATTGACTCATTTCCGATTACTATAACCAATTTGCTATGGCTTTCCCCAGCGTCACGAGGCCCCATAACCAATCCACTCACACAACATACACTCAAACTCGATACCCTTTAAATTGATCTCCCCACACTCCCCCCTCTTGTCCTTCCTAGGTCACCCTCAATTTTATCCAGCCTACACAGAACCAACATCATTTCAGTCCTGGGTGCAGGCGGGCCTGACTCGCATATGTGGCCTAGTTAATAGTGATACTATTAAATCATTCGCCAGTATCCAAGCACAGTAGAGAATGCTTCCGTTATCTCCAAATTGCTCACTTTGTCCAAACAACAGTAAAATCTCTTTTTGACAGAGTACGAAACCATGTGCGACTCGGACCCGCATGCCCCAGGATTTATCTCCCGACTCTACGCCCATCTCACTATGCCACCTTCAAGCCCTCCCACTTACGCGCAACGATGGTTAAAAGACTTAGATTGAAGCTGAGGACTGGGTGAATATCGGGACCAACACAAAAAACTCATCCCAAAACGTTATTGCCTCAGAGGAAAAGTACAAAGTGTTGATGCGATGGTATCTAGTCCCGGCGAGAATCGCTAAATTTTTACCTGAATTCTCCCCAAACTGTTTTAGGGGATGTGGTGACAGAGGTACACACTTGCACATCTGGTGGACATGCCCACTGGTGCAGCGCTTTTGGGAAACTACATTCCAAATGGAATCTACCCTCCACCTAGTCACCCTAAAACCCAACACAGCGACAGCTCTGCTCAATCTCATTCCGCAAGATTACACAAGAGCACAGCTTCGCCTCCTCCTTCAATTATTCACTGCAGCTAAGCAAACGATTGCTAAGGCGTGGAAAACACCCACACTCAGTATAGCTGAAATGTAAAATAGGATCACCCAAGCAATGGTACATAGCAAGGTCGAAGCGAAAATTCTAGATAAAGATCCTCAGCACGCCAAAACCTGGCAACCATGGATCGAGCACTTCCTGCCAGCTGGTGTTGACGAACACCTGTTGGGATTCTGAATATGTTCCAACCTAAACCTAAGATCTCGACACCACACCTTTGTCCATTGGGCCCGACCGACCCACATCCCCTTTTCCTGATCTCCTTTCAATCTGTTGCTACCCCCCCTTTTTTCTTTCTCTCTCTTTTCTTCTTCTATTAAGACCTATTGGTAGTGAACTCTGTCTTATATAATGGTCCCGGCGACTCTCATGTCTCTTTTCTGGGAGGACGGCCGGCACCTTCACATGCTCATTTAGGGGACTCTGTTCCCTCACACTTTTTGCAGTCTTACCTAAATCGTATCTACCTGTTATCTGACTGAGTATTCATTTGTTTGTATAATTGTATGACTGTGATATGCACTGTTTTATGCTAACTTGTTACCCTTACTGTAATGTATGGAACAGTTTCTTGTTAATTACCAATAAAATATTTGAAAAGAAAAATAATTGTATGCACATTCTTATGAGAAATGGGTTAAATAGGTTCCGAAGCATATTTCTAAACAATATTCCACCCATAGTCCCCACGTAGAAAAATAATAATATGCATATTCTTATCAGAAATGGGTTAAAGAGGATCCTATGTCTATTTATAAGCAATATTCAACCCATAATCCCCATATAGAAAAATAATTATATGCATATTCTTATTCGAAATGGGTTAAAAAAGGTTACTATGTATATTTACAAACAATATTTCACCAATAATCCCCATGTAAAAAAATAATTATATGCACATTCTTGTGAGAAATGGGTTAAATAGGTACCTATGTATATTTATAAACAATATTCCACCCATAATCCCCATGTAGAAAAATAATTATATGCATATTCTTATCAGAAATGGGTTAAATAGGTTCCTTTGTATGTTTATAAACAGTATTCCACTCTTAATCACCATATAGAAAAATAACTTTATGCATATTCTTATCAGAAATGCGTTAAGTAGGTTCCTATGTATATTTATAAGCAATATTCCACCAATAATCCCGATGTAGAAAAATAATTATATGCATATTCTTATGAGAAATGGGTTAAATAGGTTTGTATGTATTATTTATAAACAATATTCCACCCAAAATTACAATGTAGAATAAAGATTACATGCATATTCTTATCAGAAATGGGTTAAATAGGTTTGTATGTATTATTTATAAACAATATTCCATCGATAATCCCCATATAGAAAAGTAATTATATGCATATTCGTATCAGAAATGGGTTAAATAGGTTCCTATATATAGATATAAAAAATAATTCACTCATACTCCCCATATAGAAAAAGATAATTTCTTATCAGAAATGGGTTAAATAGGTTCCTATATATATTTATAAGAAACATTCAACCCATAATCCCCATATAGAAAAATAATTATATGCATATTCTTATTCGAAATTGGTTAAAAAAGGTTACTATGTATATTTATAAACAATATTTCACCAATAATCCCCATGTAGAGAGATAATAATATGCATATTCTTATCAGAAATGGGTTAAATAGGTTGCTATGTATTTTTATAAACAATATTCCACCCATAATCCCAATGTAGAAAAATAATTTTATGCATATTCATCTCAGAAATAGGTTTAATTTTTTTCTATGTATGTTTAACTACAATATTCCACCCATAATCCCCATGTAGAAAAATAATTATATGCATAGTCTTATCAGAAATTGGTTAAATAGGTTCCTATGTATATTTATAAACAATATTCCACCTATAATCCCAATGTAGAAAAATAATTATATGCATATTCTTGTGAGAAATGGGTTAAATAGGTACCTATGTATATTTATAAACAATATTCCACCCATAATCCCCATTTAGAAAAATAATTATTTTCATATTCTTATCAGAAATGGGTTAAATAGGTTCCTTTGTATGTTTACAAACAGTATTCCACTCTTAATCACGATATAGAAAAATAACTTTATGCATATTCTTATCAAAAATGGGTTTAGTAGGTTCCTATGTATATTTATAAACAATATTCCACCCATAATCCCCATGTAGAAAAATAATTATATGCATATTCTTATGAGAAATGGGTTAAATAGGCTTGTATGTATTGTTTATAAACAAAATTCCACCCAAAATCACAATTTAGAATAATAATTACATGCATATTCTTATCAGAAATGGGTTAAATAGGTTCCAATGTATATTTTTAAACAATATTTCACCGATAATCCCCATATAGAAAAGTAATTATATGCATATTCGTATCAGAAATGGGTTAAATAGTTTCCTATACCTAGATATAAAAAATAATTCACTCATACTCCCCATAAGGAAAAAAATAATTGCATATTCTTATCAGAAATTGGTTAAATAGGTTCCTATATATATATATATATATATATATATATATATATATAAGCAAAATTCCACCCATAATCCCCATATAGAAAAATAATTATATGCATATTCTTATTCGAAATGGGTTAAAAAAGGTTACTATGTATATTTATAAACAATATTTCACCAATAATCCCCATGTAGAAAAATAATTATATCCATATTCTTATCAGAAATGGGTTAAATAGGTTCCTATGTATATTTATAAACAATATTCCACCCATAATCCCCATGTAGAAAAATAACTTTATGCATTTTCTTATCAGAAATGGGTTAAGTAGATTCCTATGTATATTTATAAACAATATTCCACCCATAATCCCCATGTAGAAAATAATTATATGCATATTCTTATGAGAAATGGGTTAAATAGGTTTGTCTGTATTATTTATAAACAATATTCCACCCAAAATCACAATATAGAATAAAAATTACATACATATTCTTATCAGAAATGGGTTAAATAGGTTTGTATGTATTATTTATAAACAATATTCCACCCAAAATCACAATGTAGAATAAAAATTACATGCATATTCTTATCAGAAATGGGTTAAATAGGTTAAAATGTATATTTTTAAACAATATTCCACCGATAATCCCCATATAGAAAAGTAATTATATGCATATTCGTATCAGAAATGGGTTAAATAGGTTCCTATATATAGCAATAAAAAATAATTCACTCATACTCCCCATATAGAAAAAGATAATGATATGCATATTCTTATCAGAAACTGGTTAAATAGGTTCCTATATATATTTATAAGCAACATTCAACCCATAATCCCCATATAGAAAAATAATTATAGGCATTTTCCTATTCGAAATGGGTTAAAAAAGGTTACTATGTATATTTATAAACAATATTTCACCAATAATCCCCATGTAGAAAAATACTGATGTGTATATTCTTATCAGAAATGGGTTAAATAGGTTCCTATGTATATTTATAAACAATATTCCACCCATAATCCCCATGTAGAAACATAATTATATGCATATTCCTATCAGAAATGGGTTAAATAGGTTGCTATGTATTTTTATAAACAATATTCCACCCAAGATCCCAATGTAGAAAAATAATTTTATGCATATTCATATCAGAAATAGGTTTAATTTTTTCCTATGTATGTTTAACTACAATATTCCACCCATAATCCCCATGAAGAAAAATAATTATATTCATATTCTTATCAGAAATGGGTGAAATAGGATCCTATGTATATTTATAAACAATATTCCACCCATAATCCATATGTAGAAAAATAAGGATATGCCTATTCTTAACAGAAATAGGATTAATATTTGCTATGTATGTTTTTCTACAATATTCCACCCATAATCCCCATGTAGAAAAATAATTATATGTATATTCATATCACAAATAGGTTTAATATGTTGATATTTAGATTTATTAACTTTATTCTACCCATAAACCCCATGTACAAAAATAACTTTATGCATATTCATAACAGAAATAGGTTTAATTTTTTTCTATGTATGTTTAACTACAATATTCCACCCATAATCTCCATGTAGAAAAATAATTATATGCACATTCTTATCAGAAATGGGTTAAATAGGTTCCTATGTTTATTTATAAACTATATTCCACCCATAATCCCAATTTAGAATAAAAATTATATGCATAGTCTTATCAGAAATTGGTTAAATAGGTTCCTATGTATATTTATAAACAATATTCCACCGATAATCCCAATGTAGAAAAATAATTATATGCATATTCTTGTGAGAAATGGGTTAAATAGGTACCTATGTATATTTGTAAACAATATTCCACCCATAATCCCCATGTAGAAAAATAATTATTTTCATATTCTTATCAGAAAAGGGTTAAATAGGTTCCTTTGTGTGTTTATAAACAGTATTCCACTCTTAATCACCATATAGAAAAATAACTTTATGCATATTCTTATCAGAAATGGGTTAAGTAGGTTCCCATGTATATTTATAAACAATATTCCACCCATAATCCCCATGTAGAAAAATAATTATATGCAAATTCTTAAGAGAAATGGGTTAAATAGGTTTGTATGTATTGTTTATAAACAATATTCCACCCAAAATCACAATTTAGAATAAAAATTACATGCATATTCTTATCTGAAATTGGTTAAATAGGTTCCAATGTATATTTTTAAACAATATTCCACCGATAATCCCCATATAGAAAAGTAATTATATGCATATTCGTATCAGAAATGGGTTAAATAGGTTCAGATATATAGATATAAAAAACAATTCACTCATACTCCCCATATGGAAAAAAATAATTATATGCATATTCTTATCAGAAATGGGTTAAATAGGTTCCTATATATATATATTTATAAGCAATATTCAACCTATAATCCACATATAGAAAAATAATTATATGCATATTCTTATTCAAAATGGGTTAAAAAAGGTTACTATGTATATTTATAAACAATATTTCACCAATAATCCCCATGTAGAAAAAGAATTATATGCATATTCTTATCAGAAATGGGTTAAATAGGTTCCAATGTATATTTTTAAACAATATTCCACCGATAATCCCCATATAGAAAAGTAATTTTATGCATATTCGTATCAGAAATGGGTTAAATAGGTTCCTATATATAGATATAAAAAATAATTCACTCATACTCCCCATATAGAAAAAGATAATTATATGCATATTCTTATCAGAAATGGGTTAAATAAGTTCCTATATATATATTTATAAGCAACATTCAACCGTTCATCCCTATATAGAAAAATAATTATATGCATATTCTTATTCGAAATGGGTTAAAAAAGGTTACTATGTATTTTTATAAACAATATTCCACCCATAATCCCCATGTAGAAAAATAACTTTATGCATATTCTTATCAGAAATGGGTTAAGTAGGTTCCAATGTAGATTTATAAACAATATTCCACCCATAATCCCCATGTAGAAATATAATTATATGCATATTCCTATAAGAAATGGGTTAAATCGGTTGCTATGTATTTTTATAAACAATATTCCACCCATATAACAATGTAGAAAAATAATTTTATGCATATTCATATCAGAAATAGGTTTAATTTTTTTCTATGTATGTTTAACTACAATATTCCACCCCTAATCCCCATGTAGAAAAATAATTATATGCACATTCTTATCAGAAATGGGTTAAATAGGTTCCTATGTTTATTTATAAACAATATTCCACCCATAATCCCAATTTAGAATAAAATTATATGCATAGTCTTATCAGAAATTGGTTAAATAAGTTCCTATGTATATTTATAAACAATATTCCACCCATAATCCCAATGTAGAAAAATAATTATTTTCATATTCTTATCAGAAATGGGTTAAATAGGTTCCTTAGTATGTTTATAAACAATATTCCACTCTTAATCACCATATAGAAAAATAACTTTATGCATATTCTTATCAGCAATGGGTTAAATAGGTTCCTATGTATATTTATAAACAATATTCCACCCATAATCCCCATGTAGAAAAATAATGATATGCATAGTCTTATCAGAAATTGGTTAAATAGGTTCCTATGTATATTTATAAACAATATTCCACCTATAATCCCAATGTAGAAAAATAATTATATGCATATTCTTGTGAGAAATGGGTTAAATAGGTTCCAATGTATATTTTTTAACAATATTCCACCGATAATCCCCATATAGAAAAGTAATTATATGCATATTCGTATCAGAAATGGGTTAAATAGGTTCCTATATATAGATATAAAAAACAATTCACTCATACTCCCCATATGGAAAAAAATTATTATATGCATATTCTTATCAGAAATGGGTTAAATAGGTTCCTATATATATTTATAAGCAATATTCAACCCATAATCCGCATATAGAAAAATAATTATATGCATATTCTTATTCGAAATGGGTTAAAAAAGGTTACTATGTATATTTATAAACAATATTTCACCAATAATCCCCATGTAGAAAAAGAATTATATGCATATTCTTATCAGAAATGGGTTTAATATGTTCCTATGTATATTTATAAACAATATTCCACCCATAATCCCCATGTAGAAAAATAACTTTATGCATATTCTTATCAGAAATGGGTTAAGTAGATTCCTGTGTATATTTATAAACAATATTCCACCCATAATCCCCATGTAGAAAATAATTATATGCATATTCTTATGAGAAATGGGTTAAATAGGTTTGTCTGTATTATTTATAAACAATATTCCACCCAAAATCACAATATAGAATAAAAATTACATACATATTCTTATCAGAAATGGGTTAAATAGGTTTGTATGTATTATTTATAAACAATATTCCACCCAAAATCACAATGTAGAATAAAAATTACATGCATATTCTTATCAGAAATGGGTTAAATAGGTTAAAATGTATATTTTTAAACAATATTCCACCGATAATCCCCATATAGAAAAGTAATTATATGCATATTCGTATCAGAAATGGGTTAAATAGGTTCCTATATATAGCAATAAAAAATAATTCACTCATACTCCCCATATAGAAAAAGATAATGATATGCATATTCTTATCAGAAACTGGTTAAATAGGTTCCTATATATATTTATAAGCAACATTCAACCCATAATCCCCATATAGAAAAATAATTATAGGCATTTTCCTATTCGAAATGGGTTAAAAAAGGTTACTATGTATATTTATAAACAATATTTCACCCATAATCCCCATGTAGAAACATAATTATATGCATATTCCTATCAGAAATGGGTTAAATAGGTTGCTATGTATTTGTATAAACAATATTCCACCCAAGATCCCAATGTAGAAAAATAATTTTATGCATATTCATATCAGAAATAGGTTTAATTTTTTCCTATGTATGTTTAACTACAATATTCCACCCATAATCCCCATGAAGAAAAATAATTATATTCATATTCTTATCAGAAATGGGTGAAATAGGATCCTATGTATATTTATAAACAATATTCCACCCATAATCCATATGTAGAAAAATAAGGATATGCCTATTCTTAACAGAAATAGGATTAATATTTGCTATGTATGTTTTTCTACAATATTCCACCCATAATCCCCATGTAGAAAAATAATTATATGCATATTCATATCACAAATAGGTTTAATATGTTGATATTTAGATTTATTAACTTTATTCTACCCATAAACCCCATGTACAAAAATAACTTTATGCATATTCATAACAGAAATAGGTTTAATTTTTTTCTATGTATGTTTAACTACAATATTCCACCCATAATCTCCATGTAGAAAAATAATTATATGCACATTCTTATCAGAAATGGGTTAAATAGGTTCCTATGTTTATTTATAAACTATATTCCACCCATAATCCCAATTTAGAATAAAAATTATATACATAGTCTTATCAGAAATTGGTTAAATAGGTTCCTATGTATATTTATAAACAATATTCCACCGATAATCCCAATGTAGAAAAATAATTATATGCATATTCTTGTGAGAAATGGGTTAAATAGGTACCTATGTATATTTATAAACAATATTCCACCCATAATCCCCATGTAGAAAAATAATTATTTTCATATTCTTATCAGAAAAGGGTTAAATAGGTTCCTTTGTGTGTTTATAAACAGTATTCCACTCTTAATCACCATATAGAAAAATAACTTTATGCATATTCTTATCAGAAATGGGTTAAGTAGGTTCCCATGTATATTTATAAACAATATTCCACCCATAATCCCCATGTAGAAAAATAATTATATGCAAATTCTTAAGAGAAATGGGTTAAATAGGTTTGTATGTATTGTTTATAAACAATATTCCACCCAAAATCACAATTTAGAATAAAAATTACATGCATATTCTTATCTGAAATTGGTTAAATAGGTTCCAATGTATATTTTTAAACAATATTCCACCGATAATCCCCATATAGAAAAGTAATTATATGCATATTCGTATCAGAAATGGGTTAAATAGGTTCAGATATATAGATATAAAAAACAATTCACTCATACTCCCCATATGGAAAAAAATAATTATATGCATATTCTTATCAGAAATGGGTTAAATAGGTTCCTATATATATATATTTATAAGCAATATTCAACCCATAATCCGCATATAGAAAAATAATTATATGCATATTCTTATTCAAAATGGGTTAAAAAAGGTTACTATGTATATTTATAAACAATATTTCACCAATAATCCCCATGTAGAAAAAGAATTATATGCATATTCTTATCAGAAATGGGTTAAATAGGTTCCAATGTATATTTTTAAACAATATTCCACCGATAATCCCCATATAGAAAAGTAATTTTATGCATATTCGTATCAGAAATGGGTTAAATAGGTTCCTATGTTTATTTATAAACAATATTCCACCCATAATCCCAATTTAGAATAAAATTATATGCATAGTCTTATCAGAAATTGGTTAAATAAGTTCCTATGTATATTTATAAACAATATTCCACCCATAATCCCAATGTAGAAAAATAATTATTTTCATATTCTTATCAGAAATGGGTTAAATAGGTTCCTTAGTATGTTTATAAACAATATTCCACTCTTAATCACCATATAGAAAAATAACTTTATGCATATTCTTATCAGCAATGGGTTAAATAGGTTCCTATGTATATTTATAAACAATATTCCACCCATAATCCCCATGTAGAAAAATAATGATATGCATAGTCTTATCAGAAATTGGTTAAATAGGTTCCTATGTATATTTATAAACAATATTCCACCTATAATCCCAATGTAGAAAAATAATTATATGCATATTCTTGTGAGAAATGGGTTAAATAGGTTCCAATGTATATTTTTTAACAATATTCCACCGATAATCCCCATATAGAAAAGTAATTATATGCATATTCGTATCAGAAATGGGTTAAATAGGTTCCTATATATAGATATAAAAAACAATTCACTCATACTCCCCATATGGAAAAAAATTATTATATGCATATTCTTATCAGAAATGGGTTAAATAGGTTCCTATATATATTTATAAGCAATATTCAACCCATAATCCGCATATAGAAAAATAATTATATGCATATTCTTATTCGAAATGGGTTAAAAAAGGTTACTATGTATATTTATAAACAATATTTCACCAATAATCCCCATGTAGAAAAAGAATTATATGCATATTCTTATCAGAAATGGGTTTAATATGTTCCTATGTATATTTATAAACAATATTCCACCCATAATCCCCATGTAGAAAAATAACTTTATGCATATTCTTATCAGAAATGGGTTAAGTAGATTCCTGTGTATATTTATAAACAATATTCCACCCATAATCCCCATGTAGAAAATAATTATATGCATATTCTTATGAGAAATGGGTTAAATAGGTTTGTCTGTATTATTTATAAACAATATTCCACCCAAAATCACAATATAGAATAAAAATTACATACATATTCTTATCAGAAATGGGTTAAATAGGTTTGTATGTATTATTTATAAACAATATTCCACCCAAAATCACAATGTAGAATAAAAATTACATGCATATTCTTATCAGAAATGGGTTAAATAGGTTAAAATGTATATTTTTAAACAATATTCCACCGATAATCCCCATATAGAAAATTAATTATATGCATATTCGTATCAGAAATGGGTTAAATAGTTTCCAATGTATATTTTTAAACAATATTCCACCGATAATCCCCATATAGAAAAGTAATTATATGCATATTCGTATCAGAAATGGGTTAAATAGGTTCCGATATATAGATATAAAAAATAATTCACTCATACTCCCCATATAGAAAAAGATAATTATATGCATATTCTTATCAGAAATGGGTTAAATAGGTTCCTATATATATTTATAAGCAACATTCAACCGTTAATCCCCATATAGAAAAATAATTATATGCATATTCTTATTCGAAATGGGTTAAAAAAGGTTACTATGTATTTTTATAAACAATATTTCACCAATAATCCCCATGTAGAAAAATAATGATATGCATATTTTTATCTGAAATGGGTTAAATAGGTTCCTATGTATATTTATAAACAATATTCCACCCATAATCCCCATGTAGAAATATAATTATATGCATATTCCTATCAGAAATGGGTTAAATCGGTTGCTATGTATTTTTATAAACAATATTCCACCCATAATCCCCATGTAGAAATATAATTATATGCATATTCCTATCAGAAATGGGTTAAATCGGTTGCTCTGTATTTTTATAAACAATATTCCACCCCTTATCCCAATGTAGAAAAAGAATTATATGCATATTCTTATCAGAAATGGGTTTAATAGGTTCCTATGTATATTTATATACAATATTCCACCCATAATCCCCATGTAGAAAAATAACTTTATGCATATTCTTATCAGAAATGGGTTAAGTAGATTCCTATGTATATTTATAAACAATATTCCACCCATAATCCCCATGTAGAAAAATAATTATATGTATTTTCTTATCAGAAATGGGTTAAGTAGGTTCCTATGTATATTTATAAACAATATTTCACCCAAAATCCCAATGTAGAATAATAATTAAATGCATATTATTATCAGAAATGGGTTCAATAGGTTGCTATGTATATTTATAAACAATATTCCACCCATATAACAATGTAGAAAAATAATTTTATGCATATTCATATCAGAAAAAGGTTTAATTTTTTTCTATATATGTTTAACTACAATATTCCACCTCTAATCCCCATGTAAAAAAATAATGATATGCACATTCTTATCAGAAATGGGTTAAATAGGTTCCTATGTTTATTTATAAACACTATTCCACCCATAATCCCAATTTAGGATAAAAATTATATGCATAGTCTTATCAGAAATTGGTTAAATAAGTTCCTATGTATATTTATAAACAATATTCCACCCATAATCCCAATGTAGAAAAATAATTATTTTCATATTCTTATCAGAAATGGGTTAAATAGGTTCCTTAGTATGTTTATAAACAATATTCCACTCTTAATCACCATATAGAAAAATAACTTTATGCATATTCTTATCAGCAATGGGTTAAGTAGGTTCCTATGTATATTTATAAACAATATTCCACCCATAATCCCCATGTAGAAAAATAATGATATGCATATTCTTATGAGAAATGGGTTAAATAGGTTTGTATGCATTGTTCATAAACAATATTCCACCCAAAATCACAATTTAGAATAAAAATTACATGCATATTCTTATGAGAAATGGGTTAAATAGGTTCCAATGTATATTTTTAAACAATATTCCACCGATAATCCCCATGTAGAAAAATAATTATATGCATATTCTTATGAGAAATGGGTTAAATAGTTTACAATGTATATTTTTAAACAATATTCCACCGATAATCCCCATATAGAAAAGTAATTATATGCATATTCGTATCAGAAATGGGTTAAATAGGTTCCGATATATAGATATAAAAAATAATTCACTCATACTCCCCATATAGAAAAAGATAATTATATGCATATTCTTATCAGAACTGGGTTAAATAGGTTCCTATATATATTTATAAGCAACATTCAACCGTTAATCCCCATATAGAAAAATAATTATATGCATATTCTTATTCGAAATGGGTTAAAAAAGCTTACTATGTATTTTTATAAACAATATTTCACCAATAATCCCCATGTAGAAAAATAATGATATGCATATTTTTATCTGAAATGGGTTAAATAGGTTCCTATGTATATTTATAAACAATATTCCACCCATAATCCCCATGTAGAAATATAATTATATGCATATTCCTATCAGAAATGGGTTAAATCGGTTGCTATGTATTTTTATAAACAATATTCCACCCATAATCCCAATGTAGAAAAATAATTTTATGCATATTCATATCAGAAATAGGTTTAATTTTTTTCTATGTATGTTTAATTACAATATTCCACACCTAATCCCCATGCAGAAAAATAATTATATGCACATTCTTATCAGAAATGGGTTAAATAGGTTCCTATGTTTATTCATAAACAATATTCCACCCATAATCCCAATTTAGAATAAAAATTATATGCATAGTCTTATCAGAAATTGGTTAAATAAGTTCCTATGTTATATTCATAAACAATATTCCACCCATAATCCCAAAGTAGAAAAATAATTATATGCATATTCTTGAGAGAAATTGGTTAAATAGGTTTGTATGTATTGTTTATAAACAATATTCCACCCAAAATCATAATTTAGAATAAAAATTACATGCATATTCTTATCAGAAATGGGTTAAATAGGTTCCAATGTAAATTTTTAAACAATATTCCACCGAAAATCCCCATATAGAAAAGTAATTATATGCATAATCGTATCAGAAATGGGTTAAATAGGTTCCTATATATAGATATAAAAAATAATTCACTAATACTCCCCATATGGAAAAAAATAATTATATGCATATTCTTATCAGAAATGGGTTAAATAGGTTACTATGTATATTTATAAACAATATTTCACCAATAATCCCCATGTAGAAAAATAATTATATGCATATTCTTATCAGAAATGGGTTAAATAGGTTCCTATGTATATTTAGAAAAATAACTTTATGCATATTCTTATCAGAAATGGGTTAAGTAGGTTCCTATGTATATTTATAAACAATATTCCACTCATAATCCCCACGTAGAAAAATAATTATATGCATATTCTTATGAGAAATGGGTTAAATAGGTTTGTATGTATTATTTATAAACAATATTCCTCCCAAAATCACAATGTAGAATACAAATTACATGCATATTCTTATCAGAAATGGGTTAAATAGCTTCCAATGTATATTTTTAAACAATATTCCACCGATAATCCCCATATAGAAAAGTAAATATATGCATATTCATATCAGAAATGGGTTAAATAGGTTCCTATATATAGATATAAAAAAGAATTCACTCATAGTCCCCATATAGAAAAAGATAATTATATGAATATTCTTATCAGAAATTGGTTAAATAGGTTCCTATAAATATTTATAAGCAACATTCAGCCCATAATCCTCATATAGAAAAATAATTATATGCATATTCTTATTCGAAATGGGTTAAAATAGGTTGCTATGTATTTTTATAAACAATATTCCCCCCAAAATCACAATGTAGAATAAAAATTTCTTGCATATTCTTATCAGAAATGGGTTAAATAGGTTCCAATGTATATTTTTAAACAATAATCCACCGATAATTCCCATATAGAAAAGTAATTATATGCATATTCATATGAGAAATGGGTTAAATAGGTACCTATGTATATTTATAAACAATATTCCACCCATAATCCATATGTAGAAAAATAATGATATGCCTATTCTTAGCAGAAATAGGATTAATATTTTGCTAGGTATGTTTATCTACAATATTACAGCCATAATCCCCATGTAGAAAAATAATTATATGTATTTTCTTATCAGAAATGGGTTAAGTAGGTTCCTATGTATATTTATAAACAATATTTCACCCAAAATCCCAATGTAGAATAATAATTAAATGCATATTATTATCAGAAATGGGTTCAATAGGTTGCTATGTATATTTATAAACAATATTCCACTCATAATCCCCATGTTCAAAAATAATTATATGCATAGTCTTATGAGAAAGAAATATGTTCCTATGTAAATTTCATAAACAATGGGGGCGTGGCCAAGGCCGGCATGTGAGAGGACGCACTTCTCACAGCTCCTGCCTGATCCGTGTACTGATCCTTCCCCGGCATCGCTGATCCTGGTTCTTTCAGCTCCCCAGCTGGCTACCGAGTCCCAGTACCCCCCGGACCCACCCCCGGCCCTCTGCACGAGGGGGAAAACCCGCCGAGGCCTGTGGGAGATGGCGGGACCGGAATCCCAAGATGGCGCCGTCGCGCCTGCAGCCCTGCACCAGCGCGCTCCCCGGACAGTGGATAGGCTGAAAGACGGCAGCAATAAGAAAGCTCCAAAGACCCCGGGTAAGGAACAGTATAGAGATATCCTCTACTATGCCCAGAAGCTACAGGGCCCCGGGACAACAGGCGAGGGGGGGTCAGCTTACAAAAGGGGAGAGGCTGATAAGACATTACAAGCAGACTGGGATATGGACACAGTGAGCACACCTAACCTTTTCATGGAGGAAGACACTCGCCCTCCCTCCCCCTCCCCTTCGGAAGACACACCAGAGACTCTGGAGCAGCCTACACTAGCTGAAATCCTGAAAGCAGTTCATATGTGTACTGCTGCAGTCAATGTCATGAAAGACCAGTTGGGGGGTGTCAGGGAGGAGATGTCCTTTCTCAGACAGGATCTGCAAAAGGTCAGGGGACGGGCCACGGCGGTGGAAAGCAGAGTGAGCGATATGGAGGACAAAATCCCCCCACTTGCACAGGAAGCTAGAGCAGCACACCGCATGGCTCAAGAAACATACAACAGGGCTGAAGACACAGAGAACCGTTTACGGAGGAACAACGTCCGTATAGTGGGGCTCCCTGAGAAGTCTGAGGGTAAGGACCCCACTACCTTTGTGGAGAACTGGCTCATTGAGATTTTTGGCCGGGAGGCATTTTGCCCTTTTTTCACTGTGGAGAGAGCACATAGAGTCCCTGGCAGACCCCCCCCACAGGGAGCCCCTCCCAGGTCCATGTTGGCAAAGCTACTACACTATCGAGACAGGGAAGCTATACTACGATGTGCACGTGAGAAAGCAAATGTTACGTTTAATGGCGTCAGAGTCTCATTCTACCCTGATTTCTCAGCGGAGGTGCAGAGAAGCAGAGCGAAATTCGGGGAAGTAAAGAAACGTCTGAGAGCCCTGCAATTACCATACGCTATGCTTTACCCAGCTAAACTGCGGTGACGGCGGATGGGCATGCACAGTTCTTTGAATCACCCAGAGATGCAATGATGTGGTTAGATCATAATGAACAAGCCCTGCGACACCGCCGGCCTGATGCGGAAGGAGACTGACCCTGATACGCAGCCACGATTTCCTCTCAACACAGAGTATACTGATGCTGTTGTTTTTTCTACTAACTAAGCAGATATCCATACCTACACCTTGTATGGTTATTCCTTGGCCTACTCACTTGTTCTTTTCCTTGTTTAGATGCCGGGAACACATTTCATGTATAGAAACGCTGGAGATAAAAGAACTGAGCTTTTTCTAATTTTTCTTTGTCCACGTGACTCTGTTTTGTTCGGGTGGCAATGCGAGCTCCTACAGTCAGCCAGCTTTTAGGCTGTGCTGCCAGGCTATGTTTGGCCTGGCCGATGAAGCTATTGTGGTTGATCCTACTATCCTGCCCCGCACTGGCGGTCATTGACGTCAGTGAGGGATACCTGCATTGGTTCCACCATACTACAATAGAAATGAAGTTTGTTGGCACCGTTGTGCCGGGTTATGGTTTACAGTTTGCACTATCTTACAGTCCAGAGACTTACCAGAATTTGCTTGCTAGCCTCTTTGTCAATTTGCCACACATGTGCAAGACTGCCTATCATTGTCTCCATAGACTCACCATACAGATGAACACTGTTCACCCATGCCAACTGATGACTACACTTCCACAATGGCGGGATCTTCGCTGATTTCTTGGAATGTTAGGGGCATGAACTCCCCCCTTAAGCGCACTATGATATTTACTTGTCTAAAGAAGTTTTTTCCTGCTGTTATATGTCTACAGGAGACACATCTGACTACAGTGACCAGGAGCTGTTTGAAGCACGGATGGATAGGATGGGCCTATCACTCCACCCACACCTCTTTTTCTCGGGGTGTGAGTGTAGTGATACACAGATCCCTGGATTTCCAGGAATTTGCTTCTAAGATAGATGTGGAGGGGAGATTTGTATTTCTGCATTGTCGCATTGGAATTTTGCATTGTATTCTAGCCTGTGTGTACATACCCCCCCTATTTGATGCACGGGTGCTTCGGCTTTTCCTGGAATTTCTGACGGATAAGCCGAACCTCCCAATGCTCATAGTAGGGGATTTCAATAGTTGGTTAAACCCCGCTCTAGATAAACATCCACCTCCGGGAATACAAGCCCCATGTAGGGCAACACCATTGGCTAGACTGTTGCAGGAGCTGGGATGGCTAGACATATGGAGACATAGAAACCCAGTAACTAAGCAATTCTCTTGCTTTTCAAAAACCCACGGGTCTCTGTCCAGGATAGACTTGGCTGTGGGAAACTCGGATATGCTCCCCTCGGTCTCTGAAGTTTCATATAAACCCAGATGCGTTTCAGATCATTCATATATGGTACTAAAACTAGTCACAACACAGGGGTCTATGCTCCCTAAGGCACCCTGGAAATTTAATGCCTTTTGGCTTCAGCTGTTCGCATCTCCTGAGAGACTAGAGGGAAGCATCAGTGGGTTTTTTCAGATTCAGCCAACTCCAGCGGCCGTTGTGGCAGAGTGGGAGAAATTTAAACTATATCTCCGTAGACTGCTAAGCAATGAGGTTACCAAAGTTAAACAGCGTTCTGAAACTCTCAGGGAAACACTGGAGATGCAGGTTCATTCCCTGGAGGAGAAATATGTGCAGGATCCCACTGATTCCGCAAGGGAGGCCTGGCAGGCAGCTCAATCTGCTTATGGGTACCTCCTGGCCTCCTCGGCGGAAAAGAAAAGATTCTTCTCTAAAACTGCCTTTTTTGAGGAGGGGGAGACAACAGGCCGCCTTCTCGCAAGAATTGCTAACTCGGAACAGAAGTCCCCAGTAATCGGAGCCATAAAAACTAAAGGGGGACAGTTGGTACAGTCGCCCGATTTAATATTGAACACACTAGCCGAGTTCTATGAGACACTATATCGCCCAACCTCATTAAAAAACCCGGGGGAGTTGGGTAATTATTTGGACGACATTGTTTTCCCGCAGCTTTCTGCATTACAATGCCGGGAGTTGGATTCCTCGATATCACTGGAGGAACTGCAGGTGGCTGTGGCTGCGTTTCCCAACTGTAAAGCCCCAGGGGGTGATGGTATCCCCATGGAGATATACAAAAACTACTCTGAAGTACTGTTGCCCAAGCTCTTGGCAATGTTTAACGCGGCCAGAGACCAGTCTGCCCTTCCACCATCTATGTCTCAAGCCCATATTGTGCTGATTTTGAAACCAGGAAAGGATCCCATAGATCCAGCATCCTATAGACCGATATCGTTACTCCAGTCAGACATTAAGATCCTGGCCAAAGTACTAGCCCTTAGATTAAATAAGGTGATCACTTCAGTGATACATCCAGATCAGGCGGGATTTATGCCTAATAAATCCACGGCGATAAACTTGAGAAGGCTATTTCTTAATATGCAGACGCAGACTGACAACATGGGATCAAGGGCTCTTTTTTCACTAGATACTATGAAAGCCTTTGATAGTGTGGAGTGGCCCTATCTTTGGGAGGTGCTGAGGCGATTTGGCTTTGGGGACACATATATCACCTGGGTACGTTTGCTGTATCACTGCCCTCGAGCTGCTATAAGGGAGGCAGGTAGAATGTCGCTGTCATTTGCCTTGGGCCGGGGCACGCGGCAGGGGTGCCCTTTATCCCCCCTGCTGTTTGCCCTGGCAATAGAGCCCCTAGCAATTAAGATTAGAAATCACAAGGGTATCACAGGCTTCTGCTATGGAGATAGACAGGAGAAAGTGATGCTCTATGCGGATGACACCATGATACTGTTGGGTGATATGGAGCAATCCCTGAGGAACACGATGGACACAGTGATTCGGTTTGGGGAATTTTCAGGTCTGAAGATAAACTGGGCCAAATCCGCTTTGATGCCCCTAGACGGTACCACAGTACAAGACGGTGAGAAAGCAGGAGAAATTCCCGTTACCAATTCCTTCAAATACCTGGGGATATGGATTACACCCCGAATTAGGGATTACGACCAACTCAACATTTCCCCACTTTTAGCCAGGTTTCGACAGCGGGTCAAGACATGGAACGCTCTGTGTATGTCGGTTGCGGGCAGAGTGAATCTAATCAAAATGATTCTGATGCCCCAACTGCTATACATGCTACATAATTCCCCAATAGTGATCCCACTGAAGATCTTTAGGATAGTCAACTCCATATTCCGTGAACTTATCTGGAAAAATAAGCCCCCTAGGATAAAACTAGAACACCTGCAGCGCCCTAAAGACGAAGGTGGCCTTGCTCTCCCGAATCCATGGCTGTACTATCTGGCGTCCCAGATGCAACACTTGATAGGTACTATGGCCATGGAGGGAGTCGTGGGCGACAGATCCCCTAGTGCTTCCGAGGCTATTATGCTCCATGCAGTGGGTGGGCGATCAGTCCCGACTGCTCTTGAGGCATTGGCCTTTGGTAAACCTCAAAAAACCTTCCCCACATACAGTCTAATACAAAAAGTATGGAATAAGGTCAATTATTTGCAGGGGGCCACGGGTTTCAATGAGTTTAGCCCGATTTGGGCAAATGGGACCTACCCGGAGCTCGCTAAATTGCAGCACACAGACAAGTGGAAGGGACATGGTATCTTCTACCTGGCTCAAGTTATAAGTAATGGGAAACTGGTGTCCTTTGAAATTTTGAAAGAGAAATACGGGTTACCTCAACATATGAAGTTCTACTATATGCAACTCAGACACGCATTTATAGCCCAATCTAGGACCACTGAGTGGCATATGGACCCTAATCCCATTCTTTCCCAACTTAGAATTGCAGAGGTCTCCAAGGGATTTATCTCCCAATGCTATGGCACATTATCTACTCAATACCATTCCAAACACCCCCTTACGGTCAAAAGAAAGTGGGAAACGGATATAGGGCCCCTAGATGACGATCAGTGGGAGGAAGCCCTGCAATCAGTGGCTATCTGTTCCCTAAATGTGACGCAAAGGTTGACCCAACTATACACACTTCTGAGAGTATATTACACGCCCCATAGACTCCATGCTATGGGACTGACGCCCTCCCCGCTGTGTACTAGGTGCAAAAGGGATCATGGTGAGTTGATACATATGCTTTGGCGCTGTCCCAAACTCCATGTGTATTGGAGGGAGGTGATAGAGGTTTTGTCTGCAGTGTTTGGGGTGCAGATTCCTCTGGACCCTAGACAGTGTATTCTGAACTTACTGGACGAATTAGAATGGGAGACACATATTAGAGAAGCCCTCACACGGACCCTTTTCATGGCCCGTAAACTGATTATGGTACATTGGAAGTCTGAGTCGCCCCCTACAGTTAAGGAGTGGATTACATGCTAAGGATGGAGAAAATCATATACCAGCATAGGGGATGTGCTGCCAAATTTGAAAAATTGTGGGAGCCGTGGCTGAGAACTCCGGGATTGGCCCCAGAGGACCTGGTCATGGATAGACTCCTGAGACTCAATGCGGGCTGAGAGACCCCACACCCTAACACACTGACAGAACATACATTTAAATACAGATGTATTGGATGTTATGTAGGGTATCTTGACTGTGAGGTGTGTAGGGGAGAATGGCATGTTATGTTATATTATTTTGCATATTTGTGGCTTGGCTCTCAGGGAACTGGGGGTGTTATACCTTGTTGTAATTGTAAGGCTTATGAATCTCTGGACTGTACGCTGTCAATTTTCAATAAAGAATTTTTTCTGGATAAAAAAAAAAAAATTTCATAAACAATATTCCACCCATAAACCCGAAGTAGCATAATAATTATATGCATATTCTTACCAGAAATGGGTTAAATAGGTTCCTATGTATATTTATAAACAATATTCCACCCATAATCCCCCTATAGAATAGTAATTATGTGCATATTCTTATCAGAAATTGGTTAAATAGGTTCCTATATATAGATATAAATAATATTCCACCCATAATCCCCATATAGAAAAAGAATGATATGCAAATTCTTATCAAAAATGGGTTAAATAGGGTCCTATGTATATTTATAAACAATATTCCACCCATAATCCCTATGTAGAATAATAATTATATTCATATTCTTATCATAAATGGGTTAAATGTATATTTATAAACAGTGTATATTTATAAACATTATTCCACCCATAATCCCCATATAGAAAAGTAATTATATGCATATTCTTATCAGAAATGGGTTAAATAGGTTCCTATATAGAGATATAAACAATGTTCCACCCATAATCCCCATATAGAAAAACAATGATGGGCATATTCATATTAAAAATGAGTTAAATAGGTTACCATGCTTTTTTATAAAAAATATTTCACCCATAATCCCCATGTAGAAAAATAATTATATAGGGGCGTGTCCGGACGAGCTAGGAGAAGGACGTGTGGAAGCTGAGCTCCGCTCTACACATACTCATCCGACGCCATCCTAGCCCTTCTTCAATCTGTGGAGCTCCTCTCCACCTCCAGAAGTGATTAGCCTACCTCCGCTACGGCTGGAAGGGGGAATTGGCTACCAGGGCTGCACACTATCTAGCCCCGGGCCTCCGGCCGGACCTGAGCCTTGGGCGCCCGCCGCCATCTTGGGGCCTACGGAGGGCTCCGTACATGCCGCCCATCACCCCCACAGCCAAGCAGACAGAAGGAGCCTTTACCTGGCGGCTCGATCGTGTCGCCATCGGCGATCGCGGGGGCCCTGGGCGACTGAGGGTTGCTGCCTGGTGATCTCCTCCTCTGCCCCGAACTACTCCCCGCCAGGCGCCATCTTGCGGCCTACAGGATCGGCCTCCGCAACGCAGGCACAGTGAGTACAGAGGCATCCGCCTACCCACCCCCTGCAGAGTCCTCCTTACCTAAATCGGAACGTTCCCACTCCCCCAGGACCTCCGTTTAGATGCCCCACGGCGCTGAATTGGGCCCACAGCGAACGGTGCTCACTCGGCCGGCCGCGACTCTCAGGAAAGACCGCGGCTTCGGCCTACCTGTGGAAGACGGCGGCCATCTTGGTACTCCAAGCCACTTCCCCTGCTAACCTGCCCAGCCACCACTATAAATACTGATCTCTCAAACATACCATCTATTAACTGGCCCCTTCATATAGTGACAGACTACATACTCTATTACCGCAAGAAAAGACTACCCTCCGGCCTACCTCTGGAAGCTAGCGGCCATCTTGGTGCTCCAAGTATTCTTAAGCCAATTCCAATATCTTACACATAGCTTCTGCTCCCATAAACTTCCATCAGTACAACTATCATCGCTTTTCCCTGTGAATGTTGAAGCGCTTCTAACATTGCTTACATACTTCCTTCATAAGACTATTTTTGAGTAACAGGGATATTATGATGGAAGCGTGTCTATGAACAGATGTGAGTAGGGGGTGACCCCCACGGCGATCGACCGTATAGTTCCAGTAATGCCCGCCAAAACACCTAAACTCCGGTCTGCCAAAGGTAAACGTCCAGGCAAGAAATCACTACCCGTTCCAGTCTCCACTGGCTCTATTCAACAGTACTTAGCTAACGCAAGAGACGAGCAGGTCCGAACCTCACGGACCAACGTCTCTCCATCATCTCACGCTGCATCTGTGCGAGACAGCTCACCGGCCTCCTCATACTGTTCAGACCTCATGGATGATCCAGGATCCCCCGCGAGTTCCGAAATGAACACGCTAATGAGCGGTCTCAAAAAAGAACTTGCAGGAATGTTTCACAGTTTGGAGAAATCCATAAAAAAGGAAATATCTGCTGTCAGATCTGACATGACACATATTCTGGTCAGAGTTGAGGAAACGGAACAGCGACAAGACACACATGATGTAGCTATTAAAGAACTACAGGACACTGTTACCCAGCTGGCCTTTGCCCATCGAGCCTCCCTGTATAAACTCGAAGACCTCGAGAACCGTAACCGTAGAAATAACATTCGTGTCAGAGGTCTGCCAGAGGCAACAGGAGATAATGACCTAGAACCATCTATAAGAGGCATCTTTAATACCATTTTGGGCAATTCAGCTACTGAACCGCTACGTTTTGACCGTGTACATCGTGCCCTAAGACCCCGTAATGCTAAGTCAGATCAGCCCAGAGACGTCATTTGTCGCTTGCATTATTTTGAAGACAAAAATGCTATTATGATGAAGATGCGGGGCTTGCCTAACGTAGACTTTGACGGAGCAGTCATCACCATATTTCCAGACCTTTCTAAGGAAACCTTGGACCGTCGCAGAGCTCTGAAACCGCTCCTTGACCAACTGCGTTCAGATGGGATCACATACAGATGGGGATTCCCAGCCTGCCTAATTGCCACAAAAAATGGTCGGTCACACACGCTGAGATTTCCGGAGGAACTTCCAACCTTTTTGCAAGATCTTAATCTTCCACCCATGGAACTCCCAGGTTGGCAAGACCCAATCCCTAAATTCTTGAGTCCAACGGACCCATCTTGGATAAAGACCCCCTTAAAGAAAAGACGTACCTCTCTTCCAGGCTCTGCACAAAAGCATGGTCGAAATATGTATCTTTTCACACGTACTAATTTTCTTATTACGGATAATCTTTTTCCTATAGGTTGTCTATCTTAAGTCAGGTTTTGGCCGCAGTTTTTCTCCCTTTTTTTTTTTTTTTTTTTTTTATTATACGTGCCTGTCTAAATTTGGCCAAAACTGTCATACTGTGGAAATGACCAATGTTCTTTGTTACCTTTTATACTTGGGTTTGTAGTTTAGGTACCGAATTGGTTTACACTTTGTTGCCTAGGGGTAATGTTTTGCTCAAATTGATCCTGGTTACAAACTGGTAATATTTACATTCCTAAATGGAACTAATTATTTACTTATAGTTATAAGTTATTTGTTTTCTCATAGGTCGCGCGCTGCGGGGATACGCTCCCTCTATTTACCCCCCTTCACTACAGCGCAATCCTGTCACCCCCTTTCCTTCTGGGGTTGGCGAGAACGATTGGCCTTATAGTCGCCCTATTCAGTCCCCATCTAGGGATTGGGTTGGCCTCTGGTTCTCTCTCTCCCCAATGGGAACACTGCAGATTTCTGCGTGATAACTATGTGTTTCCCACAAGTTGGTTAACTTATATATGTGATTTTCACATGTGTTTTTTTTTTTTTTTTTTCTTTTCTCTCTCTTTCTTTCCAAAAAACTCTCTCCTTTTCTCCTTTCTACTCCCCCCCTCTGGCTGGTATGCATGGAAATATAGGCTAAAGGTACGTACTATGCTTTAACAATGGCTACATTAAAGGTTATATCGTATAATGTTAGGGGTCTTAATGTTGCCGCTAAAAGACACCCATTAGTCCGTGAACTTAAAAGAGCCACATGTTCTATTGCTTTTCTTCAAGAAACGCATTTAACTCACACAACACCCGTTAAGCTAACCTCATCCCACTTTCCACAGTGGTACTATAGTTTATCAGATACTAATAAAGCTAAAGGAGTGGCCATTGGATTCTGCAGTGCTGTGTCCTTTAGGTTATCTGACATGATGGCAGACGACCATGGTCGCTTTCTTTTCTTAAAGGGCTTCCTAGGTAACACTCAATGTACTCTTGCAAACGTGTACTGCCCTAACCAAAATCAGTCAACTTTCCTAACACAAACACTGACTAAACTTTCAAACTTCGCCAAAGGCCTTACTATCCTAGTGGGCGACATTAACATGCCACTAGATCCAGCAATTGATACATCCCAGGGCCGCTCTAATATTTCCTTCAAACAACTGAAACTTGTTAAAAAAAAAGCTTCTGGATCTTCAATTGATGGATGTCTGGCGCCTTCTTCACCCTAAGGAGAAGGATTATTCACACTTTTCCACAACACACCAATCCTATTCCAGAATAGATAATATATTCCTAGACCATTTTCATCTCCCCCTCCTGCAATCTGCTCACATTGGCACCGCATCTATATCAGACCACGCACCTGTATCAATGACGTTGACCGTGCCTTCCTTACCACAACGCATTAACAATTGGAAACTCAATGATTTCCTTCTTTCTAATGAAGTCGAAGTTTCCATATTAGCCTCTCATCTCTCACAATATTTTAAAGAAAACAAACCCTCTGACACCTCTCCCTCTGTTGTGTGGGAAGCCCATAAGGCTACTATTAGGGGTCGTCTTATTGAACTCGGTGCTAGGAAAAAGAGGGAGCATGGTCAGCGGATTGATCAGGTCCTACAGCAGATAGCAGCTCTTGATAAACAACACAAACTCTCCATGCATATTGAGCACCTTCAATCCCTCACACTCAAACGTGAGGAACTAAAATCCCTTCTCAATTTAGATACTAAAAGAAAATTCCAACGTTTATCACAGAAATTTTATGAATGGGGAAACAAACCAAGCAAGCTGCTAGCTAGGTCTTTAAAGACTAAACAATCACAGTCCTTTATTTCCAAAATCAAACTTTCAACAGGGGAATTAGCCCATGCAACCCCAGATATTGCTAAGGCCTTTAGAGAGTATTACAAAGACCTATATAATGTTAAAAATTACATGTCCTCTCTACCACAAAAAGAGAGAAGAAACCGCTTGCTTTCCTACTTGAGAGCAGCTAACTTACCTAAATTGCCCATATCTGCCCTTAAAGAATTGGAGGAGGATTTCTCGGTTGAGGAGTTCCAGGTAGCATTGAAATCATCCCCATCCGGCAAAGCTCCTGGACCAGATGGGTTCACCATTTTATACTATAAAACATTCAGCGACATTCTGCTCCCCCGTCTCACCGCTTACGCAAACTCCATATCTCACTCTTCAGGTCTACGTCCAGAATCTCTATCAACTCATATCACTGTCATCCCTAAACCAGATAAGGATCCCACTCTATGTAACAGTTTTAGGCCAATATCACTAATTAACGTTGACATCAAACTTTATGCTAAAGTAATTGCAAACCGACTGCTCCCTTTTTTGCCTAACTGGATATCAGCAGACCAATCAGGATTCATACCCAATAGAGAAGCAAAAGACAATTCACTTCGTGCAATATCCCTAATCCAATACGTTCAGAGATACGCCCAGCCCACCCTACTCCTCTCCACCGATGCTGAAAAAGCTTTTGATAGGGTGGACTGGGAATATCTTAAGATGACCTTACGCCACTTTGGGCTGGGACCTAGGATGTTCCACCGAATCTCATTACCTTTACTCTAACCCCTCAGCACAAATTAGAATTAATGGGACGTTGAGTGACCCCTTTGTCTTACATAATGGAACCAGACAAGGCTGCCCCCTCTCCCCTCTCCTCTTCGCTATCACCTTAGAACCCTTCCTAGCTACAATTAGGCATAATGTTAATATCAAAGGCATACAAATAGGCAAAAGATCCCATAAATACGCGGCGTATGCGGATGACGTACTATTTTTTATCCAGCAACCACGCATCTCAATTCCCAACTTAATGGCTGAATTTTCTAACTTTCAATCCATCTCTAACTTCAAAATAAATCTATTCAAATCTGAAATTTTAAACATTAATATCCCCAGGTCCGAAGCTCTTTTCCTTAAGCCCCTGTTTCCCTTTAAATTACCTCTCCTCAATCATAAATATTTCCTACCGGGCTTATTAGATCCAGGCTTTAAATTATGGGGAACGGAAGAACCTCTTCTATTACATCATGTCCTCCGGGACAACATACTTAAACCATTACACGTGATCATTGCTCCTAAACCCATCACATTTCTAGATAAATGGAGATATCACCAATTACAACATTTCTTAGGATCCCTTCCCAACCCGCTTAGAGGTCTGAGTGAATTAAACGCCATAGAAGAAATATTCTACCCAAAAGATCCCCCTTTACATGGAATTTCTCTATTTTACAAAGCTCTTATTGCACTTCAAAATCCCAACTTCCCACCTTTCCTGGCTAAATGGGAATCTGACTTAGATTCCTACCTAACAGATAATCAAAAGGATAAGATCCTCCAATTAGCCCACACTTCCTCATTGGCCTCAAAAATGTCAGAGGTCAACTATAAATTGCTTACTAGATGGCATTACACCCCAGCCAGATTACAACAAATGTTCCCCGCCAGTTCCCCATTATGCTGGAGGAACTGCGGGAACAAAGCCACTCACGCACACATCTGGTGATTTTGCCCACTCATCCGACCTTACTGGGATGTCATCCGCAATTTAATATTGCAGATCTCGGAAGTCAATATACCTAATGACCCATGGACTATCCTTTTTCATTCTACCAAAACCCCCATAAGAATATATAAATGTTCGATTATCCCTCATTTACTAAACACTGCCAAAGCATTAATCCCTACTTTATGGGGTCAACCAACAATCCCTTCTATAAGAGTTTGGTTACAAATGTTTGATAAGGTACATCTTATGGAGAGCATCACCCACGACATTAGAGGTACCTCTAAAAAACATTCTTTAATCTGGGATTCTTGGATAAAATTTCAATCCACATCTGTTTATAAGGAATTAATAACGCAAACCTCTTAAATCTTTCGTCCAAGCTTAGCCAACTACACCTTAACATATCACTCCCTTTCACTTTGTAGACATGCATGCCAGCAACAACCCCCCCCCCTCCCCCATACCCCCCCTCCTACCCTCTGCTTTCTTACCTTTCCTATTTTCCACTATTTCTCCTACTCTCTTCTCTTTCATCTAATTTTTCTTAATTTTATTTTTCCTGCTTTTATTTATCTCTCAGTTTCTATATACCAAAGTAAGGATTTTTTCTTTAATTTTGTTTTGTTTCAAGTGCTCACAAAGTATAAACCCTATGTTATACTAACACTTTGTTTAGCTTCCGAGCCAATTATTTGAGTGCTAGCTTATAACTACTCATTGAAATCTGTGAGTGCTGAAACTCTTGTTGCTGTGTTTTCAAGAATGCATTTATTCTGAGACATATGTATATATGCATATTCTTATCAGAAATGGGTTACATAGGTTCCTATGTATATTTACAAACAAAATTCCGCCCATAATCCACATGTAGAAAAATAATTATATGCATATTCTTATCAGAAATGGTTTAAGTAGGTTCCTATGTATATTTATAAACAATATTCCACCCACAATCCCAAAGTAGAAAAATTATTTTATGCATATTCATAACAGAAAAAAGTTTAATTTTTTCCTATTTATGTTTAACTACAATACTCCACACATAATCCCCATGTAGAAAAATAATTATATGCATATTCTTATCAGAAATGGGTTAAATTGGTCCCTCTATATATCTATAAGGAATATTCAACCCATAATCCCCATATAAAATAAAATAATTATATGCATATAATATGCATAGAAATAGGTTTAATATATTGCTATGTATATTTATAAACAATATTCCACCCATAATCCAAATGTAGAAAAATAATTTTATGCATATTCTTATGAGAAATAGGTTAAATAGGTTCCTATGTAAATTTTTAAACAATATTCCACCCATAATCCCGAAGATAAATAATAATTATATGCATATTCTTACCAGAATTGGTTTAATTAAGTTCCTATGTATATTTATCAACAATTTTCCACTCAAAATACCCATATAGAAAAATAATTGTATGCATATTCTTATGAGAAATTGGTTAATTAGGTTCTCAAGTATATTTATAAACAATATTCTACCCATAATCCCAATGTAGAATAATAATTATATGCATATTCTTATCATAAATGGGTTAAATAGGTTCCTATGTATATTTATTTTTTGCAAATATAATTTTCATTGATGTCTTATAAAAGAAAGAAGGTGCAAAGCCCCGAATCATACCTGAGCGGTATATAACAGTTCAAGGGGTTCGCAGCCTCTCGACAGTATAGCATTACATAAGATAACATATATATAGAAAGACTTAGGAGATCCAATCCGTTAACATGTGATTGCTACTAAAAGGCATATTTTCCTGTGAATACATGTAGGAGTCTAACTAGGTTTTCTAGCTGAATTCCAAGTCTTTCTTAGATATTCATTTATTTTATTTAGAAGGTAGCTATCCAAAAGGAAGGCAGAAAAGTAGAGACGTTTAGTAGTAGATAAGAAAGAGGAAAAAAATAGATAGGAGTGAGAGGGTAGGGAAGGGGAGGAGGTGTGGAAGGAAATAGGTAAAGTATTAAGGGATATTGGGGGATGGGGGGAGTATCGGCGGAAACCTATATTTAAATAGATCTTTTATGTCGGAGATGTTATGTGATTCTTTAATGGTCTGGATTACCGAAAAGTGCTTTCCCTTCCTCAGAATGTTTAAATATATTCCACAATGTCCAAGTTTTTGTATAACTTGCTTGTCTGTTTTGAGCTGTCTTCCATCTTGTTAATATCTTCTACTTTCTGTAGCCACATTGAGGTGGTCGGTGGGGTTTGCTATTTCCAGAGCATGGGGATACAGGCTTTGGCTGCATTTATTAAGTGACGTAGAATTCACTTTTTATATGTTTTATGTGGTATGGAGGATATAATGGAGTAGGAAAAATGCTGGGTCATTTGGAATCTGAAAGTTCGTGAACTTTTGGGACATAGAGCGGACCTTGGACCAGAAATCTGTCAATTTAGAACAGGATCAGAACATGTGAAGTATCATTCCCACCTCTTTGCGACACCTCCAGCAAAAATTTGACGTATTGGGAAACATCAAGTGCAGGCGACTGGGTGTTAAATACCACCTAGTCTGGATCTTATACTTAGATCCCTGCAGTTTAGTACATATTGAGGATTTTAGGGGAGAGAGCAATCATGTTCTGCTTCTGTACTGTCGTAAAAGAGCGTTGAAGGTCAGTTTCCCATTTAGTAATGCATGGCAAATTAGGCAGTTGTGGGGGTGTGTGGGGGTTCTGTGTCTACGCAAATACATCTTAGATAGGACCTGTGGTAATGGTTCTGTGTCTACACAAATTTCTTCAAACGTAGTCAAAGGTCTAGAATAAGATTAAGGGTTTGGAATGGTCTGAAGAAAATGGTGTATTTCTACCGCACTCCAAAAAGGCAGATTAAACGGACCCGTCGAGTCTACTAATTCTGAAATGGAGGGCTATTTGTCTTTAATCACAAAATGTGAAGCACTAGTACAATTAGAGCTCTTTAATGATTGGAATTGTCCAGGTGTGAGTTTCGAGGGAAATTTGGGGTTCCCCAGAATCGGGGTCAGGGCTCTTTTTTCATTAAAGAAGACTGTAACGTGGCATGTAGTCCTTGCTTAATAGTGTTGCCTATGAGGGGTGAGATCTCAACTCCAAGGGAAGGTGGTCCCAACACCACATTGCTGTCCGTAAAGGTATTTTGGTTTGATGTTGCTCTATTTGTGCCCATAATTTAGTTTCCTTGTGTCTATTCCAATCGACTACTCTGCCCAAGTGAGCTAACCACATAATATTTCTTTATATCCAGAAGTGCAACACCTCCATAATGTTTTGTTAGGAATAACTGTGATCTCAGGATGCACGGTTTTTTATGTGCCGAGATAAATTGCATAAAGAGATTTTGCACTCGTTTAAAGTATGTGGTGGGTATCTTAATGGGTAAGGTTTGGAATAAATAGAAAAATTTGGGGTAATATACTCATCTTGATTAAGTTACACCTTCCAAACCACGAATGTAACCCCAGCCATCCATTCATTTTTTATTTTATCTAGTAAGGGGGGGAAATTGTTGGTAAATAGTAGGGACAGATCTGACGGTCCATCTAAAATCTAAAGCTCGACTGCAAGTTTGAGAGGACATTGGTCGGTATTGAGATTCCCATGGCTTTGGATTTGGATAAAGTTAATTTTTAAGTTTGACATTTAACCATCAGTTTCAAATTCCTTTAAGAGGTTGGGTAGGGACACCCCCGGGTTGGTCATGGAGAAGAGTAAGTCATCTGCGTAGGCAGAAATCTTATGTTGCATGGGTTCCGCCAATACTCCTTGTATGTCGGGATTTAATCTTATCCTGGAGATGAAGGGTTCCAGGGAGAGGGCAAAAAGAAGAGGAGAGAGGGGGCACCCCTGTCTTGTCCGATTCGTTATTGGAAAGGGATCCGACAGAACTCCATTCGCCTTCACCTGCGCTGTGGGATTGGAATATATACCGGCTATTCGGCTGAGCTTCACCCCCCCCCAAACCTATATGTCTGAGCACTGCGAACATGTATTGCCAACTCACCCTATCAAACGCTTTTTCCGCATCGGTATTAAGGAAGACACAAGGTATTCCTCTGAATCTGGTGATATGGATTAGATTTAGCACCTTTATAGTGCCATCTCTAGCTTCCCTAGATGGAATAAATCCAACTTGGTCTAGGTGGATAAGCTGTTGGAGGTGATGCCAAAATTTTAGTGAACAGCTTGAGGTCGAGGTTTAAGAATGAGATGGGTTGACAGGGACCGCAAGCCGCTGGATACTTCCCTTCCTTACGAATTACCGAAATATGCTATAAGCTCCTAATTTGTTAAAACAACGTGACCATACGGGGTCCTAGTGTAGGGAAAAGTGTTTTATAGTATTGCAATGTGTAGCCATCGGGGCCTGGGGCTTTACCTGGTTTCATCGTTTTTTCTTTTC
Source organism: Aquarana catesbeiana (assembly GCF_042186555.1). Lineage (NCBI taxonomy): Eukaryota > Metazoa > Chordata > Amphibia > Anura > Ranidae > Aquarana > Aquarana catesbeiana. The sequence continues at coordinate 259,112,916 of NC_133328.1, read as the reverse complement.
AATCTTAGTTTATTTCAAGGAAAAGAGATACATAATACAAATGGAAATGTAACAGAGAGAAAACGTTTGCTACAAGAATTCTTACATCACGTGAATACATGAATTATGTATAAAAGAAGAAAATAATGATATATATCTATACCATATATGAGCATCTGTATATAGTTTGACATAAAGTCTCTGGTTGAACAACAAAATATCACATTGTAAACAAAGGTCTTAAGACACATGGGCAGTGTGTTATATGCGTGAGATCCAACATAAGTTTACTCATGTGTTTTTGCGTATTAGTAATGACTGAGGGAACTCCCTCTACATGATAAGCTGTCGGGACCTTTTTTGCTCACTTATATAAAGTATTTACGTCGTTAAACTAATCTGGGTATATGGTCTTTGTTCACATACTAAGAAAACCTAGTTCAAAACAGAGAGAGAGAAATATATAAAAGAAGGGATGAGAGAATCACTGCGAGAGAAGGCAAAGGATGAAGAAAAAAGTGGGGAGCACCCCAGCATGGCTAGCCAGTAGATGGTAATGGGGCATCTCTGACCCATATAGAAAAGTCGTCGGAGTAACAAAACATTGCCCACGCGGTCCATGTGATGGAAAATTGTTCCTCCCTCTCCATTTCCTGCGCCAACAGACGTTCCAAATCTCTAATCTGATCCATCTCCACAACCCAGTCGCCCAAAGAGGGTACCAATGTTGTTCTCCAGTGGCGGGGAATCACTGTCCTGACTGCGGCTAAAAAGTGGCGCAATATATCTTTTTTAATCGTTTTGAGGGGGCCTGGGAGCAGAGACTGGGCTATCTCTGGAGTAGGTTTAATTGAGGCCTGCAGTATAGATCAAAGATCTTTTGCCAAAGTTTCCTGATTGGAGGACATTCCCACCAGATGTGGAGCATTGTCCCTCTAGAGGACATGCACCGCCAGCAGGTATCTGACAAGGATGGATTGAACCGTTGGATAGTCGCTGGGCATCTGTACCACCTCGTTAGTAGCTTAAATCCTTTTTCTTGGGACTTAGTCGCTAAGGAAATCCTATGTGTCAGTATAAAGCTTTTTAGCCAATCAGCAGGGGAGATGGAGTGTTGTAGATCCATTTCCCATTTCTGCGTGTACATTGGAAGGTCTGAGGCAGATATGTTTAGTAGTATGGGATACAGCAAAGATACTACGTGGGCGGGCGGGTCTGTTTGTAAAAGTAGTTCGTCAAAGTCTGATGGGTCAGCCAGAATCTCAGAGATGGAGGAGAAAGTACGTACATATGACATTAATTGACCCCTCTGTATCAACATTGTTGTGGGCCCTCTGTTCGTCTGGGGGGGGTATGTCTGTTCTCAGAGATGGGTCAGCTCGTAAAACCTGTGCTAAGCGTCTATGACTATCCCTATTCCATGGTCCAAATCTGTTACTGTGAACTGCTGGGGGGAAAGCCGGAGTTCCAACGAGAGGTGTCATTGGGAGCTGTTGTTTAGATAGTTTACCAGTTAAAGTCAGAGGATTCAAAATCCGAAGGGTTTGCCGAGTAAGAGCCGCAGAGAATGAACTGTCCTTACGCTGCGCCGTAGGAGTCCACGACAGGGCGCAAAGATCACCCTCAGTGAGATGCCCCTCCAATTGGACCCACAGCTTGGAGGAGGAGTGATGAAACCAGTCTACGATACGTGTGAGTACCGCTGCCTTATGATACGTAAAAGCATCCGGGACCCCCGCTCCCCCCCGGACCTTCGGGAGGGTCATTGTGTCATATTTTATCCTGGGGCGGTTTCCCTTCCATATGAATTTGGAAAAAATCTGTCGAAGCTTTTGAAAGAACGAGGTGGGAATATATATGGGGATGGTTTGAAAAAGATATAGAAATCTAGGGAGAACATCCATCTTCAAGACATTTACCCTACCCAACCAAGAGAGCTGTTTAGACGTGTATGAAGCCAGAACTGCTTGTGTTCTGAGAAGTAGAGGGGTAAAGTTACTGGAAAATAGTTGGGATGCGTCTGTTGGAATATGGATTCCCAGATACCGAATAGTAGTAGAGCTTTTCTTGAAGGGGAAGGAGGCTGAGAGCTGTTAGAGAGCCGTCTTTGGAAGTGAGATGTTGAGAATTTCTGACTTACTATGATTAACCTTAAAGTTACTAACATTTCCATATCTCCTAAATTCTTGCATAATAGCAGGCAGGGATACTTGCGGTTGGGTGATAAACATGAGTAGGTCATCTGCAAATAGAGCCATTTTGGTATGTATAGAGCCTATGTTAATACCATGGATAGCCGGATTGTTTCTAATAGCAATGGCCAAATGTTCCATAACTAGAACATAGAGAATGGGGGACAAGGATCACCCCTGTCTCGTTCCATTGTGGATAGAAAATTTTGGAGATAGGGAACCGTTTAGTCTGATCCTAGCGGAGGGCGTTGTATAGAGGGACATTATTCTGGAGATCATGTTCCGGCCTAGACCTAAGTATATTTATAAACAATGTTCCACCCATAAAACCCATGTAGAAAAATAATTATATGCATATTCTTATCAGAAATAGGTTTAATATATTCCTATGTATGTTTGACTACAGTATTCCACCAATAATCCCCATGCAGAAAAATAATTATATGCATATTCTTATCAGAAATAGCATAAATAGGTTGCCATGTATATTTATAAACAATATTCCACCAATAATCCCCATGTAGAAAAATAATTGTATGCATATTCTTATCAGAAATGGGTTAAGTAGGTTCCTATGTATATTTATAAATATTATTCCACCCTAAATTCCCATATAAAAAAATAATTGTATGCATATTCATATCAGAAATGGGTTAAATAGGTTCCTATGTATATTTATAAACAGTATTCCACCCATAATCCCCATATAGAAAAGTAATTATATGCATATTCTTATCAGAAATGGGTTAAATAGGTTCCTATATATAGATATAAACAATATTCCACCCATAATCCCCGTATATAAAAAGAATGATATGCATATTCTTATCAAAAATGGGTTAAATAGCTTCCCATGCATATTTATAAACAATATTCCACCCATAATCCCCATGCAGAAATATAATTATATGCATATTCTTGTCCAAAATCGGTTAAATAGGTTCATATGTATATTTAAAAACAATATTCCACACATAACCCCCGTGTAAAAAAATAATCATATTCTTATTCTTATCAGAAATTGGTTAAATAGGTTCCTTTGTATGTTTATAAACACTATTTCACTCTTAATCCCCATATAGAAAAATAACTATATGCATATTCTTATCAGAAATGGGTTAAATAGGTTCATATGTATATATAAGAACAATATTCCACCCATAATCCCTATGTAGAAAAATAATTATATGCATATTCTTATGAGAAATAGGTTAAATAGGTTTCTATGTAAATTTATAAACAATATTCCACCCATAATCCCGAAGTAGAATAATAATTATATACATATTCTTATCAGAAATAGGTTTAATTATTTCCTATATATGTTTAACTACAATATTCCACCCATAATCCCCATGTAGAAAAATAATTATATTCATATTCTTATCAGAAATGGGTTAAATAGGTTCCTTTGTATGTTTATAAACAATATTCCACTCTTAATCCCCATATAGAAAAATAACTATATGCATATTCTTATCAGAAATGGTTTAAGTAGGTTCCTATGTATATTTATAAACAATATTCCACTCAAAATACCCATATAGAAAAATAATTGTATGCATATTCTTATCAGAAATGAGTTAAATTGGTTCCTATATATATTTATAAGCAATATTCAACCCATAATCCCCATATAGAAATTAATGATATGCATATTCATATCAGAAATAGGTTTAATAAATTGCTATGAATATTTATAAACAATATTCCACCCATAATCCAAATGTAGAAAATTTTTTTTATGCATATTCAAATCAAAAATAGGTTTAATAGGTTCCTATGTAAATTTTTAAACAATATTCCACCCATAACCCCGAAGTTAAATAATAATTATATGCATGTTCTTATCAGAAATGGGTTAAATAGGTTCCTGTGTATATTTATAAACAATATTCCATCAATAATCCCCATATCGAAAAGTAATTATATGCATATTCTTATCAGAAATTGGTTAAATAGGTTCCTATATATGGATATAAACAATATTCCACCCATAATCCCCATATAGAAAAAGAATGATATGCATATTATTATCAAAAATGGGTTAAATAGGTTCCTATGTATATTTATAACCAATTTTCAACCCATAATCCCCATATAGAAAAATAATTATATGCATATTCATATCAGAAATAGGTTTAATATATTGCTATGTATATTTATAAACAATATTCCACCAATAATCCCAATGTAGAAAAATAATTTTATGCATATTCATATCAGAAATAGGTTTAATATTTTCCTATGTATGTTTGACTACAATATTCCACCCATAATCCACATGTAGAAAAATAATATTATGCATATTCTTGTCATAAATGAGTTAAATAGGTTCCTATGTATATTTATAAACAATATTCCACCCATAATCCCATTGTAGAAAAATAATCATATTCTTATTCTTATCAGAAATGGGTTAACTAGGTTCCTTTGTATGTTTATAAACAATATTCCACTCTTAATCCCCATATAGAAAAATAACTATATGCATATTCTTATCAGAAATTGTTTAAGTAGGTTCCTATGTATATTTATAAACAATATTCCACTCAAAATACACATATTGAAAAATAATTGTATGCATATTCTTATGAGAAATGGGTTAAATAGGCTCCTATGTATATTTATAAACAAATTCCACCCAAAATACCCATATAAAAAAATAATTGTATGCATATTCTTATGAGAAATGGGTTAAATAGGTTTCTAAGTATATTTATGAACAATATTCAACCCATAATCCCCATGTAGAAAAATAATTATATGCATATTCTTATGAGAAATGGGTTAAATAGGTTCCTATGTGTATTTATAAACAATATTCCACCCAAAATCCCAATGTAGAATAATAATTATATGCATATTCTTATCATAAATGGGTTAAAAAGGTTCCTATGTATATTTATAAACAGTATTCCACCCATAATCCCCATATAGAAAAGTAATTATATGCATATTCTTATCAGAAATGCGTTAATTGGTTCCTATATATAGATATAAACAATATTCCACCCATAATCCCCTTATAGAAAAAGAATGATATGCATATTCTTATCAAAAATGCATTAAATAGGTTATGCTTCATATATAATATGAACAGTAAATATACCTCTCAGTATGGAGGTTAAACACCCGTGAGGGAAGTGACAATAAGTGCTAATGTGAAAAACATTGGGAGGAACGGCGTGCTGATGTCACCACATACTACTACGCTGATTCCGGAAGCGATGGGCAGCGAATTGTAGCCAGCCGGCCATTGATTTTATGAAGCGAATTTGTACGACATAATTGTAAGTGTAATTTTAATCTTAATTAAACTGTGTTAAACTTGCTACACTATGGGAGCCTCTTTCTGTTTATCCATATGGGTGATGAGCGTTTAACCCAACACCTAGAAGATTTGTGGTGGAGAGAAACAGTGGGATCCTTCATTTGCCAAGACCCGCGGCTGGGGTTTACAGCCACATGCCTACTTGATCTCTGTGACAGGGGATCAATGGAGCTGGTAAGGGGCAGTATTCACATTGGTGGAGGAGTCCTGCTGTCATCACATCCTTCCTGGTGATATCACTGTGGTACATACACCGTATGGATCCCTGTCCTTAACCACTTTTTGAAGAAATTTTTCGTCAATGAACTTTTTTCATTTCAGATTGTTCTTTAATGGAGTAAATGTGCCATGTTCCTCGCTGGACAGGGTATCACATAGTTTTTCACATTAGCACTTATTGTCACTTCCCTCACGGGTGTTTAACCTCCATACTGAGAGGTATATTTTACTGTTCATATTATATATTAAGCATATCATTTCTTAGCGCAGCTACCTGTTGGAATATCTGTAATTTTAGTGTGGTTGTCTCACATTTTTATTTTGCAGCTGTTTGTTATTTTACACAATCTGTATATTTTATGTACGGGTTTTCTTTGGGATAACACGGTCATTTTTTCTGATATAATTGCTTTAAATAGGTTCCCATGCATATTTATAAACAATATTCCACCCATAATCCCCATGTAGAAAAATAATTATATGCATATTCTTTTCCAAAATGGGTTAAATAGGTTACTATGTATATTTATAAACAATATTCCACCAATAATCCCCATGTAGAAAAATGTATATCTGCATATTCTTATCAGAAATGGGTTAAATAGGGTCCTATGAATATTTGTAAACAATATTCCACCCATAATCACCATGTAGAAAAATAATTATATGCATATTCTTATCAGAAATGGGTTAAATAGGTTCCTATGTATATTTATAAACAATATTCCACCCATAATCCCCATGTAGGAAAATAATTTTATGCATATTCTTGTCAGAAATGGGTTAAATAGGTTCCTATGTATATTTATAAACAATATTCCACCCATAATCCCCATGTAGAAAAATAATTATATTCATATTCTTATCAGAAATGGGTTAAATAAGTTCCTATGTATGTTTAGAGACAATATTCCACTCTTAATCCACATATAGAAAAATAACTATACGTAATTCTTATCAGAAATGGGTTAAGTAGGTTCCTATGTATATTTATAAACAATATTCCACCCAAAATACCCTTATAGAAAAATAATTCTTTGCATATTCTTATGAGAAATGGGTTAAATAGGTTCCTAAGTATATTTATAAACAATATTCCACCCATAATCCCCATGTAGAAAAATAATTATATGCATATTCTTATCACAAATGGGTTAAATAGGTTCTTATGTATATTTATAAACAATAATCCACCGATAATCCCCATGTAGAAAAATAATTATATGCATATTCTTATCAAAAATGGGTTAAATAGGTTCATATGTATATTTAAGAACAATATTCCACCCATAATCCCCATGTACAAAAATAATCATATTCTTATTCTTATCAGAAAATGGTTAAATAGGTTCCTTTGTATGTTTATAAACAATATTTCACTCTTAATCCCCATGTAGAAAAATAATTATATGCATATACTTATCAGAAATGGGTTAAGTAGGTTCCTATGTATATTTATAAACAATATTCCACCCAAAATACCCATATAGAAAAATAATTATATTCATATTCTTATCAGAAATGGGTTAAATAGGTTCCTTTGTATGTTTAGAAACAATATTCCACTCTTAATCCCCATATAGAAAAATAACTTTATGCATATTCTTATCAGAAATGGGTTAAGTAGGTTCCTATGTATATTTATAAACAATATTCCACCCAAAATACCCATATGGAAAAATAATTGTATGCATGATTTTATGAGAAATGTGTTAAATAGGTTCCTAAGTATATTTATAAACAAAATTCCACCCATAATCCCCTTAAAGAAAAAGAATTATATGCATATTCTTATCAAAAATGGGTTAAATAGCTTCCAATGTATATTTATAAACAATATTCCACTCAAAATACCCATATAGAAAAATAAATGTATGCATATTCTTATGAGAAATGGTTTAAATAGGTTCCTAAATATATTTATAAACAATATTCCACCCAAAATAACCATGTAGAAAAATAATTATATGCATATTCTTCTGAGAAATAGGTTAAATAGGTTCCTATGTAAAATTGTAAACAATATTCCACCCATAATCCCGAAGTAGAATAATAATTATATGCATATTCTTATCAGAAATGGGTTAAATAGGTTCCTATGTATATTTATAAACAATATTCCATCCATGATCCCCAAATCGAAAAGTAATTATATGCATATTCTTATCAGAAATGGGTTAAATAGGTTCCTATATATAGATAAAAACAATATTCCACCCATAATCCCCATATAGAAAAAGAATCATATGCATATTCTTATCTAAAATTGTTTAAATAGGGTCCTATGTATATTTATAAACAATATTCCACCAATAATCCCAATGTAGAATAATAATTATATGCATATTCTTATCATAAATGGGTTAAATAGGTTCCTATGTATATTTATAAAAAGTATTCCACTCTTAATCCCCATATAGAAAAATAACTATATGCATATTCTTATCAGAAATGGGTTAAATAGGTTCCTATATATAGATATAAACAATATTCCACGCATAATCCCCGTATAGAAAAAGAATGATATGCATATTCTTATCAAAAATGGGTTAAATAGGTTCCCATGCATATTTATAAACAATATTCCACCCATAATCCCCTTGTAGAAAAATAATTATATGCACATTATTGTCCAAAATGGGTTAAATAGGTTACTATGTATATTTATAAACAATATTCCACCAATAAACTCCATGTAGAAAAATATATATCTGCATATTCTTATCAGAAATGGGTTAAATAGGGTCCTATGTATATTTATAAACAATATTCCACCCATAATCCCCATGTAGAAAAATAATTATATGCATATTCTTATCAGAAATGGGTTAAATAGCTTCTTATGTATATGCATAAACAATAATCCACCGATAATCCCCATGTAGAAAAATAATTATATGCATATTCTTATCAGAAATGGGTTTAATAGGTTCATATGTATATTTAAAAACAATATTCCACCCATAATCCCCATGTACAAAAATAATCATATATCAGACATTGGTTAAATAGGTTCCTTTGTATGTTTTTAAACAATATTTCACTCTTAATCCCCATATAGAAAAATAATTGTATGCATATTCTTATGAGAAATGGGTTAAATAGTTTCTTAAGTATATTTAAAAACAATATTTCACCCATAATCCCTATGTAGAAAAATAATTATATGCATATTCTTATGAGAAATAGGTTAAAAGGTTTCTATGTAAATGTATAAACAATATTCCACCCATAATCCTGAAGTAGAATAATAATGATATACATATTCTTATCAGAAATGGGTTAAATAGGTTCCTATGTGTATTTATAAACAATATTCCACCCATAATCCCCATATAGAAAAGTAATTATATGCATATTCTTATCAGAAATGGGTTAAATAGGTTCCTATATATAGATATAAACAATATTCCACCCATAATCCCTATATAGAAAAAGAATGATATGCATATTCTTATCAAAAATGGGTTAAATAGGTTCCTATGTATATTTATAAACAATATTCCGCCCATAATCCCAATGTAGAAAAATAATTTCATGCATATTCATATCAGAAATAGGTTTAATTTTTATCTATATATGTTTAACTACAATATTCCACCCATAATCCCCATGTAGAAAAATAATTATATTCATATTCTTATCAGAAATGGGTTAAATAGTTTCCTTTGTATGTTTATAAACAATATTCCACTCTTAATCACCATATAGAAAAATAACTTTATGCATATTCTTATCAAAAATGGGTTAAGTAGGTTCCAATGTAGATTTATAAACAATATTCCACCCAAAATACCCATATAGAGAAATAATTGTATGTACATTCTTATGAGAAATGGGTTAAATAGGTTGCTAAGCATATTTATAAACAATATTCCACCCATAATCCAAATAAATAAAAGTAATTGTATGCATATTTTTTATCAGAAATAGGTTTAATATGTTGCTATGTATGTTTATAAAACAATATTCCACCCATAATCCCAATGTAGAAAAATAATTTTTATGCATATTCATAACGGAAATAGGTTTAATTTTTTCCTATGCATGTTTAACTACAATATTCCACCCATAATCCCCATGTAGAAAAAAAATTAAGTGCCTATTCTTATCAAAAACTGATTTAATAGATTTCTATGTATATTTATCAACAATATTCCACCAATAATCCCCATGTAGAAAAATAATTATATTCATATTCTTATCAGAAATGGGTTAAATAGTTTCCTTTGTATGTTTATAAACAATATTCCACTCTTAATCCCCATATAGAAAAATAACTTTATGCATATTCTTATCAGAAATGGGTTAAGTAGGTTCCAATGTAGATTTATAAACAATATTCCACCGAAAATACCCATATAGAAAAATAATTGTATGCACATTCTTATGAGAACTGGGTTAAATAGGTTCCTAAGCATATTTATAAACAATATTCCACCCATAATCCCCATAAATAAAAGTAATTGTATGCATATTTTTTATCAGAAATAGGTTTAATATGTTGCTATGTATGTTTATAAAACAATATTCCACCCATAATCCCAATGTAGAAAAATAATTTTTATGCATATTCATAACGGAAATAGGTTTAATTTTTTCCTATGTATTTTTAACTACAATATTCCACCCATAATCCCCATGTAGAAAAATAATTAAGTGTCTATTCTTATCAGAAACGGATTTAATAGATTTCTATGTATATTTATCAACAATATTCCACCCATAATCCCCATTTGGAAAAATATTTATATTCATAATTCTTATCAGAAATGGGTTAAATAGTTTACTTTGTATGTTTATAAACAATATTCCACTCTTAATCCCCATATAGAAAAATAACATTATGCATATTCTTACCAGAAATGGGTTAAATAGGTTCCAATGTAGATTTATAAACAATATTCCACCCAAAATACCCATATAGAAAGATAATTGTATGCACATTCTTATGAGAACTGGGTTAAATAGGTTCCTAAGCATATTTATAAACAATATTCCACCCATAATCCCCATAAATAAAAGTAATTGTATGCATATTTTTTTATCAGAAATAGGTTTAATATGTTGCTATGTATGTTTATAAAACAATATTCCACCCATAATCCCAATGTAGAAAAATAATTTTTATGCATATTCATAACGGAAATAGGTTTAATTTTTTCCTATGTATGTTTAACTACAATATTCCACCCATAATCCCCATGTAGAAAAATAATTAAGTGCCTATTCTTATCAGAAACGGATTTAATAGATTTCTATGTATATTTATCAACAATATTCCACCCATAATCCCCATTTGGAAAAATATTTATATTCATAATTCTTATCAGAAATAGGTTAAATAGTTTCCTTTGTATGTTTATAAACAATATTCCACTCTTAATCCCCATATAGAAAAATAACATTATGCATATTCTTACCAGAAATGGGTTAAGTAGGTTCCAATGTAGATTTATAAACAATATTCCACCCAAAATACCCATATTGAAAAATAATTGTATGCATATTCTTATGAGAAATGGGTTAAATAGGCTCCTATGTATATTTATAAACAATATTCCACCCAAAATACCCATATAGAAAACTAATTGTATGCATATTCTTATGAGAAATGGGTTAAATAGGTTCCTAAGTATATTTATGAACAATATTCAACCCATAATCCCCATGTAGAAAAATAATTATATGCATATTCTTATGAGAAATGGGTTAAATAGGTTCCTATGTGTATTTATAAACAATATTTCACCCAAAATCCCAATGTAGAATAATAATTATATGCATATTCTTATCATAAATGGGTTGAAAAGGTTCCTATGTATATTTATAAACAGTATTCCACCCATAATCCCCATATAGAAAAGTAATTATATGCATATTCTTATCAGAAATGCGTTAATTCGTTCCTATATATAGATATAAACAATATTCCACCCATAATCCCCTTATAGAAAAAGAATGATATGCATATTCTTATCAAAAATGCATTAAATAGGTTATGCTTCATATATAATATGAACAGTAAATATACCTCTCAGTATGGAGTTTAAACACCCGTGAGGGAAGTGACAATAAGTGCTAATGTGAAAAACATTGGGAGGAACGGCGTGCTGACGTCACCACATACTACTACGCTGATTCCGGAAGCGACGGAACTGACAGAAATGGGTTAAATAGAGTCCTATGTATATTTATAAACAATATTCCACCCATAATCCCCATGTAGAAAAATAATTATATGCATATTCTTATCAGAAATGGGTTAAATAGCTTCTTATGTATATGCATAAACAATAATCCACCGATAATCCCCATGTAGAAAAATAATTATATGCATATTCTTATCAGAAATGGGTTTAATAGGTTCATATGTATATTTAAAAACAATATTCCACCCATAATCCCCATATACAAAAATAATCATATATCAGAAATTGGTTAAATAGGTTCCTTTGTATGTTTATAAACAATATTTCACTCTTAATCCCCATATAGAAAAATAATTGTATGCATATTCTTATGAGAAATGGGTTAAATAGTTTCTTAAGTATATTTAAAAACAATATTTCACCCATAATCCCTATGTAGAAAAATAATTATATGCATATTCTTATGAGAAATAGGTTAAAAGGTTTCTATGTAAATGTATAAACAATATTCCACCCATAATCCTGAAGTAGAATAATAATGATATACATATTCTTATCAGAAATGGGTTAAATAGGTTCCTATGTGTATTTATAAACAATATTTCACCCATAATCCCCATATAGAAAAGTAATTATATGCATATTCTTATCAGAAATGGGTTAAATAGGTTCCTATGTATATTTATAAACAATATTCCGCCCATAATCCCAAAGTAGAAAAATAATTTTATGCATATTCATATCAGAAATAGGTTTAATTTTTATCTATATATGTTTAACTACAATATTCCACCCATAATCCCCATGTAGAAAAATAATTATATTCATATTCTTATCAGAAATGGGTTAAATAGTTTCCTTTGTATGTTTATAAACAATATTCCACTCTTAATCACCATATAGAAAAATAACTTTATGCATATTCTTATCAGAAATGGGTTAAGTAGGTTCCAATGTAGATTTATAAACAATATTCCACCCAAAATACCCATATAGAGAAATAATTGTATGTACATTCTTATGAGAAATGGGTTAAATAGGTTGCTAAGCATATTTATCAACAATATTCCAATGTAGAAAAATAATTTTTATGCATATTCATAACGGAAATAGGTTTAATTTTTTCCTATGTATGTTTAACTACAATATTCCACCCATAATCCCCATGTAGAAAAATAATTAAGTGTCTATTCTTATCAGAAACGGATTTAATAGATTTCTATGTATATTTATCAACAATATTCCACCCATAATCCCCATTTGGAAAAATATTTATATTCATAATTCTTATCAGAAATGGGTTAAATAGTTTCCTTTGTATGTTTATAAACAATATTCCACTCTTAATCCCCATATAGAAAAATAACATTATGCATATTCTTACCAGAAATGGGTTAAGTAGGTTCCAATGTAGATTTATAAACAATATTCCACCCAAAATACCCATATAGAAAAATAATTGTATGCACATTCTTATGAGAACTGGGTTAAATAGGTTCCTAAGCATATTTATAAACAATATTCCACCCATAATCCCCATAAATAAAAGTAATTGTATGCATATTTTTTTATCAGAAATAGGTTTAATATGTTGCTATGTATGTTTATAAAACAATATTCCACCCATAATCCCAATGTAGAAAAATAATTTTTATGCATATTCATAACGGAAATAGGTTTAATTTTTTCCTATGTATGTTTAACTACAATATTCCACCCATAATCCCCATGTAGAAAAATAATTAAGTGCCTATTCTTATCAGAAACGGATTTAATAGATTTCTATGTATATTTATCAACAATATTCCACCCATAATCCCCATTTGGAAAAATATTTATATTCATAATTCTTATCAGAAATGGGTTAAATAGTTTCCTTTGTATGTTTATAAACAATATTCCACTCTTAATCCCCATATAGAAAAATAACATTATGCATATTCTTACCAGAAATGGGTTAAGTAGGTTTCAATGTAGATTTATAAACAATATTCCACCCAAAATACCCATATTGAAAAATAATTGTATGCATATTCTTATGAGAAATGGGTTAAATAGGCTCCTATGTATATTTATAAACAATATTCCACCCAAAATACCCATATAGAAAAATAATTGTATGCATATTCTTATGAGAAATGGGTTAAATAGGTTCCTAAGTATATTTATGAACAATATTCAACCCATAATCCCCATGTAGAAAAATAATTATATGCATATTCTTATGAGAAATGGGTTAAATAGGTTCCTATGTGTATTTATAAACAATATTCCACCCAAAATCCCAATGTAGAATAATAATTATATGCATATTCTTATCATAAATGGGTTGAAAAGGTTCCTATGTATATTTATAAACAGTATTCCACCCATAATCCCCATATAGAAAAGTAATTATATGCATATTCTTATCAGAAATGCGTTAATTCGTTCCTATATATAGATATAAACAATATTCCACCCATAATCCCCTTATAGAAAAAGAATGATATGCATATTCTTATCAAAAATGCATTAAATAGGTTATGCTTCATATATAATATGAACAGTAAATATACCTCTCAGTATGGAGGTTAAACACCCGTGAGGGAAGTGACAATAAGTGCTAATGTGAAAAACATTGGGAGGAACGGCGTGCTGACGTCACCACATACTACTACGCTGATTCCGGAAGCGACGGGAAGCGAATTGTAGACGGCCGGCCATTGATTTTGTGAAGCGAATTTGTACGACATAATTGTAAGTGTAATTTTAATCTTAATTAAACTGTGTTAAACTTGCTACACTATGGGAGCCTCTTTCTGTTTATCCATATGGGTGATGAGCGTTTAACCCAACACCTAGAAGATTTGTGGTGGAGAGAAACAGTGGGATCCTTCATTTGCCAAGACCCGCGGCTGGGGTTTACAACCACATGCCTACTTGATCTCTGTGACAGGGGATCAATGGAGCTGGTAAGGGGCAGTATTCACATTGGTGGAGGAGTCCTGCTGTCATCACATCCTTCCTGGTGATATCACTGTGGTACATACACCGTATGGATCCCTGTCCTTAACCACTTTTTGAAGAAATTTTTCGTCAATGAACTTTTTTCATTTCAGATTGTTCTTTAATGGAGTAAATGTGCCATGTTCCTCGCTGGACAGGGTATCACATAGTTTTTCACATTAGCACTTATTGTCACTTCCCTCACGGGTGTTTAACCTCCATACTGAGAGGTATATTTTACTGTTCATATTATATATTAAGCATATCATTTCTTAGCGCAGCTACCTGTTGGAATATCTGTAATTTTAGTGTGGTTGTCTCACATTTTTATTTTGCAGCTGTTTGTTATTTTACACAATCTGTATATTTTATGTACGGGTTTTCTTTGGGATAACACGGTCATTTTTTCTGATATAATTGCTTTAAAAAGGTTCCCATGCATATTTATAAACAATATTCCACCCATAATCCCCATGTAGAAAAATAATTATATGCATATTCTTTTCCAAAATGGGTTAAATAGGTTACTATGTATATTTATAAACAATATTCCACCAATAATCCCCATGTAGAAAAATGTATATCTGCATATTCTTAACAGAAATGGGTTAAATAGGGTCCTATGAATATTTATAAACAATATTCCACCCATAATCACCATGTAGAAAAATAATTATATGCATATTCTTATCATAAATGGGTTAAATAGGTTCCTATGTATATTTATAAACAATATTCCACCCATAATCCCCATGTAGAAAAATAATGTTATGCATATTCTTGTCAGAAATGGGTTAAATAGGTTCCTATGTATATTTATAAACAATATTCCACCCATAATCCCCATGTAGAAAAATAATTATATTCATATTCTTATCAGAAATGGGTTAAATAGGTTCCTATGTATGTTTAGAGACAATATTCCACTCTTAATCCACATATAGAAAAATAACTATACATAATTCTTATCAGAAATGGGTTAAGTAGGTTCCTATGTATATTTATAAACAATATTCCACCCAAAATACCCTTATAGAAAAATAATTGTTTGCATATTCTTATGAGAAATGGGTTAAATAGGTTCCTAAGTATATTTATAAACAATATTCCACCCATAATCCCCATGTAGAAAAATAATTATATGCATATTCTTATCACAAATGGGTTAAATAGGTTCTTATGTATAGTTATAAACAATAATCCACCGATAATCCCCATGTAGAAAAATAATTATATGCATATTCTTATCAGAAATGGGTTAAATAGGTTCATATGTATATTTAAGAACAATATTCCACCCATAATCCCCATGTACAAAAATAATCATATTCTTATTCTTATCAGAAAATGGTTAAATAGGTTCCTTTGTATGTTTATAAACAATATTTCACTCTTAATCCCCATGTAGAAAAATAATTATATGCATATACTTATCAGAAATGGGTTAAGTAGGTTCCTATGTATATTTATAAACAATATTCCACCCAAAATACCCAAATAGAAAAATAATTATATTCATATTCTTATCAGAAATGGGTTAAATAGGTTCCTTTGTATGTTTAGAAACAATATTCCACTCTTAATCCCCATATAGAAAAATAACTTTATGCATATTCTTATCAGAAATGGGTTAAGTAGGTTCCTATGTATATTTATAAACAATATTCCACCCAAAATACCCATATGGAAAAATAATTGTATGCATGATTTTATGAGAAATGTGTTAAATAGGTTCCTAAGTATATTTATAAACAAAATTCCACCCATAATCCCCTTAAAGAAAAAGAATTATATGCATATTCTTATCAAAAATGGGTTAAATAGGTTCCAATGTATATTTATAAACAATATTCCACCCAAAATACCCATAAAGAGAAATAAATGTATGCATATTCTTATGAGAAATGGTTTAAATAGGTTCCTAAATATATTTATAAACAATATTCCACCCAAAATCACCATGTAGAAAAATAATTATATGCATATTCTTCTGAGAAATAGGTTAAATAGGTTCCTATGTAAAATTGTAAACAATATTCCACCCATAATCCCGAAGTAGAATAATAATTATATGCATATTCTTATCAGAAATGGGTTAAATAGGTTCCTATGTATATTTATAAACAATATTCCATCCATGATCCCCAAATCGAAAAGTAATTATATGCATATTCTTATCAGAAATGGGTTAAATAGGTTCCTATATATAGATAAAAACAATATTCCACCCATAATCCCCATATAGAAAAAGAATCATATGTATATTCTTATCTAAAATTGTTTAAATAGGGTCCTATGTATATTTATAAACAATATTCCACCAATAATCCCAATGTACAATAATAATTATATGCATATTCTTATCATAAATGGGTTAAATAGGTTCCTATGTATATTAATAAACAGTATTCCACTCTTAATCCCCATATAGAAAAATAACTATATGCATATTCTTATCAGAAATGGGTTAAATAGGTTCCTATATATAGATATAAACAATATTCCACCCATAATCCCCATATAGAAAAAGAATGATATGCATATTCTTATCAAAAATGGGTTAAATAGGTTCCCATGCATATTTATAAACAATATTCCACCCATAATCCCCTTGTAGAAAAATAATTATATGCACATTATTGTCCAAAATGGGTTAAATAGGTTACTATGTATATTTATAAACAATATTCCACCAATAAACTCCATGTAGAAAAATATATATCTGCATATTCTTATCAGAAATGGGTTAAATAGGGTCCTATGTATATTTATAAACAATATTCCACCCATAATCCCCATGTAGAAAAATAATTATATGCATATTCTTATCAGAAATGGGTTAAATAGCTTCTTATGTATATGCATAAACAATAATCCACGATAATCCCCATGTAGAAAAATAATTATATGCATATTCTTATCAGAAATGGGTTTAATAGGTTCATATGTATATTTAAAAACAATATTCCACCCATAATCCCCATGTACAAAAATAATCAAATATCAGAAATTGGTTAAATAGGTTCCTTTGTATGTTTATAAACAATATTTCACTCTTAATCCCCATATAGAAAAATAATTGTATGCATATTCTTATGAGAAATGGGTTAAATAGTTTCTTAAGTATATTTAAAAACAATATTCCACCCATAATCCCTATGTAGAAAAATAATTATATGCATATTCTTATGAGAAATAGGTTAAAAGGTTTCTATGTAAATGTATAAACAATATTCCACCCATAATCCTGAAGTAGAATAATAATTATATACATATTGTTATCAGAAATGGGTTAAATAGGTTCCTATGTGTATTTATAAACAATATTCCACCCATAATCCCCATATAGAAAAGTAATTATATGCATATTCTTATCAGAAATGGGTTAAATAGGTTCCTATATATAGATATAAACAATATTCCACCCATAATCCCTATATAGAAAAAGAATGATATGCATATTCTTATCAAAAATGGGTTAAATAGGTTCCTATGTATATTTATAAACAATATTCCGCCCATAATCCCAATGTAGAAAAATAATTTTATGCATATTCATATCAGAAATAGGTTTAATTTTTATCTATATATGTTTAACTACAATATTCCACCCATAATCCCCATGTAGAAAAATAATTATATTCATATTCTTATCAGAAATGGGTTAAATAGTTTCCTTTGTATGTTTATAAACAATATTCCACCCATAATCCCAATGTAGAAAAATAATTTTTATGCATATTCATAACGGAAATAGGTTTAATTTTTTCCTATGCATGTTTAACTACAATATTCCACCCATAATCCCCATGTAGAAAAAAAATTAAGTGCCTATTCTTATCAGAAACTGATTTAATAGATTTCTATGTATATTTTCAACAATATTCCACCAATAATCCCCATGTAGAAAAATAATTATATTCATATTCTTATCAGAAATGGGTTAAATAGTTTCCTTTGTATGTTTATAAACAATATTCCATTCTTAATCCCCATATAGAAAAATAACTTTATGCATATTCTTATCAGAAATGGGTTAAGTAGGTTCCAATGTAGATTTATAAACAATATTCCACCGAAAATACCCATATAGAAAAATAATTGTATGCACATTCTTATGAGAACTGGGTTAAATAGGTTCCTAAGCATATTTATAAACAATATTCCACCCATAATCCCCATAAATAAAAGTAATTGTATGCATATTTTTTATCAGAAATAGGTTTAATATGTTGCTATGTATGTTTATAAAACAATATTCCACCCATAATCCCAATGTAGAAAAATAATTTTTATGCATATTCATAATGGAAATAGGTTTAATTTTTTCCTATGTATGTTTAACTACAATATTCCACCCATAATCCCCATGTAGAAAAATAATTAAGTGCCTATTCTTATCAGAAACGGATTTAATAGATTTCTATGTATATTTATCAACAATATTCCACCCATAATCCCCATTTGGAAAAATATTTATATTCATAATTCTTATCAGAAATGGGTTAAATAGTTTCCTTTGTATGTTTATAAACAATATTCCACTCTTAATCCCCATATAGAAAAATAACATTATGCATATTCTTACCAGAAATGGGTTAAGTAGGTTCCAATGTAGATTTATAAACAATATTCCACCCAAAATACCCATATAGAAAAATAATTGTATGCACATTCTTATGAGAACTGGGTTAAATAGGTTCCTAAGCATATTTATAAACAATATTCCACCCATAATCCCCATAAATAAAAGTAATTGTATGCATATTTTTTTATCAGAAATAGGTTTAATATGTTGCTATGTATGTTTATAAACAATATTCCACCCATAATCCCAATGTAGAAAAATAATTTTTATGCATATTCATAACGGAAATAGGTTTAATTTTTTCCTATGTATGTTTAACTACAATATTCCACCCATAATCCCCATGTAGAAAAATAATTATATGCATATTCTTATCGGAAATGGGTTAAATAGGTTCTATGTTTATTTATAAACAAGATTCCACCCATAATCCCGATGTAGAAAAATAATTTTATACATATTCATATCAGAAATAGGTTTAATATATTCCTATGTATGTTTAACTACAATATTCCAACCATAATCCACACGTAGAAAAATAATTATATGCATATTCTTATCAGCAATGGGTTAAATAGCTACCTATGTATATTTACAATCAATATTCCACCGATAATTCACATGTAGAAAAATAATGAAATGCGTATTTTTATCAGAAATAGGGTTAATATGCTGCTATCTATCTTCATAAAATATTCTACCCATAATCCCCATGTAGAAAAATAATTGTATGCATATTCTTATGAGAAATGGGTTAAATAGGTTCCTATGTATATTTATAAGCAATATTCCACCCATAATCCATATGTAGAAAAATAATGATATGCCTATTATTATCAGAAATAAGTTTAATAAGTTGCTATGTATGTTTATCTACAATATTCCACACATAATCCCCATGTAGAAAAATAATTATATGCATATTCCTATCAGAAATGGGTTTAATAGGTTCCTATTAATATTTATAAACAAAATTCCACCCATAATCCCCATGTAGAAAAATAATTATATGCATATTCTTATCAGAAATAGCTTAAGTAGGTTGCTATGTATATTTATAAACAATATTCCACCCATAATCCCCATAGAGAAAAGTAATTATATGCATATTCTTATCAGAAATGGGTTAAATAGGTTCCTATGTATATTTATAAAAAATATTCAACCCATAATCCATATGTAGAAAAATAATTATATGCCTATTATTATCAGAAATAGGTTTAATAAGTTGCTATGTCTGTTTATCTACAATATTCCACACATAATCCACATGTAGAAAAATAATTATATGCATATTCTTACCATAAATGGGTTAAATAGGTTCCTTTGTATATTTATAAACAGTATTCCACCCATAATCCCCATATAGAAAAGTAATTATATGCATATTCTTTTCAGAAATGGGTTAAATAGGTTCCTATATATAGATATAAACAATATTCCACCCATAATTCCCATATAGAAAAAGAATGATATGCATATTCTTATCAAAAATGGGTTAAATAGGTTACTATGTATATTTATAAACAATATTCCACCAATAATCCCAATGTAGAAAAATATATATCTGCATATTCTTATCAGAAATGGGTTAAATAGGGTCCTATGTATATTTATAAACAATATTCCACCCATAATCCCCATGTAGAAAAATAATTATATGCATATTCTTATCACAAATGGGTTAAATAGGTTCTTATGTATATTTATAAACAATAATCCACCGATAATCCCCATGTAGAACAATAATTATATGCATATTCTTATCAGAAATGGGTTAAATAGGTTCATATGTATATTTAAAAACAATATTCCACCCATAATCCCCATGTAAAAAAATAATCATATTCTT
The DNA here is from genome assembly GCF_042186555.1 of Aquarana catesbeiana. Lineage (NCBI taxonomy): Eukaryota > Metazoa > Chordata > Amphibia > Anura > Ranidae > Aquarana > Aquarana catesbeiana. The sequence goes on along the minus strand of NC_133328.1, from coordinate 259,091,612 downwards.
ATCAGAAATTGGTTAAATAGGTTCCTTTGTATGTTTATAAACACTATTTCACTCTTAATCCCCATATAGAAAAATAACTATATGCATATTCTTATCAGAAATGGGTTAAATAGGGTCATATGTCTTTACTGTAAGAGCGGCAAGGATGTGGAATTCCCTTCCACAGGCGGTGGTCTCAGCGGGGAGCATTGATAGCTTCAAGAAACTATTAGATAATCACCTGAATGACCGCAATATACAGGGATATGTAATGTAATACTGACACATAATTCACACACATAGGTTGGACTTGATGGACTTGTGTCTTTTTTCAACCTCACCTACTATGTAACTATGTAACTATATGTATATTTATAAACAATATTCCACCCAAAATACAAATATAGAAAACTAATTGTATGCATATTCTTATGAGAAATGGATTAAATAGGTTCCTAAGTATATTTATAAACAATATTCCACCCATAATCCCTATGTAGAAAAATAATTATATGCATATTCTTATGAGAAATAGGTTAAATAGGTTTCTATGTAAATTTATAAACAATATTCCACCCATAATCCCGAAGTAGAATAATAATTATATACATATTCTTATCAGAAATAGGTTTAATTATTTCCTATATATGTTTAACTACAATATTCCACCCATAATCCCCATGTAGAAAAATAATTATATTCATATTCTTATCAGAAATGGGTTAAATAGGTTCCTTTGTATGTTTATAAACAATATTCCACTCTTAATCACCATATAGAAAAATAACTTTATGCATATTCTTATCAGAAATGGGTTAAGTAGGTTCCAATGTAGATTTATAAACAATATTCCACCCAAAATACCCATATAGAGAAATAATTGTATGTACATTCTTATGAGAAATGGGTTAAATAGGTTGCTAAGCATATTTATCAACAATATTCCAATGTAGAAAAATAATTTTTATGCATATTCATAACGGAAATAGGTTTAATTTTTTCCTATGTATGTTTAACTACAATATTCCACCCATAATCCCCATGTAGAAAAATAATTAAGTGTCTATTCTTATCAGAAACGGATTTAATAGATTTCTATGTATATTTATCAACAATATTCCACCCATAATCCCCATTTGGAAAAATATTTATATTCATAATTCTTATCAGAAATGGGTTAAATAGTTTCCTTTGTATGTTTATAAACAATATTCCACTCTTAATCCCCATATAGAAAAATAACATTATGCATATTCTTACCAGAAATGGGTTAAGTAGGTTCCAATGTAGATTTATAAACAATATTCCACCCAAAATACCCATATAGAAAAATAATTGTATGCACATTCTTATGAGAACTGGGTTAAATAGGTTCCTAAGCATATTTATAAACAATATTCCACCCATAATCCCCATAAATAAAAGTAATTGTATGCATATTTTTTTATCAGAAATAGGTTTAATATGTTGCTATGTATGTTTATAAAACAATATTCCACCCATAATCCCAATGTAGAAAAATAATTTTTATGCATATTCATAACGGAAATAGGTTTAATTTTTTCCTATGTATGTTTAACTACAATATTCCACCCATAATCCCCATGTAGAAAAATAATTAAGTGCCTATTCTTATCAGAAACGGATTTAATAGATTTCTATGTATATTTATCAACAATATTCCACCCATAATCCCCATTTGGAAAAATATTTATATTCATAATTCTTATCAGAAATGGGTTAAATAGTTTCCTTTGTATGTTTATAAACAATATTCCACTCTTAATCCCCATATAGAAAAATAACATTATGCATATTCTTACCAGAAATGGGTTAAGTAGGTTTCAATGTAGATTTATAAACAATATTCCACCCAAAATACCCATATTGAAAAATAATTGTATGCATATTCTTATGAGAAATGGGTTAAATAGGCTCCTATGTATATTTATAAACAATATTCCACCCAAAATACCCATATAGAAAAATAATTGTATGCATATTCTTATGAGAAATGGATTAAATAGGTTCCTAAGTATATTTATGAACAATATTCAACCCATAATCCCCATGTGGAAAAATAATTATATGCATATTCTTATGAGAAATGGGTTAAATAGGTTCCTATGTGTATTTATAAACAATATTCCACCCAAAATCCCAATGTAGAATAATAATTATATGCATATTCTTATCATAAATGGGTTGAAAAGGTTCCTATGTATATTTATAAACAGTATTCCACCCATAATCCCCATATAGAAAAGTAATTATATGCATATTCTTATCAGAAATGCATTAATTCGTTCCTATATATAGATATAAACAATATTCCACCCATAATCCCCTTATAGAAAAAGAATGATATGCATATTCTTATCAAAAATGCATTAAATAGGTTATGCTTCATATATAATATGAACAGTAAATATACCTCTCAGTATGGAGGTTAAACACCCGTGAGGGAAGTGACAATAAGTGCTAATGTGAAAAACATTGGGAGGAACGGCGTGCTGACGTCACCACATACTACTACGCTGATTCCGGAAGCGACGGGAAGCGAATTGTAGCCGGCCGGCCATTGATTTTGTGAAGCGAATTTGTACGACATAATTGTAAGTGTAATTTTAATCTTAATTAAACTGTGTTAAACTTGCTACACTATGGGAGCCTCTTTCTGTTTATCCATATGGGTGATGAGCGTTTAACCCAACACCTAGAAGATTTGTGGTGGAGAGAAACAGTGGGATCCTTCATTTGCCAAGACCCGCGGCTGGGGTTTACAACCACATGCCTACTTGATCTCTGTGACAGGGGATCAATGGAGCTGGTAAGGGGCAGTATTCACATTGGTGGAGGAGTCCTGCTGTCATCACATCCTTCCTGGTGATATCACTGTGGTACATACACCGTATGGATCCCTGTCCTTAACCACTTTTTGAAGAAATTTTTCGTCAATGAACTTTTTTCATTTCAGATTGTTCTTTAATGGAGTAAATGTGCCATGTTCCTCGCTGGACAGGGTATCACATAGTTTTTCACATTAGCACTTATTGTCACTTCCCTCACGGGTGTTTAACCTCCATACTGAGAGGTATATTTTACTGTTCATATTATATATTAAGCATATCATTTCTTAGCGCAGCTACCTGTTGGAATATCTGTAATTTTAGTGTGGTTGTCTCACATTTTTATTTTGCAGCTGTTTGTTATTTTACACAATCTGTATATTTTATGTACGGGTTTTCTTTGGGATAACACGGTCATTTTTTCTGATATAATTGCTTTAAAAAGGTTCCCATGCATATTTATAAACAATATTCCACCCATAATCCCCATGTAGAAAAATAATTATATGCATATTCTTTTCCAAAATGGGTTAAATAGGTTACTATGTATATTTATAAACAATATTCCACCAATAATCCCCATGTAGAAAAATGTATATCTGCATATTCTTAACAGAAATGGGTTAAATAGGGTCCTATGAATATTTATAAACAATATTCCACCCATAATCACCATGTAGAAAAATAATTATATGCATATTCTTATCATAAATGGGTTAAATAGGTTCCTATGTATATTTATAAACAATATTCCACCCATAATCCCCATGTAGAAAAATAATGTTATGCATATTCTTGTCAGAAATGGGTTAAATAGGTTCCTATGTATATTTATAAACAATATTCCACCCATAATCCCCATGTAGAAAAATAATTATATTCATATTCTTATCAGAAATGGGTTAAATAGGTTCCTATGTATGTTTAGAGACAATATTCCACTCTTAATCCACATATAGAAAAATAACTATACATAATTCTTATCAGAAATGGGTTAAGTAGGTTCCTATGTATATTTATAAACAATATTCCACCCAAAATACCCTTATAGAAAAATAATTGTTTGCATATTCTTATGAGAAATGGGTTAAATAGGTTCCTAAGTATATTTATAAACAATATTCCACCCATAATCCCCATGTAGAAAAATAATTATATGCATATTCTTATCACAAATGGGTTAAATAGGTTCTTATGTATAGTTATAAACAATAATCCACCGATAATCCCCATGTAGAAAAATAATTATATGCATATTCTTATCAGAAATGGGTTAAATAGGTTCATATGTATATTTAAGAACAATATTCCACCCATAATCCCCATGTACAAAAATAATCATATTCTTATTCTTATCAGAAAATGGTTAAATAGGTTCCTTTGTATGTTTATAAACAATATTTCACTCTTAATCCCCATGTAGAAAAATAATTATATGCATATACTTATCAGAAATGGGTTAAGTAGGTTCCTATGTATATTTATAAACAATATTCCACCCAAAATACCCAAATAGAAAAATAATTATATTCATATTCTTATCAGAAATGGGTTAAATAGGTTCCTTTGTATGTTTAGAAACAATATTCCACTCTTAATCCCCATATAGAAAAATAACTTTATGCATATTCTTATCAGAAATGGGTTAAGTAGGTTCCTATGTATATTTATAAACAATATTCCACCCAAAATACCCATATGGAAAAATAATTGTATGCATGATTTTATGAGAAATGTGTTAAATAGGTTCCTAAGTATATTTATAAACAAAATTCCACCCATAATCCCCTTAAAGAAAAAGAATTATATGCATATTCTTATCAAAAATGGGTTAAATAGGTTCCAATGTATATTTATAAACAATATTCCACCCAAAATACCCATAAAGAGAAATAAATGTATGCATATTCTTATGAGAAATGGTTTAAATAGGTTCCTAAATATATTTATAAACAATATTCCACCCAAAATCACCATGTAGAAAAATAATTATATGCATATTCTTCTGAGAAATAGGTTAAATAGGTTCCTATGTAAAATTGTAAACAATATTCCACCCATAATCCCGAAGTAGAATAATAATTATATGCATATTCTTATCAGAAATGGGTTAAATAGGTTCCTATGTATATTTATAAACAATATTCCATCCATGATCCCCAAATCGAAAAGTAATTATATGCATATTCTTATCAGAAATGGGTTAAATAGGTTCCTATATATAGATAAAAACAATATTCCACCCATAATCCCCATATAGAAAAAGAATCATATGCATATTCTTATCTAAAATTGTTTAAATAGGGTCCTATGTATATTTATAAACAATATTCCACCAATAATCCCAATGTACAATAATAATTATATGCATATTCTTATCATAAATGGGTTAAATAGGTTCCTATGTATATTAATAAACAGTATTCCACTCTTAATCCCCATATAGAAAAATAACTATATGCATATTCTTATCAGAAATGGGTTAAATAGGTTCCTATATATAGATATAAACAATATTCCACCCATAATCCCCATATAGAAAAAGAATGATATGCATATTCTTATCAAAAATGGGTTAAATAGGTTCCCATGCATATTTATAAACAATATTCCACCCATAATCCCCTTGTAGAAAAATAATTATATGCACATTATTGTCCAAAATGGGTTAAATAGGTTACTATGTATATTTATAAACAATATTCCACCAATAAACTCCATGTAGAAAAATATATATCTGCATATTCTTATCAGAAATGGGTTAAATAGGGTCCTATGTATATTTATAAACAATATTCCACCCATAATCCCCATGTAGAAAAATAATTATATGCATATTCTTATCAGAAATGGGTTAAATAGCTTCTTATGTATATGCATAAACAATAATCCACGATAATCCCCATGTAGAAAAATAATTATATGCATATTCTTATCAGAAATGGGTTTAATAGGTTCATATGTATATTTAAAAACAATATTCCACCCATAATCCCCATGTACAAAAATAATCAAATATCAGAAATTGGTTAAATAGGTTCCTTTGTATGTTTATAAACAATATTTCACTCTTAATCCCCATATAGAAAAATAATTGTATGCATATTCTTATGAGAAATGGGTTAAATAGTTTCTTAAGTATATTTAAAAACAATATTCCACCCATAATCCCTATGTAGAAAAATAATTATATGCATATTCTTATGAGAAATAGGTTAAAAGGTTTCTATGTAAATGTATAAACAATATTCCACCCATAATCCTGAAGTAGAATAATAATTATATACATATTGTTATCAGAAATGGGTTAAATAGGTTCCTATGTGTATTTATAAACAATATTCCACCCATAATCCCCATATAGAAAAGTAATTATATGCATATTCTTATCAGAAATGGGTTAAATAGGTTCCTATATATAGATATAAACAATATTCCACCCATAATCCCTATATAGAAAAAGAATGATATGCATATTCTTATCAAAAATGGGTTAAATAGGTTCCTATGTATATTTATAAACAATATTCCGCCCATAATCCCAATGTAGAAAAATAATTTTATGCATATTCATATCAGAAATAGGTTTAATTTTTATCTATATATGTTTAACTACAATATTCCACCCATAATCCCCATGTAGAAAAATAATTATATTCATATTCTTATCAGAAATGGGTTAAATAGTTTCCTTTGTATGTTTATAAACAATATTCCACCCATAATCCCAATGTAGAAAAATAATTTTTATGCATATTCATAACGGAAATAGGTTTAATTTTTTCCTATGCATGTTTAACTACAATATTCCACCCATAATCCCCATGTAGAAAAAAAATTAAGTGCCTATTCTTATCAGAAACTGATTTAATAGATTTCTATGTATATTTTCAACAATATTCCACCAATAATCCCCATGTAGAAAAATAATTATATTCATATTCTTATCAGAAATGGGTTAAATAGTTTCCTTTGTATGTTTATAAACAATATTCCATTCTTAATCCCCATATAGAAAAATAACTTTATGCATATTCTTATCAGAAATGGGTTAAGTAGGTTCCAATGTAGATTTATAAACAATATTCCACCGAAAATACCCATATAGAAAAATAATTGTATGCACATTCTTATGAGAACTGGGTTAAATAGGTTCCTAAGCATATTTATAAACAATATTCCACCCATAATCCCCATAAATAAAAGTAATTGTATGCATATTTTTTATCAGAAATAGGTTTAATATGTTGCTATGTATGTTTATAAAACAATATTCCACCCATAATCCCAATGTAGAAAAATAATTTTTATGCATATTCATAATGGAAATAGGTTTAATTTTTTCCTATGTATGTTTAACTACAATATTCCACCCATAATCCCCATGTAGAAAAATAATTAAGTGCCTATTCTTATCAGAAACGGATTTAATAGATTTCTATGTATATTTATCAACAATATTCCACCCATAATCCCCATTTGGAAAAATATTTATATTCATAATTCTTATCAGAAATGGGTTAAATAGTTTCCTTTGTATGTTTATAAACAATATTCCACTCTTAATCCCCATATAGAAAAATAACATTATGCATATTCTTACCAGAAATGGGTTAAGTAGGTTCCAATGTAGATTTATAAACAATATTCCACCCAAAATACCCATATAGAAAAATAATTGTATGCACATTCTTATGAGAACTGGGTTAAATAGGTTCCTAAGCATATTTATAAACAATATTCCACCCATAATCCCCATAAATAAAAGTAATTGTATGCATATTTTTTTATCAGAAATAGGTTTAATATGTTGCTATGTATGTTTATAAACAATATTCCACCCATAATCCCAATGTAGAAAAATAATTTTTATGCATATTCATAACGGAAATAGGTTTAATTTTTTCCTATGTATGTTTAACTACAATATTCCACCCATAATCCCCATGTAGAAAAATAATTATATGCATATTCTTATCGGAAATGGGTTAAATAGGTTCTATGTTTATTTATAAACAAGATTCCACCCATAATCCCGATGTAGAAAAATAATTTTATACATATTCATATCAGAAATAGGTTTAATATATTCCTATGTATGTTTAACTACAATATTCCAACCATAATCCACACGTAGAAAAATAATTATATGCATATTCTTATCAGCAATGGGTTAAATAGCTACCTATGTATATTTACAATCAATATTCCACCGATAATTCACATGTAGAAAAATAATGAAATGCGTATTTTTATCAGAAATAGGGTTAATATGCTGCTATCTATCTTCATAAAATATTCTACCCATAATCCCCATGTAGAAAAATAATTGTATGCATATTCTTATGAGAAATGGGTTAAATAGGTTCCTATGTATATTTATAAGCAATATTCCACCCATAATCCATATGTAGAAAAATAATGATATGCCTATTATTATCAGAAATAAGTTTAATAAGTTGCTATGTATGTTTATCTACAATATTCCACACATAATCCCCATGTAGAAAAATAATTATATGCATATTCCTATCAGAAATGGGTTTAATAGGTTCCTATTAATATTTATAAACAAAATTCCACCCATAATCCCCATGTAGAAAAATAATTATATGCATATTCTTATCAGAAATAGCTTAAGTAGGTTGCTATGTATATTTATAAACAATATTCCACCCATAATCCCCATAGAGAAAAGTAATTATATGCATATTCTTATCAGAAATGGGTTAAATAGGTTCCTATGTATATTTATAAAAAATATTCAACCCATAATCCATATGTAGAAAAATAATTATATGCCTATTATTATCAGAAATAGGTTTAATAAGTTGCTATGTCTGTTTATCTACAATATTCCACACATAATCCACATGTAGAAAAATAATTATATGCATATTCTTACCATAAATGGGTTAAATAGGTTCCTTTGTATATTTATAAACAGTATTCCACCCATAATCCCCATATAGAAAAGTAATTATATGCATATTCTTTTCAGAAATGGGTTAAATAGGTTCCTATATATAGATATAAACAATATTCCACCCATAATTCCCATATAGAAAAAGAATGATATGCATATTCTTATCAAAAATGGGTTAAATAGGTTACTATGTATATTTATAAACAATATTCCACCAATAATCCCAATGTAGAAAAATATATATCTGCATATTCTTATCAGAAATGGGTTAAATAGGGTCCTATGTATATTTATAAACAATATTCCACCCATAATCCCCATGTAGAAAAATAATTATATGCATATTCTTATCACAAATGGGTTAAATAGGTTCTTATGTATATTTATAAACAATAATCCACCGATAATCCCCATGTAGAACAATAATTATATGCATATTCTTATCAGAAATGGGTTAAATAGGTTCATATGTATATTTAAAAACAATATTCCACCCATAATCCCCATGTAAAAAAATAATCATATTCTTATCAGAAATTGGTTAAATAGGTTCCTTTGTATGTTTATAAACACTATTTCACTCTTAATCCCCATATAGAAAAATAACTATATGCATATTCTTATCAGAAATGGGTTAAATAGGGTCATATGTCTTTACTGTAAGAGCGGCAAGGATGTGGAATTCCCTTCCACAGGCGGTGGTCTCAGCGGGGAGCATTGATAGCTTCAAGAAACTATTAGATAATCACCTGAATGACCGCAATATACAGGGATATGTAATGTAATACTGACACATAATTCACACACATAGGTTGGACTTGATGGACTTGTGTCTTTTTTCAACCTCACCTACTATGTAACTATGTAACTATATGTATATTTATAAACAATATTCCACCCAAAATACAAATATAGAAAACTAATTGTATGCATATTCTTATGAGAAATGGATTAAATAGGTTCCTAAGTATATTTATAAACAATATTCCACCCATAATCCCTATGTAGAAAAATAATTATATGCATATTCTTATGAGAAATAGGTTAAATAGGTTTCTATGTAAATTTATAAACAATATTCCACCCATAATCCCGAAGTAGAATAATAATTATATACATATTCTTATCAGAAATAGGTTTAATTATTTCCTATATATGTTTAACTACAATATTCCACCCATAATCCCCATGTAGAAAAATAATTATATTCATATTCTTATCAGAAATGGGTTAAATAGGTTCCTTTGTATGTTTATAAACAATATTCCACTCTTAATCACCATATAGAAAAATAACTTTATGCATATTCTTATCAGAAATGGGTTAAGTAGGTTCCAATGTAGATTTATAAACAATATTCCACCCAAAATACCCATATAGAGAAATAATTGTATGTACATTCTTATGAGAAATGGGTTAAATAGGTTGCTAAGCATATTTATCAACAATATTCCAATGTAGAAAAATAATTTTTATGCATATTCATAACGGAAATAGGTTTAATTTTTTCCTATGTATGTTTAACTACAATATTCCACCCATAATCCCCATGTAGAAAAATAATTAAGTGTCTATTCTTATCAGAAACGGATTTAATAGATTTCTATGTATATTTATCAACAATATTCCACCCATAATCCCCATTTGGAAAAATATTTATATTCATAATTCTTATCAGAAATGGGTTAAATAGTTTCCTTTGTATGTTTATAAACAATATTCCACTCTTAATCCCCATATAGAAAAATAACATTATGCATATTCTTACCAGAAATGGGTTAAGTAGGTTCCAATGTAGATTTATAAACAATATTCCACCCAAAATACCCATATAGAAAAATAATTGTATGCACATTCTTATGAGAACTGGGTTAAATAGGTTCCTAAGCATATTTATAAACAATATTCCACCCATAATCCCCATAAATAAAAGTAATTGTATGCATATTTTTTTATCAGAAATAGGTTTAATATGTTGCTATGTATGTTTATAAAACAATATTCCACCCATAATCCCAATGTAGAAAAATAATTTTTATGCATATTCATAACGGAAATAGGTTTAATTTTTTCCTATGTATGTTTAACTACAATATTCCACCCATAATCCCCATGTAGAAAAATAATTAAGTGCCTATTCTTATCAGAAACGGATTTAATAGATTTCTATGTATATTTATCAACAATATTCCACCCATAATCCCCATTTGGAAAAATATTTATATTCATAATTCTTATCAGAAATGGGTTAAATAGTTTCCTTTGTATGTTTATAAACAATATTCCACTCTTAATCCCCATATAGAAAAATAACATTATGCATATTCTTACCAGAAATGGGTTAAGTAGGTTTCAATGTAGATTTATAAACAATATTCCACCCAAAATACCCATATTGAAAAATAATTGTATGCATATTCTTATGAGAAATGGGTTAAATAGGCTCCTATGTATATTTATAAACAATATTCCACCCAAAATACCCATATAGAAAAATAATTGTATGCATATTCTTATGAGAAATGGATTAAATAGGTTCCTAAGTATATTTATGAACAATATTCAACCCATAATCCCCATGTAGAAAAATAATTATATGCATATTCTTATGAGAAATGGGTTAAATAGGTTCCTATGTGTATTTATAAACAATATTCCACCCAAAATCCCAATGTAGAATAATAATTATATGCATATTCTTATCATAAATGGGTTGAAAAGGTTCCTATGTATATTTATAAACAGTATTCCACCCATAATCCCCATATAGAAAAGTAATTATATGCATATTCTTATCAGAAATGCATTAATTCGTTCCTATATATAGATATAAACAATATTCCACCCATAATCCCCTTATAGAAAAAGAATGATATGCATATTCTTATCAAAAATGCATTAAATAGGTTATGCTTCATATATAATATGAACAGTAAATATACCTCTCAGTATGGAGGTTAAACACCCGTGAGGGAAGTGACAATAAGTGCTAATGTGAAAAACATTGGGAGGAACGGCGTGCTGACGTCACCACATACTACTACGCTGATTCCGGAAGCGACGGGAAGCGAATTGTAGCCGGCCGGCCATTGATTTTGTGAAGCGAATTTGTACGACATAATTGTAAGTGTAATTTTAATCTTAATTAAACTGTGTTAAACTTGCTACACTATGGGAGCCTCTTTCTGTTTATCCATATGGGTGATGAGCGTTTAACCCAACACCTAGAAGATTTGTGGTGGAGAGAAACAGTGGGATCCTTCATTTGCCAAGACCCGCGGCTGGGGTTTACAACCACATGCCTACTTGATCTCTGTGACAGGGGATCAATGGAGCTGGTAAGGGGCAGTATTCACATTGGTGGAGGAGTCCTGCTGTCATCACATCCTTCCTGGTGATATCACTGTGGTACATACACCGTATGGATCCCTGTCCTTAACCACTTTTTGAAGAAATTTTTCGTCAATGAACTTTTTTCATTTCAGATTGTTCTTTAATGGAGTAAATGTGCCATGTTCCTCGCTGGACAGGGTATCACATAGTTTTTCACATTAGCACTTATTGTCACTTCCCTCACGGGTGTTTAACCTCCATACTGAGAGGTATATTTTACTGTTCATATTATATATTAAGCATATCATTTCTTAGCGCAGCTACCTGTTGGAATATCTGTAATTTTAGTGTGGTTGTCTCACATTTTTATTTTGCAGCTGTTTGTTATTTTACACAATCTGTATATTTTATGTACGGGTTTTCTTTGGGATAACACGGTCATTTTTTCTGATATAATTGCTTTAAAAAGGTTCCCATGCATATTTATAAACAATATTCCACCCATAATCCCCATGTAGAAAAATAATTATATGCATATTCTTTTCCAAAATGGGTTAAATAGGTTACTATGTATATTTATAAACAATATTCCACCAATAATCCCCATGTAGAAAAATGTATATCTGCATATTCTTAACAGAAATGGGTTAAATAGGGTCCTATGAATATTTATAAACAATATTCCACCCATAATCACCATGTAGAAAAATAATTATATGCATATTCTTATCATAAATGGGTTAAATAGGTTCCTATGTATATTTATAAACAATATTCCACCCATAATCCCCATGTAGAAAAATAATGTTATGCATATTCTTGTCAGAAATGGGTTAAATAGGTTCCTATGTATATTTATAAACAATATTCCACCCATAATCCCCATGTAGAAAAATAATTATATTCATATTCTTATCAGAAATGGGTTAAATAGGTTCCTATGTATGTTTAGAGACAATATTCCACTCTTAATCCACATATAGAAAAATAACTATACATAATTCTTATCAGAAATGGGTTAAGTAGGTTCCTATGTATATTTATAAACAATATTCCACCCAAAATACCCTTATAGAAAAATAATTGTTTGCATATTCTTATGAGAAATGGGTTAAATAGGTTCCTAAGTATATTTATAAACAATATTCCACCCATAATCCCCATGTAGAAAAATAATTATATGCATATTCTTATCACAAATGGGTTAAATAGGTTCTTATGTATAGTTATAAACAATAATCCACCGATAATCCCCATGTAGAAAAATAATTATATGCATATTCTTATCAGAAATGGGTTAAATAGGTTCATATGTATATTTAAGAACAATATTCCACCCATAATCCCCATGTACAAAAATAATCATATTCTTATTCTTATCAGAAAATGGTTAAATAGGTTCCTTTGTATGTTTATAAACAATATTTCACTCTTAATCCCCATGTAGAAAAATAATTATATGCATATACTTATCAGAAATGGGTTAAGTAGGTTCCTATGTATATTTATAAACAATATTCCACCCAAAATACCCAAATAGAAAAATAATTATATTCATATTCTTATCAGAAATGGGTTAAATAGGTTCCTTTGTATGTTTAGAAACAATATTCCACTCTTAATCCCCATATAGAAAAATAACTTTATGCATATTCTTATCAGAAATGGGTTAAGTAGGTTCCTATGTATATTTATAAACAATATTCCACCCAAAATACCCATATGGAAAAATAATTGTATGCATGATTTTATGAGAAATGTGTTAAATAGGTTCCTAAGTATATTTATAAACAAAATTCCACCCATAATCCCCTTAAAGAAAAAGAATTATATGCATATTCTTATCAAAAATGGGTTAAATAGGTTCCAATGTATATTTATAAACAATATTCCACCCAAAATACCCATAAAGAGAAATAAATGTATGCATATTCTTATGAGAAATGGTTTAAATAGGTTCCTAAATATATTTATAAACAATATTCCACCCAAAATCACCATGTAGAAAAATAATTATATGCATATTCTTCTGAGAAATAGGTTAAATAGGTTCCTATGTAAAATTGTAAACAATATTCCACCCATAATCCCGAAGTAGAATAATAATTATATGCATATTCTTATCAGAAATGGGTTAAATAGGTTCCTATGTATATTTATAAACAATATTCCATCCATGATCCCCAAATCGAAAAGTAATTATATGCATATTCTTATCAGAAATGGGTTAAATAGGTTCCTATATATAGATAAAAACAATATTCCACCCATAATCCCCATATAGAAAAAGAATCATATGCATATTCTTATCTAAAATTGTTTAAATAGGGTCCTATGTATATTTATAAACAATATTCCACCAATAATCCCAATGTACAATAATAATTATATGCATATTCTTATCATAAATGGGTTAAATAGGTTCCTATGTATATTAATAAACAGTATTCCACTCTTAATCCCCATATAGAAAAATAACTATATGCATATTCTTATCAGAAATGGGTTAAATAGGTTCCTATATATAGATATAAACAATATTCCACCCATAATCCCCATATAGAAAAAGAATGATATGCATATTCTTATCAAAAATGGGTTAAATAGGTTCCCATGCATATTTATAAACAATATTCCACCCATAATCCCCTTGTAGAAAAATAATTATATGCACATTATTGTCCAAAATGGGTTAAATAGGTTACTATGTATATTTATAAACAATATTCCACCAATAAACTCCATGTAGAAAAATATATATCTGCATATTCTTATCAGAAATGGGTTAAATAGGGTCCTATGTATATTTATAAACAATATTCCACCCATAATCCCCATGTAGAAAAATAATTATATGCATATTCTTATCAGAAATGGGTTAAATAGCTTCTTATGTATATGCATAAACAATAATCCACGATAATCCCCATGTAGAAAAATAATTATATGCATATTCTTATCAGAAATGGGTTTAATAGGTTCATATGTATATTTAAAAACAATATTCCACCCATAATCCCCATGTACAAAAATAATCAAATATCAGAAATTGGTTAAATAGGTTCCTTTGTATGTTTATAAACAATATTTCACTCTTAATCCCCATATAGAAAAATAATTGTATGCATATTCTTATGAGAAATGGGTTAAATAGTTTCTTAAGTATATTTAAAAACAATATTCCACCCATAATCCCTATGTAGAAAAATAATTATATGCATATTCTTATGAGAAATAGGTTAAAAGGTTTCTATGTAAATGTATAAACAATATTCCACCCATAATCCTGAAGTAGAATAATAATTATATACATATTGTTATCAGAAATGGGTTAAATAGGTTCCTATGTGTATTTATAAACAATATTCCACCCATAATCCCCATATAGAAAAGTAATTATATGCATATTCTTATCAGAAATGGGTTAAATAGGTTCCTATATATAGATATAAACAATATTCCACCCATAATCCCTATATAGAAAAAGAATGATATGCATATTCTTATCAAAAATGGGTTAAATAGGTTCCTATGTATATTTATAAACAATATTCCGCCCATAATCCCAATGTAGAAAAATAATTTTATGCATATTCATATCAGAAATAGGTTTAATTTTTATCTATATATGTTTAACTACAATATTCCACCCATAATCCCCATGTAGAAAAATAATTATATTCATATTCTTATCAGAAATGGGTTAAATAGTTTCCTTTGTATGTTTATAAACAATATTCCACCCATAATCCCAATGTAGAAAAATAATTTTTATGCATATTCATAACGGAAATAGGTTTAATTTTTTCCTATGCATGTTTCACTACAATATTCCACCCATAATCCCCATGTAGAAAAAAAATTAAGTGCCTATTCTTATCAGAAACTGATTTAATAGATTTCTATGTATATTTTCAACAATATTCCACCAATAATCCCCATGTAGAAAAATAATTATATTCATATTCTTATCAGAAATGGGTTAAATAGTTTCCTTTGTATGTTTATAAACAATATTCCATTCTTAATCCCCATATAGAAAAATAACTTTATGCATATTCTTATCAGAAATGGGTTAAGTAGGTTCCAATGTAGATTTATAAACAATATTCCACCGAAAATACCCATATAGAAAAATAATTGTATGCACATTCTTATGAGAACTGGGTTAAATAGGTTCCTAAGCATATTTATAAACAATATTCCACCCATAATCCCCATAAATAAAAGTAATTGTATGCATATTTTTTATCAGAAATAGGTTTAATATGTTGCTATGTATGTTTATAAAACAATATTCCACCCATAATCCCAATGTAGAAAAATAATTTTTATGCATATTCATAATGGAAATAGGTTTAATTTTTTCCTATGTATGTTTAACTACAATATTCCACCCATAATCCCCATGTAGAAAAATAATTAAGTGCCTATTCTTATCAGAAACGGATTTAATAGATTTCTATGTATATTTATCAACAATATTCCACCCATAATCCCCATTTGGAAAAATATTTATATTCATAATTCTTATCAGAAATGGGTTAAATAGTTTCCTTTGTATGTTTATAAACAATATTCCACTCTTAATCCCCATATAGAAAAATAACATTATGCATATTCTTACCAGAAATGGGTTAAGTAGGTTCCAATGTAGATTTATAAACAATATTCCACCCAAAATACCCATATAGAAAAATAATTGTATGCACATTCTTATGAGAACTGGGTTAAATAGGTTCCTAAGCATATTTATAAACAATATTCCACCCATAATCCCCATAAATAAAAGTAATTGTATGCATATTTTTTTATCAGAAATAGGTTTAATATGTTGCTATGTATGTTTATAAACAATATTCCACCCATAATCCCAATGTAGAAAAATAATTTTTATGCATATTCATAACGGAAATAGGTTTAATTTTTTCCTATGTATGTTTAACTACAATATTCCACCCATAATCCCCATGTAGAAAAATAATTATATGCATATTCTTATCGGAAATGGGTTAAATAGGTTCTATGTTTATTTATAAACAAGATTCCACCCATAATCCCGATGTAGAAAAATAATTTTATACATATTCATATCAGAAATAGGTTTAATATATTCCTATGTATGTTTAACTACAATATTCCAACCATAATCCACACGTAGAAAAATAATTATATGCATATTCTTATCAGCAATGGGTTAAATAGCTACCTATGTATATTTACAATCAATATTCCACCGATAATTCACATGTAGAAAAATAATGAAATGCGTATTTTTATCAGAAATAGGGTTAATATGCTGCTATCTATCTTCATAAAATATTCTACCCATAATCCCCATGTAGAAAAATAATTGTATGCATATTCTTATGAGAAATGGGTTAAATAGGTTCCTATGTATATTTATAAGCAATATTCCACCCATAATCCATATGTAGAAAAATAATGATATGCCTATTATTATCAGAAATAAGTTTAATAAGTTGCTATGTATGTTTATCTACAATATTCCACACATAATCCCCATGTAGAAAAATAATTATATGCATATTCCTATCAGAAATGGGTTTAATAGGTTCCTATTAATATTTATAAACAAAATTCCACCCATAATCCCCATGTAGAAAAATAATTATATGCATATTCTTATCAGAAATAGCTTAAGTAGGTTGCTATGTATATTTATAAACAATATTCCACCCATAATCCCCATAGAGAAAAGTAATTATATGCATATTCTTATCAGAAATGGGTTAAATAGGTTCCTATGTATATTTATAAAAAATATTCAACCCATAATCCATATGTAGAAAAATAATTATATGCCTATTATTATCAGAAATAGGTTTAATAAGTTGCTATGTCTGTTTATCTACAATATTCCACACATAATCCACATGTAGAAAAATAATTATATGCATATTCTTACCATAAATGGGTTAAATAGGTTCCTTTGTATATTTATAAACAGTATTCCACCCATAATCCCCATATAGAAAAGTAATTATATGCATATTCTTTTCAGAAATGGGTTAAATAGGTTCCTATATATAGATATAAACAATATTCCACCCATAATTCCCATATAGAAAAAGAATGATATGCATATTCTTATCAAAAATGGGTTAAATAGGTTACTATGTATATTTATAAACAATATTCCACCAATAATCCCAATGTAGAAAAATATATATCTGCATATTCTTATCAGAAATGGGTTAAATAGGGTCCTATGTATATTTATAAACAATATTCCACCCATAATCCCCATGTAGAAAAATAATTATATGCATATTCTTATCACAAATGGGTTAAATAGGTTCTTATGTATATTTATAAACAATAATCCACCGATAATCCCCATGTAGAACAATAATTATATGCATATTCTTATCAGAAATGGGTTAAATAGGTTCATATGTATATTTAAAAACAATATTCCACCCATAATCCCCATGTAAAAAAATAATCATATTCTTATCAGAAATTGGTTAAATAGGTTCCTTTGTATGTTTATAAACACTATTTCACTCTTAATCCCCATATAGAAAAATAACTATATGCATATTCTTATCAGAATGGGTTAAATAGGGTCATATGTCTTTACTGTAAGAGCGGCAAGGATGTGGAATTCCCTTCCACAGGCGGTGGTCTCAGCGGGGAGCATTGATAGCTTCAAGAAACTATTAGATAATCACCTGAATGACCGCAATATACAGGGATATGTAATGTAATACTGACACATAATTCACACACATAGGTTGGACTTGATGGACTGTGTCTTTTTTCAACCTCACCTACTATGTAACTATATGTATATTTATAAACAATATTCCACCCAAAATACAAATATAGAAAACTAATTGTATGCATATTCTTATGAGAAATGGATTAAATAGGTTCCTAAGTATATTTATAAACAATATTCCACCCATAATCCCTATGTAGAAAAATAATTATATGCATATTCTTATGAGAAATAGGTTAAATAGGTTTCTATGTAAATTTATAAACAATATTCCACCCATAATCCCGAAGTAGAATAATAATTATATACATATTCTTATCAGAAATAGGTTTAATTATTTCCTATATATGTTTAACTACAATATTCCACCCATAATCCCCATGTAGAAAAATAATTATATTCATATTCTTATCAGAAATGGGTTAAATAGGTTCCTTTGTATGTTTATAAACAATATTCCACTCTTAATCACCATATAGAAAAATAACTTTATGCATATTCTTATCAGAAATGGGTTAAGTAGGTTCCAATGTAGATTTATAAACAATATTCCACCCAAAATACCCATATAGAGAAATAATTGTATGTACATTCTTATGAGAAATGGGTTAAATAGGTTGCTAAGCATATTTATCAACAATATTCCAATGTAGAAAAATAATTTTTATGCATATTCATAACGGAAATAGGTTTAATTTTTTCCTATGTATGTTTAACTACAATATTCCACCCATAATCCCCATGTAGAAAAATAATTAAGTGTCTATTCTTATCAGAAACGGATTAATAGATTTCTATGTATATTTATCAACAATATTCCACCCATAATCCCCATTTGGAAAAATATTTATATTCATAATTCTTATCAGAAATGGGTTAAATAGTTTCCTTTGTATGTTTATAAACAATATTCCACTCTTAATCCCCATATAGAAAAATAACATTATGCATATTCTTACCAGAAATGGGTTAAGTAGGTTCCAATGTAGATTTATAAACAATATTCCACCCAAAATACCATATAGAAAAATAATTGTATGCACATTCTTATGAGAACTGGGTTAAATAGGTTCCTAAGCATATTATAAACAATATTCCACCCATAATCCCCATAAATAAAAGTAATTGTATGCATATTTTTTTATCAGAAATAGGTTTAATATGTTGCTATGTATGTTTATAAAACAATATTCCACCCATAATCCCAATGTAGAAAAATAATTTTTATGCATATTCATAACGGAAATAGGTTTAATTTTTTCCTATGTATGTTTAACTACAATATTCCACCCATAATCCCCATGTAGAAAAATAATTAAGTGCCTATTCTTATCTTATCAGAAACGGATTTAATAGATTTCTATGTATATTTATCAACAATATTCCACCCATAATCCCCATTTGGAAAAATATTTATATTCATAATTCTTATCAGAAATGGGTTAAATAGTTTCCTTTGTATGTTTATAAACAATATTCCACTCTTAATCCCCATATAGAAAAATAACATTATGCATATTCTTACCAGAAATGGGTTAAGTAGGTTTCAATGTAGATTTATAAACAATATTCCACCCAAAATACCCATATTGAAAAATAATTGTATGCATATTCTTATGAGAAATGGGTTAAATAGGCTCCTATGTATATTTATAAACAATATTCCACCAAAATACCCATATAGAAAAATAATTGTATGCATATTCTTATGAGAAATGGATTAAATAGGTTCCTAAGTATATTTATGAACAATATTCAACCCATAATCCCCATGTAGAAAAATAATTATATGCATATTCTTATGAGAAATGGGTTAAATAGGTTCCTATGTGTATTTATAAACAATATTCCACCCAAAATCCCAATGTAGAATAATAATTATATGCATATTCTTATCATAAATGGGTTGAAAAGGTTCCTATGTATATTATAAACAGTATTCCACCCATAATCCCCATATAGAAAAGTAATTATATGCATATTCTTATCAGAAATGCATTAATTCGTTCCTATATATAGATATAAACAATATTCCACCCATAATCCCCTTATAGAAAAAGAATGATATGCATATTCTTATCAAAAATGCATTAAATAGGTTATGCTTCATATATAATATGAACAGTAAATATACCTCTCAGTATGGAGGTTAAACACCCGTGAGGGAAGTGACAATAAGTGCTAATGTGAAAAACATTGGGAGGAACGGCGTGCTGACGTCACCACATACTACTACGCTGATTCCGGAAGCGACGGGAAGCGAATTGTAGCCGGCCGGCCATTGATTTTGTGAAGCGAATTTGTACGACATAATTGTAAGTGTAATTTTAATCTTAATTAAACTGTGTTAAACTTGCTACACTATGGGAGCCTCTTTCTGTTTATCCATATGGGTGATGAGCGTTTAACCCAACACCTAGAAGATTTGTGGTGGAGAGAAACAGTGGGATCCTTCATTTGCCAAGACCCGCGGCTGGGGTTTACAACCACATGCCTACTTGATCTCTGTGACAGGGGATCAATGGAGCTGGTAAGGGGCAGTATTCACATTGGTGGAGGAGTCCTGCTGTCATCACATCCTTCCTGGTGATATCACTGTGGTACATACACCGTATGGATCCCTGTCCTTAACCACTTTTTGAAGAAATTTTTCGTCAATGAACTTTTTTCATTTCAGATTGTTCTTTAATGGAGTAAATGTGCCATGTTCCTCGCTGGACAGGGTATCACATAGTTTTTCACATTAGCACTTATTGTCACTTCCCTCACGGGTGTTTAACCTCCATACTGAGAGGTATATTTTACTGTTCATATTATATATTAAGCATATCATTTCTTAGCGCAGCTACCTGTTGGAATATCTGTAATTTTAGTGTGGTTGTCTCACATTTTTATTTTGCAGCTGTTTGTTATTTTACACAATCTGTATATTTTATGTACGGGTTTTCTTTGGGATAACACGGTCATTTTTTCTGATATAATTGCTTTAAAAAGGTTCCCATGCATATTTATAAACAATATTCCACCCATAATCCCCATGTAGAAAAATAATTATATGCATATTCTTTTCCAAAATGGGTTAAATAGGTTACTATGTATATTTATAAACAATATTCCACCAATAATCCCATGTAGAAAAATGTATATCTGCATATTCTTAACAGAAATGGGTTAAATAGGGTCCTATGAATATTTATAAACAATATTCCACCCATAATCACCATGTAGAAAAATAATTATATGCATATTCTTATCATAAATGGGTTAAATAGGTTCCTATGTATATTTATAAACAATATTCCACCCATAATCCCCATGTAGAAAAATAATGTTATGCATATTCTTGTCAGAAATGGGTTAAATAGGTTCCTATGTATATTTATAAACAATATTCCACCCATAATCCCCATGTAGAAAAATAATTATATTCATATTCTTATCAGAAATGGGTTAAATAGGTTCCTATGTATGTTTAGAGACAATATTCCACTCTTAATCCACATATAGAAAAATAACTATACATAATTCTTATCAGAAATGGGTTAAGTAGGTTCCTATGTATATTTATAAACAATATTCCACCCAAAATACCCTTATAGAAAAATAATTGTTTGCATATTCTTATGAGAAATGGGTTAAATAGGTTCCTAAGTATATTTATAAACAATATTCCACCCATAATCCCCATGTAGAAAAATAATTATATGCATATTCTTATCACAAATGGGTTAAATAGGTTCTTATGTATAGTTATAAACAATAATCCACCGATAATCCCCATGTAGAAAAATAATTATATGCATATTCTTATCAGAAATGGGTTAAATAGGTTCATATGTATATTTAAGAACAATATTCCACCCATAATCCCCATGTACAAAAATAATCATATTCTTATTCTTATCAGAAAATGGTTAAATAGGTTCCTTTGTATGTTTATAAACAATATTTCACTCTTAATCCCCATGTAGAAAAATAATTATATGCATATACTTATCAGAAATGGGTTAAGTAGGTTCCTATGTATATTTATAAACAATATTCCACCCAAAATACCCAAATAGAAAAATAATTATATTCATATTCTTATCAGAAATGGGTTAAATAGGTTCCTTTGTATGTTTAGAAACAATATTCCACTCTTAATCCCCATATAGAAAAATAACTTTATGCATATTCTTATCAGAAATGGGTTAAGTAGGTTCCTATGTATATTTATAAACAATATTCCACCCAAAATACCCATATGGAAAAATAATTGTATGCATGATTTTATGAGAAATGTGTTAAATAGGTTCCTAAGTATATTTATAAACAAAATTCCACCCATAATCCCCTTAAAGAAAAAGAATTATATGCATATTCTTATCAAAAATGGGTTAAATAGGTTCCAATGTATATTTATAAACAATATTCCACCCAAAATACCCATAAAGAGAAATAAATGTATGCATATTCTTATGAGAAATGGTTTAAATAGGTTCCTAAATATATTTATAAACAATATTCCACCCAAAATCACCATGTAGAAAAATAATTATATGCATATTCTTCTGAGAAATAGGTTAAATAGGTTCCTATGTAAAATTGTAAACAATATTCCACCCATAATCCCGAAGTAGAATAATAATTATATGCATATTCTTATCAGAAATGGGTTAAATAGGTTCCTATGTATATTTATAAACAATATTCCATCCATGATCCCCAAATCGAAAAGTAATTATATGCATATTCTTATCAGAAATGGGTTAAATAGGTTCCTATATATAGATAAAAACAATATTCCACCCATAATCCCCATATAGAAAAAGAATCATATGCATATTCTTATCTAAAATTGTTTAAATAGGGTCCTATGTATATTTATAAACAATATTCCACCAATAATCCCAATGTACAATAATAATTATATGCATATTCTTATCATAAATGGGTTAAATAGGTTCCTATGTATATTAATAAACAGTATTCCACTCTTAATCCCCATATAGAAAAATAACTATATGCATATTCTTATCAGAAATGGGTTAAATAGGTTCCTATATATAGATATAAACAATATTCCACCCATAATCCCCATATAGAAAAAGAATGATATGCATATTCTTATCAAAAATGGGTTAAATAGGTTCCCATGCATATTTATAAACAATATTCCACCCATAATCCCCTTGTAGAAAAATAATTATATGCACATTATTGTCCAAAATGGGTTAAATAGGTTACTATGTATATTTATAAACAATATTCCACCAATAAACTCCATGTAGAAAAATATATATCTGCATATTCTTATCAGAAATGGGTTAAATAGGGTCCTATGTATATTTATAAACAATATTCCACCCATAATCCCCATGTAGAAAAATAATTATATGCATATTCTTATCAGAAATGGGTTAAATAGCTTCTTATGTATATGCATAAACAATAATCCATGATAATCCCCATGTAGAAAAATAATTATATGCATATTCTTATCAGAAATGGGTTTAATAGGTTCATATGTATATTTAAAAACAATATTCCACCCATAATCCCCATGTACAAAAATAATCAAATATCAGAAATTGGTTAAATAGGTTCCTTTGTATGTTTATAAACAATATTTCACTCTTAATCCCCATATACAAAAATAATTGTATGCATATTCTTATGAGAAATGGGTTAAATAGTTTCTTAAGTATATTTAAAAACAATATTCCACCCATAATCCCTATGTAGAAAAATAATTATATGCATATTCTTATGAGAAATAGGTTAAAAGGTTTCTATGTAAATGTATAAACAATATTCCACCCATAATCCTGAAGTAGAATAATAATTATATACATATTGTTATCAGAAATGGGTTAAATAGGTTCCTATGTGTATTTATAAACAATATTCCACCCATAATCCCCATATAGAAAAGTAATTATATGCATATTCTTATCAGAAATGGGTTAAATAGGTTCCTATATATAGATATAAACAATATTCCACCCATAATCCCTATATAGAAAAAGAATGATATGCATATTCTTATCAAAAATGGGTTAAATAGGTTCCTATGTATATTTATAAACAATATTCCGCCCATAATCCCAATGTAGAAAAATAATTTTATGCATATTCATATCAGAAATAGGTTTAATTTTTATCTATATATGTTTAACTACAATATTCCACCCATAATCCCCATGTAGAAAAATAATTATATTCATATTCTTATCAGAAATGGGTTAA